>NW_020450765.1:0-456388 GCF_003343035.1 Apteryx rowi
AGGATTTATATAAGGCAAGTATATTAAGAAGAAATAAATTATGAATTAAAAGCGATTAGTGAACTTTTAAGGAAGAGGTCAAAAGCACGTTTTGGCCTACAAACTTTTTAAGCTTTCAGTGCTTGTATTCAGTTACAGAGTTATAACCCTGCGTTATTTGTGCAGGTGGCTGCTGCTGCAGATCCGAAGCAGGGCTGTGCATTTACAATAGGGACATTGACAGAACCGGGTCAGGGAGCTCCTTGCGGCGGTCGGGCTCCAGCGCCGCGGACGCGGGGTCTGCCTTCTCCTGGAAAGGGGCGCTTGCTCCCAAAAAACGTGCTGAATTACAGCCGAAACGCCTGGCCGGGCCGCTCGGAGGAGAGGAAGCTTTGGAAGTTCAGCAGATGATTTTTCGTTTGTTTGTTCGAAGGGGCCCGATGTTGACCAGGTTGAACTGGCTTTATTTTCACTTCAAAAGCTGCTGCGTTTGCTCCGTGTTTGTTTTAAAATATATAGTTTGTAGAACATAGAGTGTATAGAAAGCTCCCCGATTTCCCCCAAAGGAAGCTTTCCGGAGGCGCTTCCTCTATGCGCCGCTCTTCCTCGCCCCTTTCCCGCGGCGCGAGCTTTGCTGGAGGGCTCCTGGCCGGAGTCAGCCCCCGGTTTCAGCCCGCCCTTTGCAGGGAAGGCCGGGGCAGGGCAATTCACGGCAAACGCGGAGCAGCCGTGATGAGGCAAAGCTCGTTCCAAAACCCCAGCGACCGGCAGAGCGAAGCGTGTTCGCTTCGTTTCTAATTGAAAACGTAATAGTCGCCGCCGTATATCTTTCACACAATACGTTTGCCCGGAGTATTGCAGAGTTCACAGTCCCTTTTAAATATTTCCCTGCCCTCTGTTCGCACTGGGTCATCCTAGGTCACACTTGTCATATCTGCTGAGATCTTCCAAACCGCTTGGTTTTATAGAGGTGCCTCCAAAGAGCCTGCCACACTGGGGAGTTTACTGCGTATCGCATTTTATTCCTTGCTCTAGACAATCGGAAATAATGTCTTTGCTTCCATCATGTTTGACTGCAGCTTGCTCTGGGTTCCTGTTTGTAATGTCCTTTATAGTTGCCCCCTCCAGCTTTTGCTGGTTGGCCAGTCTGACTTAAATTTGTTTTACCCCACGATTGCAGAATTTCATATGCGTCTAGATATTGTGGCTTGGATAAGGCCTTTTGTTCTTGTTAATGCATTTTTGGGGTATTAAAAATACATGCATGCTTTAATATAAGGCTCTTTTAATACATCAGTTCATGCCAAACTCCCGGGAGGAACATCTTAACAGGCTTCTTAGAATTCCCTTCTCATCTTTCTTTCTTTATGTTGTTTACCTCTGGAAATAGGTAACAGGTACTTTCTAAAGGAGCGGTATTTCTCCCAGCAAAAACAATGGCAGCACTCCCATTAATCTGGAACGTTTGGAAAAGGAGAACAAGGGGTCTGGCACATTACAGCTCCAGTTGTGTAAAGAAGCATTTCCTGCCCAAGTTTTGAATCCAAAAGGATTTTGCAGTTCATGAGAATAATTTGACATTTGGTTTAAAGTATCTGTGACCAAGATCTTTTCTATAATATTCTCCCAGAATGGCTTGGTCAATCATCATACTCCAGATTACCAACTTGGATTTACCGCAGAAGATTGGTTTGGTGCTGCCACTTTCCTGCATGATGGTTGTGATCAGCAGGTGGAGATACCCATCAGTCATCCCATGGAGGTCCCTCCGCTGCCGCAGGTTCCTTCCAGAGGCTCTTTTCAAATACCTGTACCATTTGGGGTCGTAAATATTATAGGGTTGTCCATATAGAGAACGAATGTTCTTTGCTTTCTTCTTGAGTGCCATTGCACTGGCAGGATCTTGTGAGAAGGCAAGAAGTGCATCTTGCCCAGGATTCTGGTGTAACCATTTATTTATTTTTTTTAATAAGAACCCAGAAAATATGATCATCTGGCTCAAAATGCATCTTTGTCTTCCCATCAGGAAGTCTCCTGGACTCTGTAGCAGCTGGTGGACCTGAGAATTGAGGTTTAAATTAAAGTCGCTGTGAACTGGCTGAAATGCCAATGATAATAAAGTAGAGTGAAGTGTCATCCTCTTGATAGACAGGAAGGACATCAGACAGATTGACATAGGCGGGAGCAAAGGTCAGTGTGAGTTACGTGGGAAAACCTGCAGTGAGCCGAAAATGAGCTAGTACTTTTTGTTTTGGTGGAAATCAACCCATCGTGTCCTAGGACTTTTCCAAATGAGTCAAATCAGTGCAATGCAATATATGCTGATCCTTCCTTTTAGGTTCTTCGGTGTTCTAAAGCAGGTACACGGTCTACAGTAAAGTCTAGGGTTTGTTTGTGTATGTAGAGAATTTTCTATCTTCATGCATTTGTGTAGCTAAGAGTAGTGGAACTGTAACAGAGTTGAATGGCAATCTGTTTTGAAAACAAAGACCTTAGATGTGTTTCCAAAATACAGGCAGACGCAAAGAGCAGTCTTCTGGACTGCTGGAACCAAGATGAAGAACAATCAAGACTGAGCAGCTAATAAAATAAGGAGCTGAAGATGCTCTGTGTATTTCTGATACCAGCCTCGTTGTCTCTTGTGAATGTAGGGGCATCAGGTGCCAGATTCCACTGGAAATCACTGGCAAGGAGGCACATCACTGATGCTTTCAAAACTTTTGAAAATCGCAGCGTAATGGCCCATTCCAGCCTGCAGTAGGATCCTTCCTTTGGCCACTGCTGAACCATGGTTCGAGTCCTTTGAGATTAATTTTTGGTTGATCAGACTCCTACCCCTCCTTCCCCCATCCATTTTGTTGGTGCAGGTGCAGAATCAGGCCTTACTGGGATTGTCAGCATATGCCTGATATGATGGAAACATGGAAAGATTTCTATTCTTTGTATTTATACAAATAAAATTTGTATAAATTTGTATTTATGTAAATATGTAAATACAATAAATTTGTATTTATACAAATTTATATTTTAAAATGCATACATACATACATACATGCATATATTTGTATAGCAACCAGCCTTGGTTGTTCACTCTTGCAGCAGCTGCTGGGGCTGATGGATTTTTTTTTTCTGGTCTGCAGTGGTGCAATTCTTCTCTAACAGTTGAGGAAGCCCTAATAAAAGCCCACCTTAGCCTAATCTAGTTTTTATACATTTTAAAATATGTACAAATACTGTAAACCGAATAAGTTTATATGTTCCCAAGATTAGCCACTACTTCCTTCAAATAGAAAGCCTGTCACTTGCTGGAACCCAAGTATTTACACAATGTGCCTTGAATGGGGAATGAGATGCCCCACTCAGCCCTGCCAAATTATTTAATAATCTTTTTCACTTATTAAACTAGACCTCTAATCTATTGAAACCTTAAAAACACGCCCAGGGCCTGGACACTGGAAGCCAAACGCATCACAGCGTGCTTGATCGAAATTACCGTTGCTTCGTTGAGATAGCCAGCAACATCCCACTGACCTGCAATGTTGAAAGACGAAAGGTTCTCAGAAAGATTTATTAAAAAAAAAAAAAACCAAACCTCCGTTAAAACCCAATCTTAAAAAAAAAAAAAAAAAGGCAGTGGTTAATTTAGAGCGAAGGTGAAGCTTGGACTGGGAAGATGAGAGCTGCGTTGGTGGGTTGCGGCAGGAGCAGCTCTTCCCTTCCCCTCCCTCCACGACTTTACCAAGGGGCAGCCAATCACAGTTTATCCCTTTTCTTTTTCCCCCTTTTTTTTTCCCCCTTCCCCCTCAAATCTGCACAAGTATTAACTTTTCAAAGTCTCCAGGATCCCAACACAGAGCCCTTTCTTCTGCCTTTTTGATTTTATGCGCATTTCAAGCTGGTTGGAGAGTACACTGGGTTTTTTCACGGTTTTTTTTTTTTTTTTTTTGCTTGGTGGTGGGGTTTTTGGCGTTTTCCTGCACGCTGCCAGCCTTCCCAGGGATTACTGCCTATTAATTGCTTGTTGATAAAGGTGCTGAATGAGGAAAGGAGCATTTTTTTTGCCTGGCGCTTAGATTTCCAAACTTGATTGGCTTTATTAAATGGAAAGACAAATAAATTTAAAGCCTGCACCGAAATATCTTAGCGTAGGACCCCAGCAGCTAGAGGTCACAAAGTCACTTTGACTTCCTCCCGACAAAAGCAACATCGTTTTTCACTGTACAGCGCGGCGGCGTCCTGCGGTGCCTCGCCGAGTTCATTAGTCCCCACACCTGCTCCGTGCACGGGCTCGAGCCACCCTCCGCGCGCGACYGATGGCCAAGCTCCTGGGGGTTGGATGGGACAGCATTGGCCCCCGGCGGGCTGCCATCGCGCTCACGCTTTGGAGCCCCGTTTGATCTCCTACAGCATATTTAGATGAAAACACGTGGTTGAGATTGCCTGGTTCTGTTATTATAGCAAAAAATCCCCCTTTATGGAGGGGGGAAAAACCCATCCTTCACAAGGTGAAGGATGTTGCACTGAGAAAGGTGCTGTCAGCTCCATTTACCTTCTTGAAAGGCAAATCGCTTTGTTGTCCTCTGCTTTGGTTTCCCCCATCTGTGAAATGGGTATAATAGCGGGTTCGCTAGTTAGAGGAGTCGCGTGTTAATAAGCTAGTGTGTTAGGGTATGGGCCATAGGCTGCAGCGTAACATCTCAGCATGGAAATATCAGTGTTAAGGAGGATTAAAACAAATCACTGCAGCCAGGGGTGCATAACCTGACTTGCCTATTAAAGGACCATGTTGGAGGGTTAGACTGTGGCACAAAAAGTGATGAGGGCAAATTTTATCCTCGTGGTGCAACCCTAYGCTGCTCACCCTCTCTTTGCAAGGGTGTGTAGGCTATAGCCCCACTTTGGGATGCCTTTGCCTCTGGCAAATATACCAGTGTAAATAACGTCTCCGCGGTGTTTTGCCAAAGGATCCCAAAGGCATGTCTCTCCGCATTTAATTTTCCGTGTTCCTCCAGACTTCCCTCTGAAGCGTTTTCTGCAAAACCCATTCTCCGGATGCCTTTTGGCACCAACGCAGCCTTCTCTGTGCTGGAGCCCCGTTGCCAAAAAAATGTGGGTGGTGACCTAGTCACTTAGACAACCTGTGCTCCAAGAAATAATCCCTTGGAAGAAGAGGCATCTCTAGCACAATTTACGGTTCGGTGTGGACCGGGGCCCTCTGTCGCGTGGGTAATTGCAGCTGGAAGAGCAGCCTCTCACCCAGGCCTCGGAATCGGGGGCATGTTATGTCTTCTAAGTAATATCCGTTCAGCTATGGAGAGTATGTTTATGTTTCTCATGTTTAAAAAAGGGAGAGGGAAGGAAAAAAAAAAAAAAAAGGGAATCTGAGGTTACTGTTTTGCTGGAAAAATGTCAAGACTCGATTGGCAATATCCCACTAAACCACAAGTTTGTAGGAGAGAAAACAAAACCATTGGATTTTCTAAACGATGCCTATGTGCACTTTAAGAAAAAATGCCATATAGGTCAGTCGCACTCTTATTATAGCTGTGGCAATCGTACATATAATTGAAACGCGGAAATACTACCCCATGCTGTTCAATGAACGAAGGGAAAACAAATCTTTATTATTCCTGCGTTCGCATAATATATAGGAACACTATTGTCTTTTTTTCTTTTTTTCTTTTTCAAGCCAGTTTTAGCTTTCAGATGTATTTTATTGTCTGTGGGAACATGTGTTTTACAGACCTGTCATGTGAAAGCTATTAACAAGAGGAACTGGAGAAATAACAATAAGCCACGTAACCGTGGCATGTCTACTCCCCAAGTTCAACCGTTACGCTGCCGCTTCAAGTGGATGTGAAATTGGATCGCACCGAGCAGCGTTAGCTTTTCTACTGCAATTTTTCACTGGGAAGCTAAGGATTTTTTAAGTGGCCTATTAATATCATATTGCTGGCATAAGAGGTACTTTTCAGGGCCAAACTGGCTACGTATCAAAACGGTTAAATAGTGGAACGAAGATCAACTGGATTCACAYGAGATGTCTGATTTTGTTTGCAAAATCTGAGCGGAGCAGGCAGCTCTGCAACCTTTATTCGGCTTCGCGCGTGCGTTGTGAACCGAACCGCCCCTCCGAGCAGCGCAGGCTTCAGTGCTTGTAATTAACCCGTTGCCAGAGTCGTTACASAAATATCTCCAGCAGATCAGGTACCAACCGAGGGGAGAGTTCACATCTGCGTGGGATATGTCTGCTCGTGTGGAGGGGGAGATGGATAATGGGGACTGTCCTTTTTGTAAAGACCGACAACAACGAAAAACCCTAGTAATCCTGGATTAGAGAATCCTATTAGAAGTGCAACAAAAGGTGCCAAAATGGTTTGCACGAAGTAAAATGCAAAACCTTGTTTGCATGCAGACGGGGAATATTGTTTTGATGACACTCAGGTTTTTAACTCTCGGGATGATACCTTTGCTAATTACCTATAGCTGATCATGATCACTAAAAATACACCGTGGCAAGTTCACAAAACCTAACAGCGYTTCCCTTGTAATTTTAAAAGAGAAAAGCTCTGATCTCGTAGCGCTTCAGGTGTGTAAACAAAACCACCAATGCTTAAGCAAGTCAGCAGCCAACAAATATTCCCTAGCGCTTTTTGTAAAATCTGGGTGTGAGACCTGTTGTTTTGGCCAAATGACAGCATGAACCGCTCTGCTTTGCCTGCCTAAATGAGATGCATCTTCCAGCCAACGTGGCTTATGTTTTTTGTGTTTCGTTTGGTGTGCTTATTTCCCCTTATGTGGGTTTCCTTGCGTGAGTGGGAGGAGAGTTTCCTCTAAGTCGTGGCTTGTGAGTGGGTTTCAGAGAGTTTTTTGGGATTGTTTTGGTGGGGACATACTGCTCCTCTTGGTGATGAGCCTGGCAGCAAAGATGGATGGGGAAACTGAGGCACAGAGCATGCGTGTGCTCAGCCCAAGGGAACATCGGGCAGGAAAATACTCCAGTGCTGCTCTTCTAAGCTGGAGGCAATGCTGTATTTCTCCAAAATAAAGAGTCCGCTGGACTCGGAGCATCAAGCCCTCTGTGGAGAAAAGTGCCACATTCGTTTTCATGGCTTTTTGCAGAGGGACTGCTTTTGGTGTCCGTTCCTGTAAGTTAATATTTGCAACGCACAAGGCTTAACTCAAACGAGGCAGTGCAGGCATATGATAACCATAACAGAAGAGATCCTTTTTCTCCTGCAAGAGAAACTTGGAAAAACAAATCCCAAAGCTGTTCGCTTTGGAAAGATATCAATATGAAAAGAAAAGCATGAGGAATGGTGCTGCCTTGTTTGCGAGGGTTTTTCTAGTTAGTTTTTTTTTTCCGCTGGAGAGTGTTCGTATTTAGCTGTGTCACTGATCTGTTTTGTTCTTGTCTCCCCTTCTTTCTAGCCGGATTGCCCTTCCTGATCATTGAAACAAGCACAATCCAACCCTATCAGCGGGGCTTTTACTGCGACGATGACAGTATCAAGTACCCTCTGAAAATGGAGACGATCAACGATGCAGTGCTGTGTGCTGCGGGCATCCTCATCACCATCCTCGCCGTAAGTACTGCCTCCGAATCCACCTCTCTTGGGCACCCCCAATGTCTTTTTGTCAGCTCCATAAGCCGCTAGCACCAACGTGGGCTTTCCCAGATCACCGAAACGCAGACAGCTTGGCGACCCGTACCAAAGCACTGCATTTGAAATGTTCTTCTCCAACGTGCATTTGTAAGGATCTGTTAGGACTATGCTTCGAACAACTGAAAAACCCCGTATCAACCCCAGGAAGGGATGACTTAGGGGTCAATCCTAAGACACAAAGCTTTCCGCCTTTAGCTTAGTTGATCAGGTCACCAGCCAGAGGTGATCCCAAAGCCCTTTGATCCCTGTGAGATGAACTGATGATGAGAAACTCATTGCAGTGCAGGGTGGCCGAGATCGCTGCGGGAGACTTCCCTAGCTTGGAGGCCACAGTAGAGCTGGGTACGGTCCCATACCTGGGTAGTCAAAAGAGAAATGCTAAAAGGCCTGCATGGCATTAAGCTCCTCTTCAAGTCAAGGTTTTCACTGGCCTTAATGCAAAGTAGAGTGGGACGGTGGAGCGATCTGCTCTCCATCCAAGTGTTGGCATTGGGAGTTTAACCGTCTTGCTGATGTGTCCGCCCGGTCTTCGGAGGTGTACGTCCGCTGTGCCATTATCTGACTTCCGCCTAAGCCCAAAGCTGTAAACATTTGCCGATGAAAGCTTGTGATGGGAGGAATGAGATTACTGTTGCAGCGCACAAACAGGCCCAAAGCTGTTTGGGCAAGTCTGGGAGCTCCACAATACGGGAGCCTTTTCACCCTCCAGTAGTAACTCAGCACAGAAGCAGAAAGGCTTGAGCGTCAGTAAGGACTTGGCATGGTTTGTCCCTATTCAAATAACTCCTGGTATTTGCCTATTTTATAAGACTTAAAAAAAAAAGATGCATCTTTTCAGCTAACCAATGCCTGGAAAAGTTTCACGGGTTGGTATTAGATTTTCAGACATAGTATATCACAGCTATATTTATAAAGGCAGTTCAAAGCTACTGGGGGGAGCTTATTCCCATGGCCCTAACCGTAAAAAGAAGTAGTTAATATGCCACCTTCCCAGTGTCTTCTCATTTCTTTTCTCCTGCCAGGACTCCCAGAGCTGTGCTGGGAAATGATTGCATGGTGAGAGCTTTATATTTCAGCCAAAAAGATGAATTCAGTCAGTGGCCCTGCGAAGCCATTTCCTAATGTTCTCTCTTTATGAAAACGCGCAGACGGACAGCCACAGCACCCACTGGTCGGGTACCTGAGCGTGGGTGGAGATAGCTGGATAGGGCTCTGTGCCACTGTCAGCAAATGCTGAAATGAAATCAGGAGGTGAAGCTCAGTCTGCTGTTGAGAAATAAGTCCAATAACCCTCCTGAACGTGGCAGACCCATCACTGCCCGGGTACTGAGAGTGCAGCAGCCCTTCTGGGGACACCCGTGGGGAGGCCGGTCTCGGACGATACGTCCCTGGCTCTGCGCCGCCGCTTGAGTCCTCTGCACAGCTGTAGACTTTTGCACGCCGCTGCTGGCCGGCCTGACTTAACTGATGGGTGCTCTGATCTGTGGTGGGTGAAAGACCCAGACCCTCCGCCCCGCTTGGGTTTTAAAAAGGTGGCTTTGCGCTAGCATGCGTCCCGTTCTCAGGCAGCGTGAAAGACCTGTCTTTTGAGCGTTGTTGAAACACTTCCATTGAAACGTGAAATTCCCCAGGATTGCTTCATGAAAAGTACCTACATTCCCTTCCCGCCTGCTGCCAGCGCAGCTCAGGTGTTTTCCGAAAGACGCTGTCCAAGCTGCCTTCCTCTTGTTCCTTCTGGAAACGTGGCAGTCAGAAGCACTTCTTTTCCCCTCTTGGCTTTCATCCTTTCTTGCAGGAGCAATGCCATGGCCAGTAGCTACCTTAGCACGACACGGTGTCTGCGCTGGCAATACCCTCTACACCCGCGTTGCTGACTCGAGCCATAAATATCCCAGGTGCCTTCCCCTCGCTGCGCCTTCGGGCCCGTGCAGCAGCCACGTCTCCGCTTGCTGCGCGGTTTCGGGTGCCGTGGGCAGACGTCGCCCTGCCCGTGGGAAGCCCGAGCGCTGGGGTGGCGCAGGATGCAGGTGGCCGGCGTGCGTGGGAGCGTGGACGGAGGCTGACGGTGTTTTCCGGGGAGCCCAGCGCGTCTCTGCAGTGTGTGAGCGCTTTGGTCTACCGAACCCAGGTGCTGATCCCTGCTCTGCCTTTTTGGGCTTTGTCCTTTTTATTTCCGTGGAAATGGTCTGTGGGTTTGCAGTTGTCACCTTGCATCGATCTCCACGCCGTTTCCTTGCCCGATATATCCACTTAGCAAAAGCGGTCCCCGACACCGCGTTGTTCTTATTCCCCTCCCTCCTCCGAACAAACCCCGACAGGCGACAAAACCCCCAAATCTATAAACAGAAGAATTTTTACCCTGCAGGTGAATTACCCCTGCGTGTGGAAAAGCCATAAAAGTAAAATGAAAAAGCCTCTCATTTTCGCATTACTGCCTGACCTGTCGTCATTGCGGCTCCATGCAGAGKGGGCTTCTGATCAGTAACGAGGCAGTGGCAAATACAGGAGTTGGAACCGAAGCTGGAAACATAATCAGCTGCCTCTTGGATCCATCAGCTTTCTACCATGAAATAGCAGGTCAATTAAAAGGAAAAGAAAATCCCCCAAAGAATTAGATGTTTCTGCACTGGTTTCGCTGTGCCCACAACAAATGTAACTTAATAAGATAAATTCAAAAGCTCAGTTATTTGCTGTTGAGTGATACAAATAGCTAACGAGGAATTGAAGGAACAGATTTCTTTGCTATGGCAGGATATATGGAAAATTCAAGTCAGTCTGACCTCTTTTTCAGATGTAACCCTGATACCAGAATTATTGTAGCATAATAGGAATTCCTTCCAAATCCACAAAGTACTGATTCCTCTCCTTTCACTCAAAACATTTGCCTTTCAAAGCCAAGACAGCAGTATGAGGACTTTCAGGGAGATGGGATTTTGGTCAGTGAAGCCAAAATTTCACACTCGTGCTTTAAATGGCGTCATTGGCAGTCTAGGCCAGAGCAAAAGGTCCAGGTCATGTTTTAAATGGCTCGAAGACACCCAGAGTTCTTGTTAAGTAAACATCAGAGGCTAAGACCTTTGCTTCTACCAGGGCATAAGAGGATATGCATTTGTTTTTAAAACCTACATATTTACTGATTTAAGGCAAACTTCCCTCTTTGCAATTATGCATGCAGATGACCCTTGAGAGGCTCCTGCCCCTGGGCTTTGTGCTCTCCGATCTCTCCTAAATGCTTTTGCTGTTGGGAGATGTTTAATGTGACCGTCTGGGGCACGGAGGAGTGTTGACTGTCCCCAGGATGGCCATGCTGTGGACCATTGGCTTTTGCACGCTCGCCAACTCGTAAGCTTGTGGTGGAGAGCCAACGGGCCAGTTGCTGGCCTGGCTGTGCAGAGGGGCGGTCGTTGCCTCCAATGCACCCTCCGTGGAGGACCACAGCTTAGCCTCCGTGCAGATCCCTGAAGAGCTTTCTGCCATCCTGCTGCCTTGCACCCTCTGATCTGAAGCCCCCGCAGATATATTTGCTCACGGGCTGCTGAACAGCCTTGAGATGGTGATGACTGCCCGGGTTTTCCAGCTAGGACTTGGGTCTGGACCCGTGACCTCAGGGCAGAAGGTGCTCTTCTCCACTTTGTGAGCCTCTTCATCCATATTGCTGCTGCTCAGCCCCAGGTCTGTGTCTTTGACAGATCGTGAAAGCGTACAGAAAAATACCCAAGAAAATTAATTTCCTGGACGATCAAAGTTACATAACTGGATTAGCTGAATGTTTTACAGTTAAAGGCGATACGCTTCWATGTGATTAGACACACCGAACAATACACCAGAGACCTAACTGATTAGAAAGATTCAAAAAGCAATTACAGGCTAATTGGATCACTGATGATGACTTAGGACAATGATGGAATAGGCCTGAGAAGCACAAATCTGCAAAAGGCATTCGTCAACAGAGAAAAGTTTGGTGTTGGCTTCCCACTAATGACCATCTTTAAGTGTTTCTGACAATTCCCTCTGGGAATTACGCACTTCATATAGGCACTACATACATCCCAGGCAAATGACTTGCCAGAGACACAAGGCAGAAGAAGAGCTTAATGTCTCTTAAGACTTGCTTTTTCAGGATGCATTTTTAGTTTGTGCCCATCTGTGCTGCATTAGTTTTTCCCTGCCATGTTTTATCAGGGACAGCATTGCCAAAAACCAAATTCACCCAATTTTAGCTTCTCATTAAGGTTGAGCCATGGTTATAACTAAGTGGGGAGGGCTCATGGTTGCCCAGCGTCGTGTTAGTGAGGGAATGAAGTCTCCGATTTACAATCTGCTACATGTGTGCAATTACCAAGACCACCAACGGGGAGAGAAGAATATTAATCCCCAGACTTTTGTCGGTCCCTGTTTAAAATGGTCACGTCTTTCACCAGCCAAGAGCCTTGGGTTTAAGAGCATCTGTTTGGGAACTCTGAATAACATGGGCAGGTTTCAGATGCCATCCTCGATTCAGTTCATTTTTTCCCTCTGCAAAAGCCACACATTTTGAGCCGTGCAGCTCTTCTCCATGTGAATTTAGGCGCCCGAGCTCTTGGGAGGCTGTGGTGGGCGACCATGCACCTTTCTTGGTGCACGTGGTGGCAGCCCACAGGGATGCTCGAGCTGTGCCGGATACACCAGCCAGCCCCACGAGACACGGGAACGGCAGCCAGGCGGGAGGACCGGCCTCTCTCCTGCAAATATATTTCCTGGCTGCCAGCTTGTATTTGAAGATAGTCCAAAATGGAGATGAACCATCATCTACACAGTCTTTGGCACTTGCAAGGGTTAAAAAGACTCTGGATCAGGATAGCTGCAGGTCCCTGGACAACGCTTGGTCCGGACCAGACTCCCAAGAGCAGATCTTAGCTGTGACTTGCAAACCTGGGGTGGCAGCGCAGCCACCCAGCACATTTCTGTGCAAAACATGCTAGTGGAAGCTCTGACCTGGTCTTTATTTTTTATTATCATAGTTGTGTCTCCCTCTGATAAAGCCTGCCTCGCTGTAATTGCAGCTGCTTTGGGTCAACCTTTGTTTTCCAAGCCGCGGTACTAGAGAGTTCAAACAATGATACGGTTTCATCTCCTCTTAGGCTAATTGCCGTGCTTTTCCAGTTTATGGCTTTCCAAATGTTGTGCCAAGCTTTTAAAAAGGTAGGCAGGGGAGCCGTGTCTCCTGCCTGCAGCTGGCGGGCTGCCACGCGGGGAGGGATAGTGCTGGCTGTTTCAGCAAGGGCTGAACGTGAAGGCTTTTTTCCTGACAGTTAAATTTCGTATCGCAGTCCTTTCGACTGGAGCAGCCAAGGGGGCAGGGGGCGGCAGGAAAAAAAAAAAAAACACGCCTTCTTTTACTGCTCAGGTATAAAAACATTTAAAGTAATGAATGAAATCCTAAAGCTGTAAATCGGGAGCTCAAAAAGTAGGTGTGTAACGCGACCGAGAACAATTTAAGCCTTTGCCTCTTTCGGAGAGGTGAGACATTTGGACTTCATTTCACAGCCTGATTTTCATTAAACGGCCTTTTAAGAGTTAGGATTACAAGAAGCCGGGCCCTCTGGTTCATAACGGAGATTTATGGCACCGTTGTCAGGACCCAACACCCCCGTAAGGGGCACGAGAAATACATAATTCGCTGCTGAGCAACTGCGAGACCCCTTGGAATTCCCAGAAATACCTGGTGTTTATGAAGGCTTTGCACTGTTCAAATTGGGCCTGGTGGCTGCAAATTTGGGGCCAGAATCTGAAAACCTTGGGGGTTTCTGAGCCTTCGCCTGTTGTCGTTTTCAGAGAGGAAGATAATAAGGCTCTGAAGTCATTTGATTTTTTTTTCCCCCAAAAACAATTTGCCTCAATGGCTCTGGCCCCTCCTGCCCAAACAAACACCGATTCTTTATCTGTTTTAGGGTAAATTTGTGTTTCCATTACACCCCCATAGATCTGGGGCACCGCTGCAGTTCTTTTGTGCAAAATAGGACATTGCTGGGGGTCCTGTTGCTTCCCCTGCTGCTGGGAACGGGCAGCTGGCTTCATGCAGCGACCGGTTGGGAAAGGAGAGTGTTCTTCTGTCCCACCATCGTGCATGCACGCARAAAGGATGCTTGGACGCGGCGGTGGTTTAGTGCTAGGAAGAGCAGCGGTGTCCGAGGTCTCTCGCAGGCCGACCTTGCTGGGAGCACTTCTTCGATGGTCTTCTCCATCTGAAGAGGTCAGCTGAGGTGCAGCGTCCATGTGGCAGCCATCCAGTTGCAGGGATGCCCGTTTTTCTGTGCCCTGGTGAGGTGGTTCACGTGGGCTGCATTGACTCTGCGGACAGAAAGCGTGAAGGTGGTTTCTCTAGGCACCTGTTTGGGAAAGCAGGGCAGGGGCACGGGCAGAGAGGTGCCTGGGGAAGACCTGCTGGTGCAGAGCTCCCTGCTCGTGCAGAAGCATGTTTGTCTGTTTTAGCCAGGGTTGCGCCTGAGATGCTATCGCCAGCCTGAGGGCTGATGACATCTCGTAGCTCCTTTACAGGCAAATCGTACTTACTTCGTCTGAGCTGGCTTTCAGGAAGGGATTTATGGATAAATATGTATTGTTCAGAAAGTTACTTGCCTTCTGCATGAGACACGATTCTGGCTTTCGGCCGACAAGTCGTTAACCAGCCTGTTTAAGCCTGAGTTCGGGATCTCGCCGCTTGCTTAGTGGCAGATGTTTGTCTCGCTGCCTCAGCTGGGCACGTGTCCCCCGTGAGCGGCTGCGCGCAGCATCTTTCCTGCTTTCTAACCGTATGCCCCTCTCTCCGGTGTTTCCCCGCCAGATTATAACGGGAGAGCTCTACCGGATCCACTACCTGAAGGAGAAGTCGCGATCCTTCATCCAGAACCCGTACGTGGCGGCGCTGTACAAGCAAGTGGGCTGCTTCGTTTTCGGCTGTGCCATCAGCCAGTCCTTCACAGACATTGCCAAAGTGTCCGTCGGGCGCTTGCGACCCCATTTCCTGGACGTTTGCGATCTCGATTTCTCGACGATCAACTGCGCTAAGGGAGTTTACATTCAGAACTACACGTGTCGGGGAAACGACAGCAAGGTCCAGGAAGCCAGGTGAGAGCCCTTGGTGGTTGGTGGGGGGTTTTTTTGCCCTAAGAAGCAAATAAATAAATAAATAAATAAATAAATAAAAGATTTGCTGCTGCTGCCAAAATGGCGTATCGCACAAAATATTTCTCAGGGCTTCTCCGCCAGCAGTAGATCGCTTGAATGCTTCTTTCTCTGGGAAGGCCGTAACTTCATCCACCAGCACCAGGCAGCCTCCCTCCGGAGCTGCCGAGCTCTGCTGAATAATCCTCCTTTTCCTCTCTGTTTACTCCTACGCTATTGTTCCACAAGCTGTTGCTCAATGCGGGAATTCACCGGGAGAGCTGAGCTAACGGCGAGCGGCTTGGACTTCCGCACGGAGCAGCGCGGCGAGGGTTTCTTGCGCGCGGAGCGCCGCCGAGGAGGAGCCGCCAGCCCGATGCCCCCGAGCCCTTTAGCCGCTTCGTCGGATGCTTCATTCCGACGTTTCCAGGGGGCCGCTTCGCGGGCTGCGGGCAAGCGACCGCAGGAGGGCTGCCTTTTGGATTTCTTTACGATTTCCTGGTTGTTTGAGGCTGGCCGATGAGTTATCGGGCTGTGCTGGAAGCAGCGGCGCTGTCCCACGGCTGCGCCAGGAAGGCAGGAACAATGCACACATCCTGCCCGTCCGCTCCCGTTCTGCCCCCGGGAGCGAGCAGGGCGAGCAACAGGGGTTGCCCGGCTCCGGCRGCCGGGGGGTTGCGGTGGCCCCCGTCCCCTTGCCTTCGGCCCCCTCTCCGTAGCAGCAGGCGAGCAGCTGCSTCGCGTCTAGCGTTGCAGCGTTGTAATATAGCGGCGGCTTCTTTGTTTTGCAGGAAGTCCTTCTTCTCGGGGCACGCGTCGTTCTCCCTCTACACCATGCTTTATTTGGTGGTAAGTAACCTCAGCCTTATTTGAGACCCAGCTGCTTCTCCCTCCCTCCGACGCATCCCCCGCATCCTTAGCAAAGAGGGGGAAAAAAGCCAGAAGCTGGCCGGCTCGGGCGAGCAGGTGAAGCAGCCCGCCGGCTGGATGCGAGAGCGCCCGGGGCCGGGCCTCGCTTCCCTCCGTCGGTGACGAGAAAGGGCTCTGCCCTTCCTGCGCTCGGGCCGCGGAYAGCGCGGCGTGCCAAGGTGCTTCCTGCGCCGAGCTGCTGCAGCCGCGCCGCGCCGCGCCGGCCGCGCTTCTCCGGGCGCCTCCGGCAAGCTCTTCTGCAGAGGCGATTTGGGTGGCGATTCGTGCAAAAAAAAAAAAGAAAGAAAAATGAGAAAAAAGGTTTCGGGTTCTTTTAAAGATTCGTGGCCCCCCCCGTATCTCCCGCAACCTCAGCCTGGAAAGCAAAGAAACGGCACTGCACTTAGAAAAACATTAAATGTGAACTTCTATTTATCTACGCCCAGGACTGCCCCCCCCCCACGCCTTTACTTTGCCCTCTGGAAAGATAAATTACCGCTGCTCCCTCCTGCTTGTTAATCCCTGGATTTCTCCCGCCCTGGGCGGGAAGCAGTTTCTGTAATTTAATTACAAAGCTTTGCAGGCTGTTTCRGGGTGGAGGGGGGGTTGTTTTTTCTCCACCAACAAAAATCACTGCTTCCACCAAATCGCCTTCTGGCCCGAGCCCTGCTCGCCCGCCCGCGTGCGCACACGCAGCGGCCGCGCCGGCAGCCGGGGGCGAGAGGTCCCCTCGCAGCCGGGAGACGCGCCGGCCGCCGTGCCAAAGCCGCCGCCGCCGTGGTGCTTCGCAGAAGTCGCAGCCGCGGGGTTTTGCGAAACTTTCCGAGCCGAGTTTGGTTGTGGGGGGATCGTTCATTTATTTCCAGGGAGCTCTGCAGCCCGGCGGCAGAGGCAGCCCTGCTTCCTGGGCTGCTTTTGAGCCTGCCGTCGGGAAGCAGCAAGGGCTGCCGGTGACATTCGGGTTATCCTTTGGGGCGCGATGTCCCCGGGGTGTCTTTTAAGCGATGCTGCTCCCGGCCCTTTTTGGGAAGCCGAGCGGGATGCCTGGCTGTGCGCGGGGACCTGCTCTGCTGGCTCCTTCGGGGCGGGGGACAAATCTTCCGGGCTTCCTTGAGGGAAAACCCTCCGGGGCTGTGCCGGCGCTGAGCAATGGAAAAAAAATTAGCGTATTGTTTTCTGACGCTGGTTTGCACCGATGCCTGCTGCCAGGCTTCCTCTTAGGTTTGCACCATGCTTYGAAAGTGGCTTTTCGCCGCTGCCTGGGGCTGGGGGTTGTCGCCCCAGGCTCGTCATCCGCCCGCTCGAGCCCTCGGATGGGCGACCCCTCGCCTGGCTCCGCGCCTTAAAAAGTGRCGGAAAAGTTACGCTAGCTGTTGGGTCGTAAATCGGAGGGGAGGAAATGAGCCCTTCGGCTTGTCCCGCGGCGCCCTGCTCTCCRTCACTCCGGGGCGTCCCAGCTCTCGGCGCCGGAGCTGACCCCGGCCCCGGCCCCGCTGCTGTCCTGCCGCCGGAGATGGGCCGAGACCTTGCGTGGCAAGAACAAGCTTTTCCGCTGGACAGGCTGGTGATAGCAAAAAAAAAAAAAGAGGCTCCGTTAGCCTGGCGGGTTTTCTTTCCCCTTGCCCAGCCGGTCGCATGAGCAGATTTTTTTGGCGACTTGCTTGAAACAGCAAAGTTGCAGCGCTGTCCTGTTCCGCCAGGCAGATGCCGCGAGGAGATCRCGTCCGTCGGCTTAATCGGGGGGATCAGCTCAATCTGAACAAAGCGTTTGCTCCCCGGTGCCCGAGAAGCTGCTGCAGGCTGCCGCCGTGCCCGAGGAGCTGGCGGGGACCGCTGGAAAAGGGGAGCCGCCGCGTTTCCCGGGAGTCTCTTGCAGGCTGGGGGCATTGGCCGTGACGACCGTCGCGCCCCCAAAGAAAGGACTTTCGGGGGCATTTGCGGGACCGCGTGATTACTGCAGAAATGTAACGGGTTAGTAAGTGCAGTGTCTTCCTAAACTCCGTATTAAACAATACCTCATTTTTAGAGGCGAAGTCACTTCCTCGTTTTCCTGGTGTTCCCTAGCATTAATCTTACAGCACATTTGGGATTATGACTCTTTTAAAGCTTGCAGGCCCACCTGACCAAAGGTCGCGTGGGCCAGAAAGCTTCGGTTTGTCGAGGGAAAGCCGCCACCTCTCCCCGCGCTTCAAGTCGAGCCCCATTTCGAACGCCGAGTGTCAGGACAGGGGCAGGAGGAGGTTTTTCTTGGGAGTGCGCTTGCGTGCGCTCTCGTAGGCGTCAGCGCGGTGTGCAAAACCTTCTGTGCAGCCACGCGTTTAGGTTGCCTCCGCTGCGCGCTGCAGCGGTGGAGCGGCCGGTAGGGAGAAGTGGTTTAGCCACCGGCTCCCGTTGGGGAAATGCGAATGCACGCCAAGCGCCAGAGGGCTTTAGGGGAAAAGTTGCACAGAAAGGCACTTACAACCCGGTAAAAAACTCCTGGGATTTACTTATAAACACTGAGCCTTCAGGACTGCAATTTTTCTGCAGTCTTCTTGTCACCAGCAATGCCYAATTAACATCAGGCCTTTTGTATAAAAATTTAAAAGGGGAAATTACACTTGGGTAATCCTCTTGGTCTTAAATTTCCTTGCTTTGTTGCTCCTTGGCTGAGCGAACCCGTAAYGCATATTTATAGCAGGCTGTGGAAGGAGGAGGCAGGCAAGCGCGCCCGCCTTGCGCGCAGCCCTCTGGACCTGGCCCACACCGCACAGTTTTGTTTCGCAGCATCGCCTGCCTGTAAACGGGGAGTCTTCAGCATGCCCTGGTGGGTGTCCTTCACTCCAGCCAAGCCCACGAAACCCTAATACTGATTTTTTTACAGCACTCAGTTCCCTGAAATCATAGATAACTGCACAGAGGATGCATCGTCCTGAAAGGCTCATCCATGCCCTTACCAACGTTGGTGAATTCGGGATAAAATGGGAGTGAAGCAGGGCAGCTTCTGGATTTAGTGTGGGTTGCTGGGTGAAGTTGAAGACTTCAGATCAGACTAGGTTTTAGTGTGTTCTTCTGGTTTATATAAAAAATGACAGATGTTGCTGGGTTTTGTGTCTTCTGGTGAACGTGAGGTTTTGTGTCGGGGTTTCCTACTGAAGTCAAGGTATAGGGGTGAACTTCTGAAGAGCAGGTAAGGTCCTAATAATGTTGAATTATGCCTGCTCAAAGGAAACTCTTTGGTGTTCGTGGACTGGGATGACCTCAGTTAGTGAATAAAATGGAATTACATCGGGGCCGGGGCAGAGCTGTGCTGCCAAGTTGGTCATAATATTCCCACGGCAGGTGGGAGGATGCTGCTGCAGCTGCTACCTGGGAGCCATGGGTTTAGCTGGGGGTGTTGATGCTCCTTGTGTCTGGTTCACAGAGTGGGTTTTGCTTTCTGTGCCTTGTGTGCCAAGTGAGCTGAGATTTCCCCAAACGTCCTTACCCTGTCCCACCCATGGCCCCGCGCTGGCCCCACGTGTGAGCAGCCATCATGAGTGCTTCTTCGTGGGGCAGGTTCAAGCCGGGCTCCACTGAGAAGGCTGGGATTTAGGTGGGACGCAGGCTGAACTGCTGGCCCCTGGTTAAACACTAGTCRTTCGGTTTGAGATGATCCGGTCAGCAAAGGGAAGGGATGGGCAAACAGTGTATCCTTGCGTCGCGAGGAGGTCTTTGCTCTTCTCTTGTCCTTGCCAGCCCACCGCCACGATGCTGAAAGCATCTTGCTGATTTTGCCCAGCCAAGCCAGGGTCTTGCACCAGGGGTGAGTTTGGGTTGGAGGGATTTTGCCCTGGTAGTGCTCCTGGGTACCACTCCACTTGCAAATGGGGGTGGAGAAGGAGGAAACTTCAGGTCAAGTCCAAATATTACAGTCAGAGAAACACGCTAAGGCCAACCATTTCCGAGAAGCAGATCTTAGCAGTGAGTAAAGGACGTGGTTGTGGGAGGTCAGCCTTGTGGTGGGCAGGGTGTGAAGTAGGGTGGGATCTGCGGGCGGCAGAAAACCCCTTGGAGACTAACGGTGATCTGAGGCCATGGAAGTCCCCTGGCAGAGGAAGGGCCATGTAATGTCCCTCAAGCCATCTGTTGTGTGGTAGCACACTCCTGCCAGAAGCCGGCCAGAGGATGGGAGCTCCAGACGGCTCCTCCTGCACATTGTCGCAATTCGTTTCATCCACGTGTTCAGCAGGCTTGTGCCGTCCAGCGTTCCTGACTTTTTGTGGCTGTGTGTTGTTCTGCAGTGGGAACAACGCGGGTTGTGGTCGTGCTCGTCCTGCCGCCCYGGGGGAGGACTCTGTCCATCCCATGTTCCCGTGAAAACCTGGCAGTGCTTTGCAGGGATCACTTGAAATTTTCTCACAGCCTGTTTCAAAAGCAGRTTTTCGGATAAACTGCCAGGAACTTCCCATGTCACAGTAATAGTGCTAATTACTGTTCCAGGAAAATCCTGGCCTTTTCAGACTCCCTGTCTTTTTTTGCTTTTTGATCTTTTCTTATTAGCTAGGTTTTTTCTTTCATACCAAGGGCAAAAGCAAAGTTTCGAGCACCCTGAGTCAAGCCTTTAAATTACTTATGGGATCCTCAGCACCCTGGAGCACGGTCTCCTATATAGGATGTACTTTATCCTCACAACGCACTTGCGGAATATGAAAGTGCTGTTATCCTTTTGTTGTTGTTGTTGTTCCTTATGAATGGAGAGCTAAAGAGCAACTTTTGCGAGACTCTCTTATTGTGGCAATAAAAAGGAATTCAGTGGTGGCTCCTCACATCTGTAGCGCAGTGCCTGAGACAAGCCCTGTTTGTAGGGGTTTTACGTCTCCCGAGATGCGCGGCGTGTCGCCTAACACGAGCAATGCAGCGCGCTCTGCCTTCGTGCCCCTTTTAGGAGGCGAAGCAGAAGTGCGTGCAGGAGACGCGCCATTCGGAGCGGTGTTTTGGAAAGAGCGGGTCGGAAAGCGAACCAGCCCTGGCACTGTTTAGTCCGCTTTCCTTATGGAAACCATCCCCGCGTGTTTGTCAGTCTGCCAGTATGCAACTCGCAATAACTTTTGAACTTGGCTGATTTCAGCCAGGGCTCGGGAGTCGTAAAGCGCCTGCGAGGCTGGTGGACGGAGGGGAAGGGGGCATCGCGATGCAAACGTGCGCAAGGTTTGCCCCAAGTGAGTTCTGACCCTTTCGGCCAGCTGCCGGAGCGGGACGGCGTGACCTGTGTGTCAGAGCCAGAGTACTCTGAGGCAAAGGCTGGTCGAGGAAAAGGATGGCAGTTTTGTAAGTGYTTGTAAAGAAAAGATAAAATCTGAGCATAATTTAGTTAATAAGCCGATTTGCCCAGAGCACAAACCTGAAGCAAGTCGGGCATCAGTCTTTCTCCTGCTGATGGAACTGTTTTTTAATCACGTCACCCCCTAATATGTCTGCTTTATTGCATGTTTGAATTCAGTGTTAGTGTTTTATTGCTGATTTTTACTTAATACTCTGCTCTCTCACCTCTGACTTGCCTRTTTAGTCCTAGCTTGTGGGATGTAAGGGTTTGAGGGGACCTACTGAATCAAGAGGGGACAAATGTCAGATTGGCCAGCAGCAAACTTGGGAAATTTCTCTTTCTCAAGGGATTTCACGGGACACAACCTGAACCCTGAATTCTCAAATCTTCCTGATAGAACTGAGGAGAACAGTTTACAAGCTCTAATACTCAGCTGATTTTGCTCTGCAGCAACATAGTGGAACTTGATTTTTGCATTTTTCCAAGCCCATCAGGGCCCTCTGCCCTCCCTCCCCGTCGCCACCTTCCCCGAATACTTCCCAGCACTATCCTGGCTGCGTGCTTCATCCTCACTGGCAGATCGCTGGCTGAATAAATCCCCTGGCAATGAARTTTCGGGAAGCCTAAGCATTGCAAAGTAAAGATACAGTTCCTTGCTAACGCATCCCATTGCTGTTTGCTGGCAGAATAAAGTGCGTGCTGTTAAATCACTTCACGTGACCGTGCAGGAGGGGGTTTGTCTTGCAGCTAAAGCATTCGAGCTCAGAAGTGGCTGAGGAAGGGAAAGCACCTTCTCGGCAGTGGCACTTTTTAAATCATTTTCAGATCCTTCTGGGCACCGCGGGGACAGGTTTGCACAGCATGGGGCCGCGGTGCCGATCCCAGAGCCTGGCTGCCTGTGCGGATGTATCCCCCCGGATCACAGCGTGCACGAGCCAGCACCGAGCTGGTTGGGTCCTGCTCTCTTCAATCCTAATGGGCGAACAATTCTGAATGATTGGAAGCATCTGCTTGATTCAAATGACACGATGCATCGTTTCCTCTAAAGAGCCTTGTGCATATTCTTTGCAAAAGGGGTAAATAAATGTTAATGCAACAAGATGGGCACGCTCAATCGGCCAACATAGCGGTTCCCCCTTATCAGCTTTCTCATTATTTCTGCTTTTATAGGTAGACAGTGTTATCAGGCTACTTGTGGCTTCAGGCAAGCGGGCGAGAGCTTGATTCTCGTTTATATTTGAGGGACGCCGGCAGGTCCTGGCCTCCCTGACCCGCGGCCTTCCTCGCCCCCGCCCCGGCTCCGCTTCCTCGCTCTGCGGCAGGGCACGGGCTCCACGCGGCTTTGATTTGCGGGCAGGAGGTTCCCGTTTTCCTGTCCTCTCTTCCCCTTCGGTTTCCCCGGTTCCCACAGGAACCTGGGAAGCAGGTTGCGCCCGCCGCTTGCAGCGGAAACCAGCCCCAGATAACTGCCGGGGGGGACAATATCCATTTGACGTCACAGCGACTTCTTCTTTTTCGGGTCAGGTCGTTTTCTTTTCCCTCGCCGAGTTGCAGCGACTTCCCCCGCGGCCCCGGGATTTTGTGTGCCGGCAGCACTCCGCACCCTGGCAAACGCTGGAAATCRGATAGAGGCCCCATGGGGGGAGTTGAGTAAGAGCCAGGGATTGCTTTTACCCTATGGCCAAGTAGGAGGGAGTATTTCCATGAAGCCTCCCTGCGCTTCCTGGAAATGTTGGAGAACTGCGTTTTTTTTCATCCGTATTATCAGTGGTCTTGGCAATGCCAGGGGAGCTGCAACTGGAAATCCTCAGGGTGGTTCTCTTAGGTTCAGTGCACTGTATTTATTGCTCCTTTGTGTCCTGTGTGGCTGAAGTTACAAACGCATGGGTGACGGTGATCACGTGCATCTGGAGAGGCGCATCCTTTTTATCCAAAAACTACCTTTTCCTTGAGCAACGGGGCCCCGCGTGCGCGCATGTGTTTTGGGAGCTGTTTAGGGCGCTGCTGCTGTTCTGCTGCACTCGCGGCAGAGAGAGCCCGAACTTACTTTTCTTCTTCTCTCTTCCCCACAGTTTTATCTGCAGGCCAGATTCACGTGGAAGGGAGCCCGCCTGCTTCGCCCCCTCCTCCAGTTCACGCTCGTCATGATGGCGTTCTACACGGGACTGTCCCGCGTGTCCGACCACAAGCACCACCCCACCGACGTGCTGGCGGGGTTTGCACAGGGAGCCCTGGTGGCTTACTGCGTGGTGAGTAGCGCTCGCCGGGGCTCGGGGACAAACCTCGGAAGGCAAACGCCGCCGGGGGGAAAGGCGGGCAGGGCTTGCATCGCCGCTGAGCACATCCAGTGCCTCCTGCCAGCCCGCGCTGCTAGGAGCTCGCGTAACCCAGAAGCAGGATGCAGGGGGTTACGTCCTTGCTAAGCCGGGGACGTGCCAGCTAGCATGCAGCGCCCTGCAAGCATGCACCGAGGGCCTCGGGCCTCAGCTGGCCACGGGTAGYGGTGCGATTGCACCTTCGAGACTCGAGAGCAGGGGGCCGTGTCAGCCTGCCGACGCGCGCTGCGCAGGCCAGCTCCCCGGGACGGGTGCGGACGCCGCCGCTGCTGCAGGCAGCCGCCCCCGCGCTCCCCCGTCCCTGCCGCAGCGAGTATCGGAGCGGCCGTGGCCCGCCTGGGCGCCAGGCACTGCCTCTTGGCCCCCACAAGCTTTCCTCGGGGGCTGAGGCGGCTTGCAGGCGAAGGRGAATATTTCCCTTTCGGCCCGTGCCGTTCGCTTCGCCAGCTCGTTTTCCAGCCCTTTGTGGGGACCCAAACGGGGCGTCTCGAGTGGCTGCAAATATGGTTCTTCCCCCCCTCCAGAATCCAGCCCCAAACCGTCCCCGAGGGACCGGGGACCTTGTGTTTGCTATGCTGCAGGGTGGCAGGATGCCTCGCGTTTTGTTGGTTTTTTTGTTTTTTTTTTTAATGTAGCAAAAGGGCTCGTGAGAAAACTGTTAACAAAAGCCGTGCTTGCTTGTCTGCAGCTGCCCGGTTTGTTCTCATGCAATTTGCTTTCAAAAGAGTGACCTGATTGCACAGTCCTTTAACTCGAAGTGACGCATGTACGTGTTTAATGCAGGCAGAGCGGGGGGCGCTGGGTGCGGGGAGCGACGTGGCTGTTCGCAGCGGGGCCGTCTTGCCCTGAAACAAAAGTCTGGGGGCTATGGGAATTTATGTGTCTGTACGAGCTCCCGAAACCAAGGTTTTGAAAGCTTACCGCTTTCTGTCTTTTCTGTGTGTGTGTGTGTGTGTGTGTGTGTGTGTTGTTTTCTTTTTTTCGACTGATCTAAAAGTAAAGTAAACCTGGAGGCAAGGAATTAAGTCCACTAATGATATATTTTGCAAGCAAAGAAAACAGGCTCTTTGGGTACTTCCCCCTCGCTGATAATATTCTAAAGTCAAGTCGAAAATGTCATTGTTAAGAAGTTTTTATATAGTATTATTAACCCTCTGGGCATTAGTAGTTGGGTTTTGCCATTGCCTAGTGCCRGTGTCCCATTAAGGCATACAGGGCCAGCACATTCCAAGTGAGGGAAAYSTAMAGAAATATGTGTRTGTGTGTGTACGTATAGATGTGGGTTTTTCTTCTTAACCTTGCTGCTTTAGTGCCTATAGGAGCGACACCATYGCGGTTCCTCTGTCTTTTATCCAAATAGCGTCAGGGCGTTTCTTGGAGTCCCGGATGCCTTTTGCTATCCCGGCAGTCAGGTAAAGCAGCAAGAGGTCAGTGCTGAGAGCGCTGGGGAGCAACGGCCTCGGGCAGCTTGCAGAACAGTGCAGCGCTTTTTCCTCGGGTCAGGTGCCCGGGTTTGTGTCACGTGGGCTTGTCTAGACACCGAGTGCGGGTAGTCAGACAGCTTTATAAGCACGTATTTGCCGCTCCGGGTGCCGTTCTGCTTGGAGAGCAGGACAAGGGCAGTATGTCGGGAGCATGGACCGGGCTGTCGATCTCTGGATCAAAGCAGCAGCTTCTGAAGGACAGCAGGGCTCCGGACGCTCGGACAGACGTTCGGATGCTTCCTGGCCAGTGACAAGCTGCGACTCTGGCGGTCTCCTCCCTGGCCCGCTGACGGATGGCAAATGGTGCAGGGTCGGGGCAGGGGACACTGTGGCTGCTGTAGGGTGGTTTTCCTGCGACGAGGTGAACCAGCATAGGAAGCAGCTGCCTGGGAGCAGTACGAACACACAGGGTCCTTCCCCACTAGCCGCAGGCATCCCGGCTCCACTCACTGCTCTTTCGTGTGTCTTCTTTCCTTGCCAGCTTGCGGAGCGGGCAGTTGCCCCTYGATGCCCTATTCAGGCATGGTTTAATGGCTGGAAAAGTCTTGGGCAACAGCGGAAGGTGGTAGCTTGGGCCTAGGGACCAGCTTTAAACCCAAACCTTGTCCCRTTTTATCAGCTTGCAAAGAACGGGCAAGATGGTCTTGTTCTCCTGAACCTTGCTTTGCTGGCATGGGAGAGGCTGGTAGATTTTCTTTCCTTTTGGGAGGTGGCAGCAAGAGATCGCTGGGCAATTGCTAGTGCGGGCAGAGAGTTGGACTGCCTGGGGTTAGAATAAGATGCTSAGGTGTAGGGCTTAAACATGAGCTTGGGGCTGCTTGCACAACCCCAGGCTCAGGATCGGGCTCTGCRTCCACTGCTGAGGTGCGATCGACTGTTGGGTGGTTTTTTTTCATGTCAGCAGTGGGGACTCGCAAGCATGGCGCTGGAGGGGCATCAGATGCTGCTACGGGGTGAGCTGTAGCTCGCTCTCTTTCAGGCCCCATCACAACATTGTCACCGTCTGCAACATGAGTTGCAGGAGTGATGCTGCGTCGTGGCGCAGAAGCCTTTGAGATCTGACTCTCGTGATGGTCAAGGGCCGTTAAAATGCAGTAGTTATCAGGCTGTAATTTTTGGTGGAAACCCACTGTAGGATTCATCTCCAAGGGCTGCCAGAGCTCAAATCCAAATTCTGTTGTAGCAGGCATGTTTGTCCTTCCCTGCCTGAAATAACAAGCATAAGACGTTAATGTCAAGCACTTCCAGCTGATGAAACATTTCTACTTGGTTCCAAGGTGAAATACGATGAGAATTTCTTAAATGGAAATAGTTTTTATGTGCGTGGTAGGCAGCCTACTATGTGTCATGTAGTTTATGTCTCTTCTGATGGAGAGGAAAATGGGGGCACGTTAAGGAGGCATATTCCTTTTGGTGTTGCTCTTGTTAACTCAGATTAGTTTTTTTAACCTTTCTGTATGTGATTAGGGATTTCTTCAATATAGTGAAGAGGAACTGTTAAGTGGAAATGTAAGATATTGCCTTCCTTTGTGTAGCACATTCTCAGTCTTCTGCTGTCAAGTTTGCTTTATGGGTGGAGAGCACCTTCTACAGGAAATGGAGCTAATCCAAGTGAAAAACTTTGCACGTTTATTAGTCCTTTTTTGTGTTAAACAGCTCAAGCATTAAGAGGATTTAACACAGTTTTAACCCTAAAAGATCATGTTTCATGATTCCTATAAGTGTTTATATAACCTCAAGCCACGTTAAAGTGAAATACAGTTTAAAGAGAAATTAAGACTCGTACCCGGTCTCTGAATTAAAGCCTGAAAAGCAGTCAACAGCACAGCAGAGGCTAAAATACCCGGGATGACACTCCACCGTAACTTATTTGTGTCCAAAATTAGGGCCAGGCTCAGCGCAGTCCCCATATGCTTCTTGTGCTGAGCAATCTCCTCCCACAAATTGATTTGTCATGGCTATCTCGGTGCAGAAATTGGACATCTTTTTGATTGAATCCAGCTTTCCGAGGTGGGCAAGTAAGAGAGAGGGCATCGGAATTACTCAAAGCCAGCTAAATGGGGCTTTTACAGTTATTAGCAACTGAGAAGAGAAGTATTACCAGAGCAGTTAAACATGCTTTTACACTGAGATGCCGTAGCCCTTATTTCAAGAGGCCGGGTTCAAGCTTGTGACTTGCTGTGGGTTCAGCTGGATTCTGTTATTTCCCCGCCGGCACAGGCCCTGCCGCTTGGATGCCCTGCGCGCTGCGTTGCCAGCTCCTTGGGCACCCAGCCATGCAGATAGCAGCGTATACACCAAGAGATGTGTTTTGTATGACAGGTCCCGCCACGCTTTTCCACTGAGCAATAAAAGCTGAAGCATAACAAGTCCGCTTCCTGCATCCCCAGTCRCAAGCGTGGAAATAAATTGCCATTTATAGCAGGTTAGCTGGCTGCGCGGCTCAGCTCCTTATCTGCCCGGCTCTGATAGGAACTCATGAAAGTTGCTTCCAAGGACGACTAGACCTGCTGCGTAAGGCTCTGCATAGCTAGAAAACACAGAGTAGCGAGAAGTGAAAAGCTTTTTGCTCCCTTGTTACCCAATGTGAAAACCCTAGTCTGCTATTACTCAGTTGTGCAGCTTGGCCCTTTCCCCAATTTATTTTGGTGCTTGGATGTTGCACCCAAGGACTGCGGGAGAAGAAAATGCAAACGTGCTGCTGATTCCTACAACTTCTAAATATGGCCTGCTGCTCTTCCCATCGCCACGGCTCAAGCGAAACACCGCAGGGGCTCACGCCTGAGCTACCCGGTCTTAACCAAATCTGAGCTGAGCCGGCCAATTTGGGCCAGCGGAGCCAGTTGGTGGAGACACACCACGGCACGACCGAAGCTGCGGGTTTTTGGTATCACCTAACTACAGAGGAGTCCTCGCTGCTTTTTTTGCCGCCTCCAGCGGATCGGCGCTGTCTGAGTCTTTTCCCTTCTGGCTCGGGGCTGAGGTTTGGCAAGGGAGAAAGCGCACCGGTGCGGGAGCCCTGATRAGCGCCGCGCGGCGCCCGCCGAGGGAGGATGTGGAAGTTTCCTCCCAGCACTTTGTTTCTCATTGTGTTCCCGCCTCCCTAAATTGTCGAGCGCCGGCTTTTTCACATCCGGGAGAAGCTTACGTCACGGGATATTTCGGAAAAAGTAGTCAGGAATAGCTCCTCCCCTCCGTAGACTTGGGCTTGTAGGCGGGCGTCCAGGCCAACCCCTGGCTTCATGGTGATGCTTCGGTGAGAAAAGCGGAAAGAGTATCACTCACCTTTGACTCGCTGCTGATAATTCCCTTTTTCTTACCCAGCTCTGTTTTTTAAGGCTTTTAATTGCCTACCTGATGTCTGGCTGGATGAATTATTCTGCACCGATTAAATCCCTAACACTCTTTGCGTGAGTCAGAGCAGCGGTTTGGAAAACTTTGTCACTGTGTCTGAACACGGCCCAGGTAGCCGTTTCCTGGCTTTTCAACCRCTTTGGTGGAGATTTGTGCATTACATGCGGTGGTAAATGAAATTGTTTCGTAGTGGAGTTGGCCCTGTGTTTTGTGAGGTCGGAGCCCTGCTCCGTGTCGCACGGCGAGGTGGTAGCAGGCGCCCGCGATTTCACAGCATTGCGCGTTTTATGCAGGGGTTTGATAGCACAAAAAGCGTGTTGGCACTTTAAAAATTCATATATATTCTGTAAACCAAATTTGGAGCAAAGCACCTCCCAGTGTGGCTAAAYTGCATTTTCCGATTGTTTCTACAGGTGTTTTACGTCTCAGATCTCTTCAAACCCAAGACAAAGACTTGCCTGCCTCCACCCCCCATCCGGAAGGAGATCCTTTCGCCTGTGGACATCATTGAACGGAATAACCATCACAACATGGTGTAGACCTCTGAGAAAATCCGATTTGTTTTTTTATTTTATTTTTTATTTTTTTGCAAAAATGACTGCTGACAGCAACTACCTGCTGCTCTCAAATCTCATCAGACAGTAGAATGTAGGGAGAGACTTTTTTGCCCGACCAGTAAAGTCTTACTCTGTGGTCTTTTCAACTTGCGACATTTGGATGAAAAGGGGGGTTGTTCAACTAAGTCGAAAGCAACAGTGAGAAGCAACAAAACAAAACAAAACAAAAAAGCYGAACAAACCAAGAGAGGTGCCGGAGTTCTGGATGTGCAATTGGTTTGAGTGTTCATGTTGTAGTGAACGCCAAATTGTTCATAGCCTAATGAACACTAAACGGTTTTGTAAAGCTGGCCGTCTTAGGTTTTTCTACTATGAAGATTTCCAATGCCTGTGCGAAAAAAAACAGAAACAAAAAAAACCCAACTCACAGCTAAATTATAGAGCACTATATACGAGAAACAGCACTGAGTCAAGATTTGGGATTGGTTTATAAGAGTTGCTTTTTTTTTTTAATATTAGTTTWTTTTTTTTTTCCTCCTCCATTCCATACTGTGACTTAGTTTAGAAGAAGCTTGCCCAGTCCAAGATCTCCAGAGGGTCCCTGTTCACACTACACGAGTCTGACAAGCAGCCGCGGGACACTCGGAGCGGGGGAATAAATCCGCCGCCCGCTTCGCCGCCGCCTCTCCTCGTGCCGGCTCCTTCCCGGCGACGGTTTGTCCCGCCTGAGACGTCGGGTGGGCACAGCGGCTCCGAAGGGCCGTAGAGGACCGGAGCATCCCTGCGCTTCCCGGCCGCCCCCCGCCCCCCCAGCTCGCAGCAGGTTTCCGGAGCCCCCGCGGCCACCCGTGGCGGCGCGCAGCGGTTGCTCCGGCRCGGATGCGTTCGCACGATGAACTCGGGACTGAGTCCCGGGGAAACTTGGACCCGGCGGTTTCGGGACGGGCTGCTGGGCGGCACGTCCCAGCCGGGCGCAGTCGGCGCGTGCATCCCCTCCTCTCCGCGGTCGGGGCCCCGGCGTGCCCCGGCTCCAGCGCTCCGCTAGTCACGCCGGTGGGAAACCAGTCGTGCATGTAGCAAAGGGCGTTTTTTTTTCTCTTTTTTTTTGGCCCAGCAGCCAGAGGTGGTTGGCTTCCTGCTGGAAAAGCCACGGCAGAGGTCTGCAGGCCAACGGCAGGCCCCGCGCAAAGCTCCTTCCGAAAGGGATCACGCAAATCATGCAGAACGGCCATTTGCACATCCTTCGTACAGAATCCGTCCTATCATTTCAACTATAGCAAGCTATGATTTTTATATATAAATATTATATAAATAATGTATAAAACCTTAAAAATTAACTATGTAAAATATTATTTCTGAAACAATTTTAGATATATCCACTATGACTATAAACTGTGTCCTGACCTGTGTTATTTACATTTTGCTGCTTAAAAAAGCATTGAATTAATTTTTTTATAGTCGACTAAAATATTGTAGTTCTGTGGTAGTAATATTTTAATGAAAATAACTACAATTAGAGACATTTGTATAAAAAAAACATATTAAATTGTCTGTATTTTTGTAATGTTCCATTTTGTAAAGAGAAGAATATTCAAAGACTTTTGTAGAATACAAAATTAAAGTTTGTATCTGCGAAATTATTGCTGTATAAATGTGCTTTTTAAATAAAAGCTCATAACACAACTAAATAACTTGTAACTTGTGTCGTGCGTGGTGGCGGGTCTCCGCGGTGCAGCTGCCCAGCTTCTCCTCTCCCTTGGGACAAGAAACGTGGCTCTTGCTCAGCAGTATGAGTCGGGGCAACTACTTGGGGTTTGATGGCGCGTGAAGGCAGCGTTATTYGGACCGGCTCTGGATTAAAAAGGTAACGGTGTTGGTGGGAGACCCAACACCACTTTAGATGGTCGGGTGAGAAGGCACCTGCCAAGGTCTGCCCGGCTGGTGATGGGTGTGAGGAACACGCTCACGGATTTGGATTGAATTGCTCTTAGGTATGCCTAGTTTGGATCACATCCCTTTTTATTTATCGGTATTATAAGCTTAAAATGTATCTATAAAAAAAGGTTAAAGATACRGATATATTTTAATTTGGTATTCATTTCAGCCAGGCTGCTGCGTGCGAGCTGTCTCTCACAGATGATATGGGCAGTCCCTGCCTAGGAGGGCTTACARTTTATACAGAGAAATTTATATAGGCAATTTATATCATATGGACAGTTATACAGACGATTTATTTAGCCAAAGCAGGTAACGTCAGCCAAGGCAGCGCCAGAAGCTGGTTTCTTCGGCCCCGCGTACCCCCTGCACCGTGAGGGCCCTTCGGCAGCGGCAGCGGTAGGCTTGGCTGGAGCACGCCTCGCGCGATGTTCAGCAGACCATGACCCTTCTCCACCCAGCACCTCCCTCGCCCCGTTCCCCCCCCCACCGCCTTTCGGTGTGCTCGAACGCCTTTTCCTTGCAGAACAGAAACGCTGCAGCTGCATGCAAAGTTTGTAGCCTGATGGGTTGCAAAGACGTGGGTGGAAGCGGAAAAAAAAAACCCCAATGGCCTATGCTTGCACACACACACGTGCACGGGTTACAGTTAAAAGTGGGGCTTGATTTTTTATTTATTTTTTATTCCCTCCTACGGTAGCTGAGAAGAAAGTTAACTTCTCGGCGGTGACATACTAGGTCAGGACCGCATTTCGGCCGCTCCTCGGGTGAACCACGTTGGCAAGATAACACGGCGCAGAAAAAATGTGCAAGAACACACGACCGGAAGGGGATACCACATCAAACTTCAAATAAACAGCAGGTGGAAGCTAAGCAGGCAGAACTCAGCTAGCACTCGCTATTATTATCGTAATTATTATTGTCTTATGCATGGAAAAACCTTGGTAAAGCTACACCTGTCTTACATGCAAGGGCGTTTTGTACAGTTGTACCTGATCAGGTCTCTCACCTGAAAGCTATGGGGCTCGTCCAAGTGGCAGAAGGTAGCCCTCAGCGTGGCGGAAAGCTCTGGGATACCTGTTTTGGAGCGCTGGCTGGAAAGTCAGTCACTTTTGGCCCATATCTTATCTCCGAAACCTGCTTCCTCTATCTCCCCAACCTGGGTGTTGAAGAAAAGCCGGCCGTGTCGGCATCCGTCTAGCAGGAACTGACCCCGCGTGAACTGTTGCACATGCAGAAATTCCTAAGGCGTGATGAAGCCAAATTTAAGAAAGCGTCGGGCTGAGCGAAGTGTTTCCTTGCGCCGTCGCGCCCAGCGCCTTGCAAGAAAACAGGAATACAGATGTACGGGTGAAAGAGTAGGACTTGGAGAGGTGTCAGAGGGGAAGCGGCACGGGCGGCGATAAGGGCAGCGAAGAGCCCGGAGMCTGACCGCGGCGGGGAAGCGCGAACCGACGGCGCGCGATGCGTGCCCTCCTCAGGATGYGCGGGTCACGCCGGGGAGAGGCGGAAAAGGCTGCGGAGGCATTCGCAGGAGAAAATACGCCGCAACGTTACAGCACGGAGCCGAGCACCGGCGGCGCCAGCTCCTGTTTCTGGCTGTGCCGCGGAGCTGGGGATGGTTTTAGCAGAGTCATTTCCTCCTCGGCTTCCTCTCCACCGCCGTGTCCGCYGCGTCCTCCGCGCGCTGCGGGGTTGGCAGGCTCAGGACTGCTTTGCACGTGGCCGGGCCGGGCTCAGCAGGACCGCGCTTTGCCAGGGCTTAGCAACCCGCCGGCTGGCTGGCAGCTAACGGGCAGTGGAAGCGCTGAAGGAGCGGATGGAGAAGGTGCTGTGGGGACCAGGTCCCATGTGCACGGCCGCGGCACCCTGCCCGATCTGCAGAGACCTGTCGGGGCGAGCAGAGCGTGCGGCGCTAGATGCTGGCGGACGGGTGGGCTTTGAGGACACGGCGCGTGGGGCAGCCCGAGCGAGGGGCCGATGCAGGACAACGAGCACGGGACTTATCCCGGAGCAGGAGGAAGAGGCAGAGGAGGCTCCGCTGGCGCCTGACAGCGCTCCAGGAGGAGCCAAAGGAAGGAGTCTGCCACACCAGGAAGGGGACAACAGCGATCAAACAAGCGTTTCAGAGGAACCCAGCAGCCCGTGGAGAGAAGCGAAAGCACCGGCAGGCCAGCGGAGCGGAGCCTGCTTGAGCGAGCGAACAACAGCCAGCGCGGGCTGGGTGGAGGCGGCCGCGCTGCGGCGGCAGGGAACAGCCACGCGGTGCCCAGCCGGAGCAGAGCAACGGAGGAGCGCGGCGATGGGGCAGAGCAATCGCGGTCGTTTCCGGAGAGGCAGGAAGGAAGCGAAAGAGAAATCGGAAAAATGGAAAAAAAAACGCGCGCGCGCTGGCAGCCAAAGGCAACTGCTTCTGGTGCAAAGGCCGGCGGGCGCCGAGCAGCACCCGCGCCGAGGGCTCTCGCCGGGCAGCCGGGAGCTGGGGGTGCCCCGTGCTGCCCGCTCTGCCCTCCGCTTTGCTCAGCCCCCCCCCCGGTGAGCTCCCTATTGCAAATGCACGTGCACGGCGACGTCGAATAGTCGCAGGACTTTGGGGCTGGCTAGGTCAGGCACCGAGGCAGTTTTCATGCCACTCTGCAGGTATCTGCAGCTATCACGATGAGGAGGGAGTTGGATTAAAAAAAAAAATCAGATCTATTTATGCAAACAAGGAGCTTTGCTGGTGCCTGAGGCTGGGTGCCAGTTGTGGCCTTCAGTGCTGCAAAATCAGGGCTCTGTTCGTGCAGAGGTGAATCGCTGCCGGTGGAGCGCAGCCATCTGCCTTTGATGCTCAGGTCGTTTCTGCGCAAGGAGCCGTTCCAGTCAAACCCGTCTTCTCTTGCACCCCAACCGGTTGAGCGTGTTTTCGCACGCGGGGATTCATGCGTGCACCTGACTGTCATGGGAGCAGATCTTTTGTTCCAGGGTAAGAAGGGTTGAGGCAAGCCCTGGATCCGGCAGTGTTTCGGTGTGCGGAAATAGCTTCTCTCAGCAAGAATGCTTGGCCCAGCCTTCAGATGTGAAAGCTGCTCTAGTTCAGCTCAACGGTTTTTGGATATGAAGTTTTCGATCAAAGGAGGGGGAGGGAGGAGATCAGCCCCGCAAGCAGAGACCTGCTTTCTCATGCTCCAAGCTTGGCCTTTTTTGGACATCCAAAGTTTTCATCCAGCTGTCTGCAAAGATAAAACCAGCAGCGAACCATGGAGCTGGATAACATTTCAAGCCCTCCTACAGCCCAGATATGGAGGGCTGATTTCGACCCCCGTGTCCACAGCGGGTGGGTAGCCTGGATTCAGGCACAGCAGAGCCGCTTCCGAAGGCAGCACGTCGCATGGGCTGCATCTCCCATCGCCATCACCCCTCTCCTGGCACACCCTCTGCCCTAACCCCGCCGCTCTCCTCCCAGCAGGCAGACGGTTCCTAACTGATGCTTATCTCTGGTTTCTAGATACCATGCCTCTACCCCCAGATACCAGATCAGAGCTTCAGATTTTGTGAATGGTGTGAATCACTTGGCTCATTTCGCGTGGCTTCTGTAAACAGGGGCCGGCGACCTGCTCGCAGGCACGGGCTGCTGCACGTCCCATCCACACGTACCCACCTGGGTTCCCCAGGGCCACGCCAGGGTCCTGGCACCACGCTCACGCCTAAGTGCCCTTCTCAGGAACTGGCATCAAGGCTGAACCAAAGCTGTCACCTCCACTGAAGGAAGCAAAGGGAGAAAACAACTGTCTCCTGATGTCGTGAGCAAAAACAAACCAGCCAACCCCAAACCCCAGCAACTTTCAATTATCACCTCCGCACGCCACCCCCGCTGGCACCGGCTGGAGTGGGAGTGCCTGCGTTGGCTTGCCTAAGCTGTAATTTCCTAGGGGCACAGACTACACCTCGGGTGTGTGTTTGGATAGCAGCAATCAGACTGGTTGCCCCATCCTATCTGTAGCTCCAAGGGAGTGAAGTCACCGGGAAGGGCGGCTGGCGCCCTTTTCCTTCGAAAGTCTCGTTCTGCGAGTTCCTGCCCTGCTCAGAGCCTCCTGGGACGGCCACGGCAGGAGCTGGTAGGCACTTCTGCATTTAATGCGTAGTGGGGCTGCCTCACGTAACATTTGGGTTGTCTTTAATGCAGAAAACAACCATCTTTTGTTTTTTCTCTAAGTAGGTGACTCTCCRTGCAGTGTTTTGGGACGTGACAAGTGCAAGTCTCCCAGCAAATTCACTGCTGGTAGCAAAGACATGGGCATGTGGAGTTTTTAAAGGCATGAACTTTGCAGGGTTTGATCTCACTTCATGTTAAGGGTTCATAACCAGCAGAAACAAGAACCACCAAAACACCAAGATAAGTTATGCATGTACACACACACACACACACACACACACACACACACACACTCTCATGGAGATACATGACATTTTTGTATAGATGGGAAATCAGCCTGCACCTGATTGGAAACCTTTGAAGTAATTCAAATTATGCCAAAACCTGAAATAATGGTGTGACTTCTCTTGCCACCTGAATGAGCAAAACGAGACAAAGCCATCACTTAGTTTATACAGGGACGGGTGTGAAAAGCTCAGCTTGCCACCTGAGCTTGGCCACCTCCATTTGCAGTTGTGTAGCTGTGAGTGCATGCCAGGTAAGGTCATTCTGAGATAAAATTAAATGAGGGATTGTTCAATTTGGGTTATGCTGATCTTTTCCCTAAAGAAACAACGCAAATGGAACAGGAAGAACTGGGCTGTTTTAATAAAGAACACAGCAATAAAATAAAATTTAAAAAAAGAAAAGAGACCCCCTCATCCAAAGGAGGAAGGGAGCCAGATCTCCAGGGAGCACAAGTCTTGGAGCACCATTATTTCAAAAGGACCTGCCTTCTGCACAAGTGCGTAATTTGCTTCTTTTCAAGGAAATTTTGGTACTGTGGAAGGCAAATGAGTAACGATGCTCCAGCCTCTTAGGGGCTTGTCTGAACAAGAAGGGTTGTTAAGGTTTAATATGAGGCAAAATTTTAATCCATTTCATTAAACTCTGTAGATATTCTCAGTACAGTTTTCAGCAGGATTATTCCTGTTTACCTCAAGTCAAGTAAGCACAAGTATGACTTCAACTGATAGAAGCCTTGCTTAAATTAAAGCAATAAGGGCTTCCAAGGCTTGGGGGAAAATTTCCACTGAAACTCTTCTTTTCTTTTAAATAAAAAATGGATTTTGCTTTGACTTTTTTTTTTCTTTACAAGGTATTTCTTTCCATGGGGAAATAATAAAAACTACAAATAGTCTACAAAAGTTTTACTCGTAAATGATGAGACAATTGGAGCTAAAACAGCACTACTTAATTCAAAAGAGTCAATTCTTTTTAGCAGACATACTCTAATTGTCCTCTTTACTACTGAATGGATGCAGTACAAGCCCAGGCCAGTTAGACAGGGGACTTTCAACTCACCGATTTCTAAAAGTCGGCCAAACAACAGTAAACAAATTAATCAGTGTCGAGGCCAGCAGGACACTGAAGCTTGATCCTTGCTCAGAAGTCATACAGCAGTTCTTGCACCTAGCCTTATAACCTATGGCTAAGTTAGGGCATATCCTTCAGAAAGACATCCAAGCCTGATGTAAAAGTGCCAGATTATGTAGGATTTACCACATCGCTTGGCCTGCTGTCCCACCGGTTCTTTGCCCTCACTGTTAAAAATGTGTTGTTGTTAATAATTTCCTTATTTTTCATTATTAACAAGTCTCCATATTCCCATGCCCCATATCTCTTTGCTTTTATTTTTCAAAATAGCTTATTCTTATTAAATTATCCCATTTTTCCATAACCTAGTCCCATGGTAAGCCTTTCCTGGGATTTGATCATAAACAATTCTTCTGTTTGAAGTGTGATGACTTTTTAAGTCAGCTTTTTGCTCCTTCTACAAGAATTTCAGAGAGRCTGCAAGTTAACACAAAATCAGTGGTGAAGTGACCAGGCGGGGACCAATTTTTCTTTGTACAAGCCGTATGCTTGTAGGTCAGATTTAATCTAATGCTCTCAGGGAGGAGAGGCTCCTTATCAGGTCTCAATCCCTCCGCCTGCCAGTCCCCAGGAGACTAGCGGCTTGATAACGTTCTCCCTTCCTGATGCCTTCTTTAATCAGGCACCTTATCTACAAGATCTCAGAGTACGTCTGACAAAAAGGACGATCCTCTCCTCTAGGATTGTCCATAGCTGCGGAAGAGGCTTCTTTTCAAGACAAACATTAATGACTTGCATGCCTCCCTGTAAGACACAATTCTTCAAGCAGGGTTAATGGGCAGGCAGCATTTCCAAGCTCGGAGTGGGCCTTCATCATGTCTCACTCACTCTGGTATAAATCAGGCATGACTCTGTTAGTCATGTTAGTAGGGCCACTGTGAGCTAAGGTGCACAAGATAAAAGACTTACTTAGAGGATTGGAGACCACTCCTTGGGTGTGATGTGAAGTCAGAGAGCGAAGATGTCTTGGAAAGGTGGTTTTGTCAAGGATTGATGTGTACCTCAAAATTCACAGCAGAAATACCTGTAATCATTTCAGCTTTCCAAAGGAGCTGCAAAGAAACCAGAGGTTATCTCTGCGCTGAATTCCTGTAGTGCAGCTGACTTGCCACCACAATCAGAGCAAAGCTGAATGTAGATTTGACCTTGCTAGAAGCAAACAGGAGCACGCGGAGTTGATAACAGATAACTGCACAGACACCAGCTAACATGAGCTGAACAAAAGACTTCATAAGACTTTCCACCCACTGTGTGCTAAGAGGCCGGAGGGGCTAAGGGGAGCGATGCCAGGCAGAAGGTTGTATTTTCAGTCTTATTTATTAAGGACAAAGTATTCAAATCACTTGCATGCCTGCTCCTTGTCTGAACTGGCACTGAAAATAGGAACGCAATTGTATTTCTAAGTTCTTGTAGGAAGATTTGAATAAAGAAGGCAATGTTACTTGAAGTATTCAGCCATGCATGTCTTATCCTGCAATAAACGGAGCAGTTCCCTGTGGAAGTGGGCCAGGCTAGGCACCAAGCAGGTGGATTAACTGTTCAGAGGAAAGAGCATGGAAAGTACTTTTCTTGCAGAGCAGGTCTCCATGTAAAGAAGTGCGACATAGCATGGACTAGTGCTTAAGCTAATGAACCACCCACCAGACTTCTCCAGGAGAAGGTATTAGCACAGAGYGGCATGGCCTTTGCCAAGCTGGCACCTCTGCAAGGAGCCAGAGGGTTCACCTCRCAGCGTGCTGCCTATAGCCAACCTACCAATATTATACTTTATTGGCAACATAACACAAACATTTCCAGCACGGGACCCGTAACAAACTTCGAGTTTGCCTCAAGATGTTTTTCTCCCTAATTGCTTATATTTATGAGCAGCTATTTCTGTTTAAGTATAGAGAGGAAACACTGAATGGCCCTACCTCAGCTTGCTCTACCATGTCACTGCCAACCCATGGGATGTCAGCCTGCGCATGGGGAGACCTTTTGGGGCCTTTCATGTTCCTACATTGGCTGCTGTGCTTTGTCTTTCTTCATAGAGGGAAAACATATATCATTTGCTGATAAGAGGTTGGCAGTCAAGAGGTTTATTAACCAGACAATGAGCTGAAGAACGCAGGGCAGGCACAACCGGTCTCCATGTCCATGTGGCACGGTGCTGAGAGAGGAAGCCGGGAGAGACAGGGATGGGGAGCCGTGTCCAGCTATAGCATGTGGTCACCCGGTCAGCCCATGGGAATGCATCYGTACTCTAGGGATTCCAGGAAACTGAGGTGGTTGTAAGGCATCAGAAAGGAAGTCCATCCTCAAGGGACGGCTGTAGGGTATTATTTCCCCCTGTCTACACTATCCTCTGAGGTGTGCAACCTTATACGAAGGAAGCAGGTTTGCTGCTATTTCTAGTTACAAAAAATGTTGGGGATTTCTCCGAGCCATTCCTCTCTTTATTAAGACAGCTTAGAATTTGGAATTTCTATCCCATGGGAAATTCTGTTATTTTACTGTGTATTTTCATTCTGAATTGAGACTGAAAAATCAAAATATGAACATTTTGTCATGGAATGGGAAATTCCAAACAATTCCCATTAGGAAATATCAAACATTTCTGTGCAGATATTCATATTTTCCTAACTAGGGTGCAGAACCCATCTAGCTGTGGGCATGAAACACAGAAGAAGCCTCCTGGACCACAAAATGACTTACAATCTGAAAGTGTTTCATGTTTAAAGAGTAATTTTTCTTTCCTTTAGTGGCTCACAGGAAGCAAAAGTTAAATCCATGTTTGCTAAGGCGGTTTCTGTGCAAGTACGTTTGCTTAGCAGCCTTTGCCTCTGCAGCAAGATGCTGCCTGGAGCCTCACTACTGAGTTCAGTGAAACAAGGGCCTCCCGGCATGCCTGCCGGGTTCGTTAGCCAAGAGGTGCCCGGCTCTTCCCCCCGAGCTCTGCAGTTGCCCCGAGCTAATGGTCCCTGAGCACATAGTGGAAGTTAGCAATGATGCGCCAGCACAGGGCTAAGACCTCTAGGGAGGGCGATATTCGTCCCATTTCCTCTCCCTAGAGCAATGCAGGGAGCTAAAGTAGGTGTTAATTTGCCAAGGATAGTGAACTGATGGAGATTAAAACTACTCTGGCAATACARGCAGCCTGGATGTGGTTCCCCGTCCAGCTTGCTGTGCACCATGCACCACCCCAGCCAGTGAAAGGCAGCGAAGGACGGGGTGGGCGGGTGGCCGGAGCCTCAGGGCAGCAATGTTTCCTAAGGTCAGTGCTGAGCACTCGTGAAAACCGTGGCCTTGAGCACCTGACAAGCACCGAAATGTCTCTGTGACTCTCACTGTTGCCCTGCAAGATTGCTTAGGTGTCCTGTTCCCATGGATTTTAATGGGAGCTGGTGCTAAGTGGGAGCAAGGGTACTAAATAAATAACCTTTGCCATAAGGGCCCCGGGTCCCGCGAGTGAGCTCTGCTTGCTGCACCCACCCGTGCTCTGCCAGTGGTGCACTGTGCCTGCCTTAAGCAGCATAATTCATATAGTGCTTAATCTGGATAAGCCAATAATAATTAGATAAAAGTCAAATGAAACATCCTTTGTCTTCTGTAAATAACTCAAGTCAGAGTCAAAATAAATGCCGGCAGAGAGAGTGCAGACAGAGTGTGTTCCTACATAAATGAGATTTCCAGGAATGTTGCTTTCCTTACTGAAAAATCTCTGTTGTCCAATGGTGCTTGGTGTTTGAACAAACACAGGCGAAGTCAAAGTGAGAACTAACTGCCGGGGCTCGGCAGCATATGTTTTGCATTAAGAAACTGTTTGAGGGGCCTGTGTGGCTTAGAGGATAAATCATCAGGTTTGTCCCCTTGCAGCTCACAAGTGCAGAATAGCCTGTGGTCCTCGAGGAAAAGCAATCAGCCTGAACTCGGCTTTCTCCATAGTTCCTGCCGCAGAGCTCGTGCTTCAGCGTGAAAAGGCATGACGTGGGCTGGGGCTGGGGACTCGAGCCCTGGGCAGCCCCGGGCTGACATTTCGTGGGATGCAAGACACGACTCTGCTGGACTTGCCAGCCTGAGCTTCCCCACAGCCATGGGAGCAAGCACTGTCTATGGCTGAAACAAGGGAAAAGCGATGAAAACAGTGGTGGAATACAAGACCAAGCATCTAGCACACAAATAGCAAAGGAAAGGAAGATAAATGCTAAGATATTCTTTAAATATCTGCGGAGGAAACCAGCAAGGAGCCAGTTCAGCTATGGGCAGACGGGCTGGAAGCTAATGACAGATGATCCTGATATTACTAAGAGGCTAAGCAGGCTGCTGACCACCATTTTCGCAAAAGAAGCTGAATGTCACATCCTAGGAGTTCATTTTCTTGGGAGGAAAAGGACTGCTAAAAGCTTTTAATAGCTTCTTTTGAGGCAATGATGATGATGATTAGGAGGTTGTGAGGAAGCAGGGCCTGATGTATTACATGCCAGAGACTTGAACGCAGTAAACATGGGTGGAAGGATATTTGTTTTGACAGCATGCTTGGTACACAGGAAACATAAAGCAATAGGAGGATAGCTGTGCACAGAAGTTCCCAGTCCTATATTTAAGAGCAAATAAAACCAAGGGAGGACCCTGCAAACTCTAGACGTCTACAAGTAGTCACAGACCTTTTGTCTCAGCTGTGGGAAGATCCTGAGGACACTGATAACAGCTTGAATTGCACAACTTGGGGAAACATGGGGACTCTTGGTGTGTCCACTTCGCCAAAGATCTTGGCTCTAACACTGGCTACATGCTGGAGGGGAAGGCGGAGAAAGCCCAAAAGAGGATAATTATGGAATAACCTGTCGATGGAGGAAGTGGCTTCCTAACCTCTCTTTACTTAGGGCTTGAGTTATGCTTGCAAGCAGGAAGATTTATAGCCCTCCCAAGGTTGTGCTGTTTTCCCCTTCTAGCCAGATTAATTTAATGAATGAAAGGCAGGAAAAACCGATGAATAACAAAGCCCCTTCAGTGATGCTGTGTTACATCATTAAATGAGGGGGCTTTTTTACTCAAAAGGAGATGTCTGGCTTATAATCATAGCTAAACTCCCATTTGGAAAATGGCTTTCAGTCTATAGAGAGCTCTCCTGTAAATTCAGCAGAATTCAAATCCTTACCCTATTATAATTATATAATACTAAATAGCAGCTCTTTTTCAGTCCAAAAGGGCTCTTCATTGCTATATGATTCTGCTATACACAAAAGGTCTTTCTGCAATCAAATACTCTGTGTAAATGTCAAATATGATTTGGTTCCAAGTCCTGAAGTCTGCACACAATCAGTCGCAGCAAGACATAGGCTGAAAGCTAAGCTGCAGAAGCGCCTGGGAATTTCCACATCCCAGCACCACCCGAGTGGCTGGAGCGCAGGGTATTATTAAGGGCGAAGACGTTGCAGGATCCTGAAACATGGCTTAACCACCCTTGCAGTGTTTACTGTCCCCCAAGGTGGGACGGTGTATATCGAGAACACGATGGCATGTCTAAACATGCTGCCTCATCGCCATTTAGATCTAAACCAATTACGAAGCTATAAACCAGCTTCGAGGTTGCAAGACAGCTTGTTTAGCGATAATAATAATTAAGTTCTTTGCATTTACACTGCATTTTTCATTTGTAGATCATAGGATGCTTCATCAAAGCAGGCAGTGATCATTACTTCCCATTATTACCAGCAGAGAAAATGAGGTGCAGGGAAGTTAAACATCTTGTTTGTCCAAAGCTGGAGATCAGGTTATGGGGATGGCAGGAAGCGGGAGCCCCATCGTCCTTGTGCAAAGGATGAACCAGAGCTGCTGGACTCATCTCCCAGATGGATTAGCATGCGACTGTCCAAAAACTAATGGCAAGGAGATGGTTGGGAAGTTATTGATTAAATACATCTGTTTTGGTTTTTATTTTTAAAAACGCTTTCTTCAAAAATAAACTTTGCATGGGAATAAGCTCTCTTTAACAATGCTTTCCTGAAGATCCTTGACAACGTAATGTAGTTCGTGGTCAGCAGATGTGTGTATTTAGTCATAAAGGTGCTCAGCTGGGATGTAGGAAGCCTAGGCATAAGTCCTGGCTGTGTTTGAGTCAGGCTTTTATGGCCAAGTCTCCCACATCCCTGACGAGCTTTCTGGTGGCCATCATCTCATCAGCTAGGTGCAGCAGGTCCATGTTGTTCATTGGGCTAAATAGCATAGAACTAACCATCTTCTGCACGGGGAGACTCCTTTAGTCCAGGAAATTTAGCTCCAGGAAAAATATCAGTTAGGTTTTTTTGACAAGAAATGCTGCCATCTTGAAAAAAACAAACAAACTCCTTTTGATGCTTTCTGAACAGTTCTTCTAGTATTTGAGCTGCAATGGTTTGTAATGCATAAAGCCATTTGTGTTTTGCATTCTGCAGTGCTTTTGGCTTTTGTCTGTGGTTGTGCAAAGTTTCATCAAAAATAAACTGGTGAGAATTATTTCAGTTCTTGATTCACATTGTGGTGTTAGAAAGAAACAGATCTCAAAGATGGAAAGGAATTATTTCTCATAATTTTGTAAGTCTGCATTTTCATTTTATAGTCATCTAAATGATGTCTTTGAAAGCCCTTGTTGCAATTATTGTCTTGGCTTCTTATTCCTATCTCTTCACTAGAACAGGCATACTCCCTGAAATGAATAGCTTGTAAACTGGGGACAAAAGAAATGCTGGCATTCCAGGCTCTTTTAAGTAAGAGAGTACATTTTGCAACTTTAATTTTTTTTAGGTTGGTTTCTTTTCATTCAGTTTTGCATTTGGGGAGAGCCAGGTTCACTTCAATCCTGCACAGCAAAAGCCAAATCAACAGTCCTGTTGAGCTCTGAGCTTTGCACTGTTTTGCGAGAAGGCGGGATGGCTATCTTTTTTTTCAAATCAGTTGGCCGACTGTGGGGCAAAGGGCTGCAGACTCACAAACTCAAAGCAAAACCTCGAAATGGAGGCTGAAAACCCTCRTTTCCTGCAGAAGCAGCAGTGCATTTTACTGCAAAGAGTAAAAGTGATTATTTTGAGGRGGCTGTGTTTGCTGGAAGCTTTGAGAACAGATTTGTGTCTCCATAAAGTTTTGCATAAGCCTTGCCAGGTTTCACGTCTCCGACAAACCTGAAACGTGYGTTGTCTTCTGTTTTACACAGCTCCCAAGGGCAGAGGGAGAAATTAAATCAGATACCAGTGAGGCTGCTTGCACGTATCATGCACGTAGGTGCTAATGTCCATGATAAAACCATCCTGATGGGGAAGTGTCAGGAGTCTCTTTCCTGCTGGAGACCATCTCAATGTCAGTCCTCCACGGCAGAACCATCTCAACCCCAGCCCTCCATGGCAGGACCATCTCAACCCTGGTCCTCTGTGGGAGCATGCTTGGACTATACAGACTAGCAAAGCAAAGGATCTTCCCGTGCCTCCCACATTCATCTCCTCAGGGATGGGCTCAGGGGCCAGGGTGGGACRTTCGTCCTGCTGCCCCAGGGAGCCCTAAAGGGAGCCAGGCACGGACAACGTGATGCAAATCAACTGCCAGTCCCATCTGGAGATGTACAATGGAAGAGGAGCCTGATTTCCGTGGGAGATGGGGGAGCAGGGACAGAGCGGAGCGGCAGGGCAAGGAGGGTACCACCGGCACAGCACGGGGCCCGTGCTGCGAAGCTCGGGGAGCCGATCACCGCCCAGCAGCACTGTAAACGCTCCGCAAATTCCAGGGAGATAAAGCAAAGCTGAGGACATTGTACATTTAAGCTGATTTAGATAGCGCTTGCGTGCTGGGAGTTAAAGGTAATTTATTTCTCTTGGCTAACGACCCATTCTCTTCGAGGGCTGTATTTTCTGCCCGGCCGCAACCTTTCTACCTCTGGCAGTTGTTGTTATTTTAATATTAGGCTAAGAGCTAATATATTAGACTAATACRTTAGGCTAGCAACCTGTAGACTCTTTAGAGAGTCTGTTTTGGTGACACATGGAGGAGATTTTTATAGATAGGCTGCTCAAACCCAGATCAACCCTAGTCTGGCATTTAACTGCGGCTTACAGAATATAATGGCTGAACGCATTTGGCCTATGCCCACAATAACTCTCTTTGACTGTAAAAGAAGTTCCAATAAACATGTCATTCAAATGTGAATGTATTCCAGTAAAAATTAGTGATCTGATGCTATGAATAACCTGCAGAGCAATAGTATATTTTCAATTGCCCCCCCATCAGACAGGCCCGAGATGATTAACACCAGATCGGCCATGATATTTATATTGTTCGGATCATGGTGTGTCATAAGCAAATGCAAAATTGCATACTGTATTGTAACAGCAGGGATGGGAAGAGCCACGTAATGAGCTGGTTTTATAGCGAAAAACAAATGGGGTTGTAATACAACCCTGGAAACAAGGGACTGCTTCCAAGAGGGGTGAGGGAAGAGGACTGCAGAGTGTGAGAGCAGCACCAAGAATGACTCTGGTTAAATGAAGTAATTTATATAAACAGATTTTTATTTTTTTTTCTTGCAGCAGCCCAGAATGATATAACACGGATTTGAATAAATGCTGTGAACAAGACATTCCCAAACCTGGTGAGTTTGGGAAAACATTTGAAAAAATTAACTATTTTTGTTTGTTCTGGCTAAAACTAACCACTGCAAATTTAAGAGTGTTTCCATTTTCTTGCTGCCCATATTCTCTCCTTCTCCCCTCTTTTATTAATAAGCTGGGGGACCTTCTGTGAATCTTCCCCTATGAAGAGAGACACCCTCCCCCACCTGTGGCCCCTCTCCCCGAAGCACGAGTTTGTAAGATCTCTTGTCACCAGGGCTCGGCGAAGACTTGTGCGTGTAATGCGAAACATGTGTCTCTCCCCGGCGCTTGCAATCTTACCCCGAAGAGCTCCAGCGAGGGCTGAAACGGGAGCGCTCTCGGCGGAGCCAGGGAGCCGACGGGGGAAGCTCCAAGCCAGAGACGACAACTTGGGCATTTTTGTGTGTTCCAGAAGAGCAGGAGCTCGCCCAATGAGGACATCAGCAAAGGCCACTTCGGTGGTGGGGCGGGGGGATGTTGGGCAATAGGACTTGTCTCTCGTGACAATAAGCCCAGACAAAAGGAAGATAAATGGCTTTTTAGAAGATGGCAAAAGCAAAATGATGGGAAAACAGCCTCCTGATTGAAGTCACTACCCTCCACACTTTTGCCCCCTTTCCTGAGCTAGAGGGGAAAGAGGAAGAAGCTGGAGAAGATGCAGAGATGTCTGGGGACCATTATTTTTTTCTCAATTTTTGATGGATCGTCACCATTAAAAAAAGAAGTGGGTATCAAAATAATATAGGTACGATATATAGTACTGTAATTAATATATATACAATATAACAAGCCTCATTCTCTTTTGCTTTTCTTTCTGGATATTTTAAGCTGCAGCCTTCTGCTCAGAGGAGATCCCATAAAGTAATCAGTGCACCTCACAAGGATGCCGGGCCCAGTCCTTGGGCGAGGTTTACCCCTCCTTCAAGCTTCCCGGGCACTGGGACACGCCAGGGTGGACAGAGCTTCTTGAGCTGCAGCCCTGGCCGCTGGGAGGCCCCGAAGCACGAGTCTGGGGTATCCACGCGGCTCAGGCATCCTTGTTTGCCCTAACGACAGCATCCATGGGAAAACACGTAACTCGTGAAAGCGCTGTCTCCCAAATCTTCATACGAGTGGGAGGCATACTCAGGAGAGGGACAAGAGCAGAAAGATGTTGACTGCAATAGTGTGTGATAGCAGAGAACTGCCAGCCCCATTGTTGAGGGTTTTCTTCTATATCTTGAAGCCAGAAATACAGCACAGGGTAGTGAGACAATTGCCATGTCTAAAATCCGAGTGTAAGTTGGCCTCATCTGGGATTAGACGCTGAAATAACATAGCACCCTGGATCTGGCCAGCGTCTAACAGCGGTGCTTCTGGGTTTCCAACAGCCAACTTCATTTCAAGAAAAAAAGAAAAAAAAAAAAAGATCAGGCTTAGGCTGAGGCATGTTGTTGCCTCGCGAGTTCACTTGCAAAGGTCACTGCTCCTCTCCCCCCAGCCGGTGACTCTCTCCCCGCAGCTCCGTTGTTTGTGCAAGGCGTCAGGAATTAAAACCTCATTTCGAGGGCTCTGGGCAGACCCCGGCAGCACTACGTCGCACTGATTGCCAGCGGCGGGCGAGCTTTTCCCTGTCGGCCCTTTAGCCACGGTGGTGCGCAAGCTCCGAATGGCTTGCAGTGATTCTTCTTGCCGGTGAATTTTTTTTCCTCTAGCTAACAGGAACTCTGTTGCGTTAGCAGAACAGCTTTATCATGATAAATTGCGTAGGATTATATTGTTACAGGGAATTGCCATCACCTCAGCAATAAGGGGGGGGGGGAAAAAGCTTGAAAAATAGATAAATAACTGCAGGAGAGCTGGGAGTGCAGTGAGAGCAAAAATGGCCTCCTTAGGGAAGCAGATAGATGTCTTCCTCAGTTTTAAAGATCCTGTTACAGAGCCAGCACTCTGGGAAATGTTTGCACGAATGAGTCAAGCCAAAGAAAAGTAGCTGCCTTTGGGGAAAAGGTGGATATTGCACAGTGCTCTCGGGATTTAAGGTTTCTAGAACAGGAGTTCACGTGTCCTTGCAGTGATGAGCACATCATTTGCAGAAGTGAATAGTGATTTTTGGTATCCTAATTTCTGAGCAGACCCATGGAGAAACCATGAAAGATGCTGGCAACTGCGCGTACCCCCCCCCCCCCGGCATTTGGAAAGTCAGGCCTCTCGCAAGTGCCTCCAGTCCAACCCCTGCGTGCCGAGGGAGCCCCAAATCACTCGGTGCTTTTGAAAACATGCACATTGTGGATTAGAGGAATGTTATCTCACCTGGCCTCTTGCATCATGGAGGCAAGAGAGTTAAATTTTATAATCTTCGCATCAAGCCTGCAATTCCCTGATTACATTAGAGAATGTCTTTGAGAAAAAGCCCTGACCCGAGCGCTCGGAGAAGTGTCTCAGCATCCCTCTCCTCCCTCGCCCGTTGAAAAGGGCCATGGCTGAGATCGGTTTAACACCTCCATTTGGTCTGCTCTTACCTGAATTCAGCCTCCTGGATGGCGTCTTTTGGCTAGGTTACAGAACGATTTGCCATCAGAGACCCTTTCCCTCCCGTCAGGACGGCAGGCTGTGATTACGCCACCCCTCGACCTTCTCCTTGGGAGCCGAGCGGATCCAGCTCCTTCGGTGCTCACCCCACGGCCAGCTTCCCAAGCTTCAGTCCGCGGTCAGGAGCGCTCTCCTGAAGCCTTGCTCATTCCTCAGCCTCCCTCCCAAAGCCCGGCCTCCAGCGCGAGCCCAAGCCCGGCGCTTTCCCAGCAGCCCTATATACGGCAGCAACAACGCTCGCTTGCTTCTAACGTCTGCCCCGGCCTTTCTTTGATTTTGCTCTATCATTATGTCGATGCAATRAATATGCAGAGGAACTCTAGGCACCGGTCGTTCCCTTTGCTTGAAATGCTCCACCGCGGTCTCCCAAGTGGACATTATCATATGATTATACACATGCCAGAGGAACAACTGCCCATGTCGGTGTTACTTATATCCTGCAGCTCGCTCTCTGTGCCTGCCCCTTTGCATTCCCCATCCCGCGTTCACACGCTCGCCTTACAGGGCTAGCCTATATTTTGCTCTCCCCGTTCCAGCAGCAGCTCCTCTCGGTAAGGGAAGTCTTGATTATATGTTGTGGCCTGCAGACTGAAATCACAGCAAAATGAACACAGAGCTGCATTGCCTTGAGGTCAAGATGAAGTCAGAGCTCTCTGCTGCCGGCCACCTCCTTTCGCTCTGCCTGACCCTACGCATGCCCACAAGGGCCAGAGCAACCCCCCAGCTTCCTTCGGGGGAAGCTGCCCATCCCAGGTAAACGGGGTGTAAATCACAGTTTTGTAAAAGGGCTGCAACCTTCAGGCCCCGTGAAGATCCCTGCCTCTTTCCAACACTGGGAAAATGTATGAGCGGGGAAGTAATATTTATATAAGTCAAGGAAAACACTGTTTCCTTCTTCAGCAGGAAACAGAAGTTATTCTCAGAGCTTCAGCAAAAGAACAAGAAATTAAATAAAGCCTTGGCAGCCTAAACTTGTTTTATTCCTGCGGTTTTACAATCTCTGAGTCAAAATAAACACATTTTTCATCTCAAGAGAATTATTAGGGTAATAATGGAGGGGGGGGAGTTATTTACAGGCTCCAATGGAATGATTCAATGAATCATATGAACTGAAACAACAGATTCAGGGTAACAAAAATTCACATTTATGCAGTTGTCTGGCGTGATTCTGATGGGTGCTCTGGGGCAGCAATAAACGACCGGGCAAACGCCTAGGTGACTGCAGAGGGAGTTTTGCTRGAGAGAATTGCAATGACCAAAACTACAACACCCAGTTTCCTTCGGTTAAACATTTCAGTTGATTGTAATGGTGTTGTCTCTCCTTACGCCTGGGGTGGGCTCTCGTGTACGGGTGCCAAAGCAGAGCCCCTGGATGAGGAGCTGGACGCTGTCGGGGGCTAATCTATGTCACCTTGTGACACCAATGGGGCAGATGATTAAATTCAAATGGGAACTTTGAATCCTTGTGTTATGCGTTTACCAGTTCAACTTTTAACAAAAAACCCACAATTTTGCATTTAATTTCCTCAGTGCAAGAGGGAAGATTTTTTCCTAAGCTGAGACTGGATGCAGGGACTACACAGTGCAGTGGGAGCAGTGGCTGGGGTGAAACTGGTGTCCCRCTGCAGCGGGCCCAGGCGCTCGCACCAACTTGTTCCCACCCAAAACGACCGAGTGTGCTGCTGTTCATTGAGTCAGCCAACATCTTCCAGGCCGTTGTAAAAAAAACCCCAGCCTTTGCATCAAGTTTTCACTGTGAAATTCAACGCCGTTKTAAAGGCAGCTCTTTTCTAGTTGAATTCCTGTCTACCGCTTCTTATTTCTGCATGCCAAAACCACCCAGTGTAAATCAGTGGAAGGGCTTGGTGTTTTTTTTCCATTTGTTATTTTACGGTTGTAATATACAGAAAGTTAAATCAGGATCATGATGCCATCTCTAAGCATTGTAGTAAAAACCAGTTGTGCCATGAAGGTCCTTCTATCTGAGGTCTGAGTCTGGCAAGTATCTAAAGCAGCCAGCAACTTCCCTTACAAAGGTTGACTCATTTACTTCTAGGAAGCTATTTATATAAATAAACCTTCCCATGTGCATATTTTACGGGACAGAGCAGCAGTCATTCTTGCCAGCTTTGGAGAGGATACCAACGTTCTTCAGAGCCTCAAACTTCACAGTTTGAGTTAAAGATCCAGGTTGTCCASCTGAGACCTGCGAGAAACTCATTGCCTTTGTTTCCTGGGGGTGCTGGAAAGGGCAACAACTGGGAACACAAAGCACGCACTGATTTTATGCATTTGTTAATTATTATGAATGATATAAYTGAAGCAACATGAAATGAATGAGAGGTCAATACCTCCCGTGGATTGATGTCTTTTAGATATTTATTGGAGGCAGATTATTGCTCTAGGGAGCCAACAAGAGCAGGTAGCTACAAGRCTCCTGGTGCTGTGAGCGTATAGGGTGCAGGAGGAGGAGCTGGTACATGGGTGCCAAGGCAGATGGGAATGATACCGTGAGAACAAGCTTTGAGGCTCTTTGCAAAGTGCTTCCCTTTCGCTAGGATCCTGGGAGACAAAAGCAGATAGCAGAAGGGTGAGAAAATCTTGAATTGCGTATTCCCTTCAAAGCCAAAGCGCGCCAGGAGAACATTGTGCCTTGTGCAAAGCTATTCCTAGAGGTAGGCTGGTGTTTAAAGGGTAGAGGTTAAACTCTGAAGCAAGCATGTAATTTTTATAAACAAGGCTCATGTTTCCCTTCTGGAAATATATATATGGAAACCCACGTACGCATGAAGTCTAAGCCATGCACGAGAAGATCATTGAAGTCTTGTTATCTTTGCTTTTGTTCTGCTTTCCTGATGCTTTTTTAATACTCTTACCGGTACTGACTTGGAATTTACTCCCTTTTCCAGCGGAGACTTTTCACAGGGCCGAAGGAGTCTTTGTTCTCCCCCTCGCCGCCCCGGCGYGTTGTTGTTGTGCTGTCCCTGGGGTGTGCTTCTGCTCTTCCAGGGGGCCCGCGGTGGGGAGGAAGAGGCAGAGGATGTGAACTCCCATGTCTGAACACAAAGAGAGGGAAAGAGGGTGAGAGGAGGACCTGTCTGCTCCTGCACRAAATGCTCCCCAGCAAACAGAGAGCTCTCCCGGTTGTTAAATAAAACGGTAAAAAAAGGGRTAGGTGAGAGGGGATGCCTCGGCACTTGGGTTTTGCATTGCCGGATGGCAGGGTGGCAGCATTTGCAGAACTTGCCGTAGCTGTTGTTGTGCCAATACTTGGGCGTGTGGGAGTCGCAATTTCCAGGTAAAAAACCTGCTGGCTCCAGTGAACCTGCTTCACATACCAAGGTAAGGAATGTAAACACATCAATGCTGACGGCGCTTTGGGAGCAAGCCATGGCCATTCCCAGGCACGTAGGACTGGAAGGGACCACCTACGTCACCAAGTGCAGTTGCTAGCTCCTCACAAACACCTTGCACAAGCTGGTCAAGCACCATCTACTGGGTTATTTCYGGGTGATTCTTGCAGCTGCTACCCCTCGCTTGTTAAAAAGTTGGCATAGGTACTGAACTAATTCAGTTTGCCTTATTTTTTTCCAACTAAAGGCTCATTGGGCCCAAGAAACACAGGGYTGGTGGTTAGCAAGACCAGCCCAGAGCTCTTAGCTGCTGCTCCCTCCCTGGCAGGTTATTGCAATGTGAATGATTCATTGCGATACAAGATCAGCTTAAACAATTTCTGTATCTTCACAATGGTGTTGCCCCCTTGTCTCACTCCCCCAAATTACGCAGCCACTCTGTAGGCCAGATCTTTGCCATGATCTGTGTTACAAACAATATTCACGGGGRGAGAGAGAGAGATTTTTAGTCTGGGTCATTCCTCCACAGCCCAACATGCAGTTGTGAACATCGGGCAAGGGCTAGGAGCTGGGAAAGGGCAGGAAGGAACTTCCTAATTTGCCTTTTACAGCAGAACCTCCATACAACAAAAACCATAGCCAGAATTCAGTGATGGCCTAAGAACAGAGAAGTATTTCAGAGGCATTTTTTGAAGCTAATGTAGTCGCAGCTGGAGGAAGCATTGAGTTTGAGGGTCTCTCTAGAGTGGCAGCCCTTTCCCAGTGACTGTCCTAGGGCAATGGCAGTGGGATSTGAAGATCCTCATGGCTCAATGAAGCTGGAGCAAAACTTGCTTTTACTGTAGATTAGGCACAATCACTGCAGAACAGCTGCTGCACGAGGACTGAGCCCCATCTCACACCTTGTGGGAACCTGCTTGCGTGGCCGTACCCGCAGTGAGGGTGGACAGTAGCTATCTCAAGGTCASTCATGCAGGAAGCGAGCAGGCTGCYGCAMATACCGTGTGAACRGAGGCTGGCTAGCAGGGCTATCAGCGCTTTCCAGGTCAGGGCGGACACACAGGGAGGTGCCTGACTGCAGGAAGAAGTGAAGATGGTGCCTAAAATCCTGGCAAGAAGGTTCAAAGTCCGGTGAGAGAGCCTGACCCTTGCTGGCACAGAGGCCTGGGTTCATTCTCAAGCTCAGCCTCCTACAAACCTTCAGTCCCCACTGCCGTCTCTTAAAAYGACACACAGGCTCAGCCCACCTGCCCTTACGCCACTCCTATGCCTTCGGCTGTCCAGGTTTGAATTACGTTTGTAATGCTTTGGKTTTCATATGAGAGAGCCTAAGGACAGACAGGTAATTATAATGGTCTACAGATATTTTTTTGCCAACATTTTGCATGGGTGTCCTTACCATGTAGGATTTGCCCCGTTCAGGCTGAAATGATAAAAGCCTTTGTGGTCTTTTGGCTTCACGTTTATGCATTTCATCGTACAAGAGCATCCTGGTCCAYAGAAGAGCTTGTAGCAAATAAATGACAGCAGCTGAAATAAAATAACCACCAGCATCTGGATCCTCTTGAGGGTGAAAATTAATGATGATGTGACTGCACAGCCGTAAAATTAACAGCAGCTTTCCAGCAAGAGCCAGAGGACAACAACTTTGAGCACCAGCCATTGTGAATATCTTTAAGGGTTAAAGTAGCAAGCTGACAAAAGCTCTGTTTTTACAGCACACAGACATGTAACATACAATACAGGACAGTTTGTTCTATTGATGTCTAAAAATGCTTAATGGAGAAACAGGCTGTTTAAATACAGGATACTTTATAGGTTAGCTCTTCTCCATACTTCATCATCAGGCATTTGCCAAGTTAGAAAAGCATCAGCCTTWAAGTCAGATTTAGGCTTCTTGAGAGCAGTTTTTCCACTAAAAACTTAGCTAAAAGACATACATATTAATGAAAAGGAGTCATTCATTCTTGTCACACAATTTGTCCTCAGAACAGTTGCAAATCCTGCATATCATTTTTTCTAATCAGGGGGAAATAAAACAGCTTTTATATAGTTACACAATTGTCCACAGTCTTTCCCAAGAATGGAAAATAATACACTAAAAATGGAAAGCAGGTGGGTTGTCTCCACAAAGTTGCTTCTTCTGCACATGAACAAATAAGCTACATCCTTGTTTTCTATTCAGAAAAGCTGTAATCAGTGTGCTCTTCTGCTCACTTCTTCTGAAAGGGTGCTGTGAGCTAGAAATCTGTTGGAAATGTTCTTGGTGCCCATACTAAACTTACGTGTCTACAGTTTCTTCCTGCTGGATTGAAAAACTTCCCTACTTTCCTGTGGTACAGCAGCAACCTTGGCATCCCACTCTTCCTTTCCRTTGCTCCTCACTTGCAAAGTTCTGCACATTTCTTTCATGTTGCTGTTTTGGCTTGGGAGTGCCGAAGAAGCAGCAGAAAACAGAGAGGAAGTCTCAAGAAATACTGATGAGGATGGGGGGTGGGGAGAAGAGGGGTTTGTCCCCTCTTAGGTGGCCCACTCTTCTTAGGTGGCTCTTCTGAGACACCTAAGAAGTGCAGAACTAAGAGGACAGAAGAAAATTTCAAAAAAAACAATCCCTACTCTGGGACTCTGGTCTGAAACTCCCTGACTTTCCCTGGGTTTTGCTTTGGTACTTCTGTATTTCTTTATTGACTCAGAAGCCTCCTCAGTCAGAGTATAGTTGGCAAAACATGCTGCAAAATGGACAATTCTGGCAGGTGCTTTTCAGTGCTGGTGGATCCCAGCCAGGCACATAGTCACACCATCATTTTAGACAGGGGTTATCAGTAACGTATACAAAGCTGCTGGGTTATGGCAGCAGCTTTCAGAAGAAATGATGCTTATAAACCTGGAAATACTCTTGGACCTCCTGTGGCATAGAAACAGCAAGGAATAGTTAAGCTAGTGCCAAAGCAAAACCCTTGACCTGAACAACTGCAAACTTCAGAGACATTTAAAACAAAATTTCAGACTGAACTCAGAGGCTCAGTCCCGTGCAAGAAAACAGGATAGCAAGTTAGGGTGACATTAATGAGGCACCAGACAGGGCTGAGTTTGGTTCAAGGTCAAATATGGGGGCCCTCCTGAGTTTCCAGATGTCTTTTGGAAGTGCTCTCTCTACCTCCATGAGAAGCGCTCCGTGGACACCTTCAGCCCGCTTTCCACTCTGCAGCGTGGCATCGCTCCCAGATAAAGCAGTCCACGCCACCCTTATTTATTGTGTCAGCTAATGGAGGAACAAAAGCAGATGGGACAGTTCCATTTTGCTGTTTTTCCTTCCACCTTTATTACTTGTCACTGGCTCCCTTTCTCTCCCTACTCCCTTTTAAAGCAAAACATCTGCCCCAGTTTTAAGCCGCTGCAGGGTTTTGTAGACCATTGCCAACAAAGACACAATTTGGCAGGGAGGGTAGCTGCGTGAGAGCCACAGCAGGTGAACGGTTTTAATTCCCCGGGTGCTGCAATCAGCTGACACAACTATTGAGCCATCCACAGGAGGTGGCAGTAATGATTTCCAAACCTAAAAGCCTGGAGAACTCCAAGCACTCGCAGAAGGAGAGCGCTCTGGCAGGCTGGACTTCGGTTTGGCACCCGATCCACCCTAGCTGTACAGGGCTCAGCTGGTGACTAGTCRCTGCATCACTCCCTTCTGATTAAATTCCCATTAAGTTTAAAATAATATGTCTTTAGTGGAATGAGAAATTTTGGAAGAAAAAATTCTTCACGGGATTTTTTTGGCTAGTGGTGAACTACAGGCCATCTCTGAAGCACATGGGAACAATGGCTCTGTGACCATGCTTTTCTTCTGTTGTAATGCAGGGCTTATCCTTGCATTTGCTATGACCACAAAAAACAGATTCACAGTTTAACCGAGACCCTTTATACAACTGTGGCAATGAAAAAAGGCTGGACAATAAACATAAATTATTATGTGTGAACTATCACATACAGAAGCATCCAAATCTTTCAGCAGACAATTTCTCAAGAGAGGTTGATCAGAACAACCTGTACATTCGCGTCCGAGATCTGTGGTCTAACATTTTTTTCTCTCAGCTATATCTGACCCTTTTTTCATTATCTGTCTGCTTGCAGTCTGCACAAAAGCCAAATAAACAGCAGAAGGGGCCACCAGGCATTTTTGCATCCCTGTCAAACCAACCTTGAGGGAGGAAAAGGCAGAGATAGGTCCATGACATTGGGCCCCAAGCCATGGAGATATGAATCCGTCTTTATGACCAAGACCTGCCCCCACACCCATGCACCAGTACATACTATCACATCAGTAAGAACAGATATACTAATAACACATCTTATAGGCTTATGTGTCTTCTCTTTTAGATCCTACAGTCCATTGAACATCAGGGAAAGAATACCAATTTGCATCAAGCCCGATGATCATTTCTTGCTAGTTTTAGCAGCGAAATGGAAGAGAAAACCCTAGAAACTTTCACTTGTGGATCAACTTGAAACTTTTTGCTAAATKCGAAGTATGATGCTTTACTTCTTTGTACAATTCTTTTGGTTAGCCTTTTCCTTTGGTTCAAGCCAATTTTGAAACCAAAGCACTAGGAAAAACAAATCTGAAAAATGTGAACATTCAGAAAACAACAAAAGGAAACATTTTGGTATTTCCACAGCCAATCTTTTAATTTATGCCGATAGAAAAGCAGGGGATATTTTCAAGGGCCAACATTCCCTTTTTTAGCAGAAACTATTGACCAGATTTGAAACCTTTCATAGTCTTTCTCTTTCTAAAGGCCCATTTTGAGGGGCAAGTTTTGATCAAAACTTGCCCCCACCTCTGAACTGTTATGATCTGCCCCAGGCAGGGAGCAGATGTGGCTGAGCCATGCAGGTCAGCCCTATGACCTCTCCAGATCACGCTATGGTAGCCAAAAACCTCCTTGATCCCGGGACAAAAACAACTTCAGCAGCTGCCCCGAATCCCTCTCATCCCGCACAGCCCAGGGAGGAGAGAGAGGGGCTAAGGTCTCCTTTWTGCCTGAAAGCGGGCTGTGTCAGGCCACAGGGACACCTCCATGCTTGTCTGTGGTATCAACTAAATGCAGAAAGCATGARCAGACCTGTCCCTTTCCCCACTCTCTCTCTTCCTAGCTAGCATCTGACACAGCACTTCTTGCTTTACCTTTTCTAAATTATGAGCCTGTGGAGTGACGTCCCATCTGGACTCCCTGAACGTCACCCGGCAAGCCGCTGCATACAGTCATCGTGGTCCCGGGGAAAGCAGATGAGCTGCCAACATTACAGGTGCCATCCATTGGGAACAAGACGCCCGGCTAATAACACCAGCCTACGCAGTACTTGGATCTCCATGTGGTACACCAGCGAAGCAATGAATAGGCAGTAGAAGTATCAGGGGTTTGGCAAATGCCCACTTTTGTTTGTGGTTGTCCAGGGACGGGATATGGCATTCTTCCTCAAAGCTAATTCACATCAAAGTCAAGTTACCTGGGAAAAGATTAGAAAAAAAARAAAAAGCCAAAAACCAAAGAAGCAGCCATAAATCAGTGCAAGACTTGTACAGATCAGGTTGAATTGCTAAAAAGCCCAGGACAGGGGCCAAACTCAGGAATGCAGCGTGTAATGTCCTTGCTTATCACCCTGGCATTGGATCCTAGAGTTATTAATGGCCTCTGCTGTGTAACGATGGTAACACTAACTTGAGGAGCAGCCTAACAGAAAGAGGCTCCCTGCTCCAGCCAGCACAGCTGGGTCACTCATAGACATCCCAGCCTCAACATCGCCTCCCAAAGACGAGATGCTGGTTGTCCACGGTTTTCACTGCATGTTTCCTCCATCTCCGTGCCTAGCAAGGATGCTAATAGGTCCTGTGACAATTGGRCTCAGATTATTAAGGTATTAGAGAATAAAAGAAAGCTTCCCGAAGTCCTGGGAAACTCTACCTGAAACACAACGAGGGGCTGATAACACTGCAACACGCAGGCAGGCGGTAGGAGGAACCGAACTATTAATCTTTCGTAATCTAGCTGGAATTAAGTGACAGTGATTAAGTACTTTGTAATGGACTTCCTGAATCTTCATACAAATGGAGGAAGTGACCACCCTCTACCAGATTTCTGCTCATTTTGCTCGTTTCCCTGCCTGCATTACATATTTTTCCCCTTTTGCAATCAGCTTCGACCCGGTTTCGGCAGGACTAATGAATTAATATATCGCCAGCCTGTGAGAACTGCAGTTTTGAGGAGATGGGGTGTGCCCTGGGGAGGAGTTCACAGGATATCATCAAGCAGAAATCCTCAGAGCAGAAAGGCCTTTGATGCACAGGAAAGGCAGCTCCGGGACAGCCCAGCACCGTAAACGCTGGATGGATGGTGGCCTTTGGCCAGTGCCTTCAATGTGGCGAGTGTCTGGTCCTCTCAGTGACTCCAAGTCCTCCCTCACCAGCAGGGACATTATTTTTAAGAGTTAGCCACCGCACAGGAGGAGCTGGCACCTTTCAAGTCTAGCATCCTTCAGGCCTTGCTCAGGAGAGGGTGCTTTATTTTTGGAAGGCATCAGCTGAGCTCTATTGTCCCTGCGTATCCATGTTACAAAAACATTTTGGGGACCCGTCCCTGCCTTGTGACAGGCTTACATAACCCTCCAGAAGCATTTGTGTTGAAAAGGGAACATGAGCTTTCCTTTGTGGAGCAGCATTGCGTTGCCACAGCTGGGAGCTCTGGCAGGCAAGCCCCTGCAAGCTTCTGAACTCGCTGTCTCCCACCCAATGAGCTGGCCATGAACATACCCCGAAGGCTGGCATTGAAGAGTCAGCGGAGAACAAAAGAGAGACCACAGATTATGGCCCGTGGGAAATTCAAACCACGCCAAAGGCAAGCGCCAATGGACACTATAGCCATAGAAGGGCATATTCAGCATCGGTTCCCAGCATCCTGACCTTAGTCTCAAATGCTGGCTCCAGAGACGCCGTCTGGCAGTCTGTGTGGCCTGTGCCTCTGGCATCGGGCTTGGCAGGAGGAGGTAACTGCAAGAGAAACAGGGCTCCCAGAAGTCCCACTGCAAGTCTGGCGCGGGGAGCCTCACAAGCACAGCGACGGTGGCCAGAGCCCCGGCTGCAACGCAATCGCTGCAGAGAGAGAGCAAAGGGACCCCCCCCCCCCATGGGAACATCAAGCAGCATAAGGGGAGCGAGCCAAGGTGGTCAGCTAGGCTACCGAGATCTACCTGGCTCCAACGTGGCCAAACTCCCCGCTCACTGGTGTCGCTTCCAGCACGGAGCCCACTGGCTCCCACTGCAGATGTTCTCAAACACTAGTTTGAGAATATCTGCGTGATACTGGGGTCTGCAGAGCCTCCTGCAGCTGAGYTAGCCTGTGGCCCTGACAGCCGGTGGTCCTGTGATGACCAAAAGGCCATTCACCAGCTAAACGCTGCAGATCCTAATCCCACCTTCTCCTGCAGAAAGCCCAAGGCTGTCTCACAGCTCAGCCCTCATTAATCTCATTAGCAAGAGCAAGGATTGGCCAGTCAGATTCAGCCCGAGTGTTGGCTTTGATCATTTAGCCTTTACTTGAATTACATCCCCAGGCACACCAAGCAGAGGTGGGGATTTGAGAGAGATGCACCCATTGACACCACCTGGATTTGGCCACTTGGTCCTGGCATTTTTTAAAACAAAAATCACATTAATGTTTGTCTTTTGTCTCTCTCCATCCCAGCTCCTGGTCTTCTGGTGCCTGCCATTCAGTGAGGAGTTRTCTCTGGTCTTTGCAAATGCAGATTCATGCACCTCACTGGGGAGGGTCAAACCCAGGCGCTCCAGTTCATGTTACCTGGTYGTCCTTTAATATAGATGTATTTTTAATTCATCTCATTTTGGTCTTCAGCCTGTTAAACTCCCACTTGGTTACACCTGAACCAGGAAGGCCAAAAGACTTAGTAGGGAGTTCAGGCTGCAGTTCAGTGTTTTCTGTCACTTAGTTGGCTAAATACTACATGCAGCACTCCCGCGTTGCAGCCCAGGCCGTCTATGAAACGTGTAGAACAGGAGATGTGCGAAGGGAAGCCTTGGTGGCATTAGGTGTTGTTTTTCTAAACATTCCCCATCAGCAAGCAGGCAGTCTTGCAGCGCTGCACGGTCCCACAGAGCTCTTTAAATCGTATTTCTAGGATTTCTCTAAAGCAGGGGCCTCAAGCTTTTAAACACAAAGGGAGCTGGGGAACGGTTTCTTTAGCAAGAGATTTGAGCAAATCAGTGTTTTTCGTCTCACTCTTTTTTTTTTTTTAACGGACATCTGCTAGGGTTTGTATTTTTTGAGTCATGGGGGTGAAAGGGGTTGAGGGGGAAAGAGAGGTTTGCAGACRGGGTGAGCACAACATATTCTGGAAAAAATCCCGGATGCTATAAATGGGAGCCCCCTAACAGTGCAGCTCATCTGAAGCAAAATGAAAATATCAGGCATCCAAGAAACATATGTGCAGATGGCTTAGAGCCCAGTCTCCTTACTAGGGCTCTGCATTAAATAAAATGCACTGGGTCATGTTGCTACAGATATAAGAGATTACTAGGTGCAATGTGCACCTCTCTGTGAAACTGCAGGTTTTTAAACAATTGGAAATACAGGCCTTGTTTATGGATCAAGCAAATGGCTTCAGTCAAGCAGAACAGTCTTTTTTTTTTTCTTCTAAGGCTGGGGTCAGGAGGCTCATATTAAGTTTGTGAGACTTTTCTGCAGACTCTCCTCAGAAAGGGAGCAGTCCCAACACCGACCTCAAAAGTGGCATCCGAGAGGGCTATTGACGATGACCTCCATTTCTGAAGGATGATATGAATCAATCCCGAACCTTGGCAAGACCTCGCGGCTGGGGCTTGTGCTTTCAGCCAATGTCAATTATGTCATTACTGAGCCTGCAGAAGCTATTACTAATGTTACTTTTACAGTTCACTGCCGACCAGAGAAAAGAGTTTTTCACACTGTTGTCGTTTTGTTGGAGCAAGACTATACGAATCACAGATGGCTTCCTTGCCAGATGTAGCCTTGCAGGACGGCAGTTTGGGGTTTACAAGAGGTTTAATGAAAACTTGGCACTTTCCCAACTTTTGGCAAATACTCTTGGGCTGTCAACTCACGCAAGCAAGTTAAGATCCTGAAAATGTCTGATGACTTGTTCTCGCTGAACAGGGAGGTGAAAAGTTTTACCTGAGAAACAAAACCCAAGTGAGCAAACCAGTGCTCTATCATGCTGGGCCTGAGCTCACCATCGTCGAAGTTATTGAAAGGCTCTGCCTGAACACTGGGATCTGTTCCCAAGTCTTTGTTATTGCTTTCGAGAGGTCCAATATATTGCAGCTGACAGGGTACATTGAGCATGAGTGTGTGAGGGGGGGGCGACATCCAGGTGTGTTGAAAATCACTTCATCCTTACTTTGATGTCTGCTGCTCTTTTCTTCAGTTATGACTTCCTTGCTTTGTCCTGGACCAAGAGTTCATTTGCTGGCCTTTGTGCCTGTTTTTTTTTCCTTGAGGGTATGAGCAGTTCATTAAAATTGTGCTAGAAGAAATTGTCAAGTGTGTGCCTTCAGGCGGATGACATCTTCTGTACTCAATGACATGTCCAAATGGCACAGAACTAACTGGTGTCTCCAACAGCGAGCTGGAAACTTCATATTATTTGCATTTGCAAGCATATTATTTCCTCTTTCCTGTTCATGGATATCTGTGATCAGCAAGACTCAACATAGCATGATATTATTTTAAACATAACTCTTTTCACTTTAGCAGTCTCACCGTTCTCCATTCACACCGCCCTAGAGAGATATTCATCTTAGTATAAACTCCTAGATGGAGTCAGCTGCAATGATTAGGCCATGAAGCTTCTTTAATTCTGGTTTGGAAGAGAAATAATTTCCTAGGTCCCAATAGCCTCCAAGTGCTGCCTCACATATGCACCGTGTGGGAAGAAAAATGCTAGGAGCTCCCCCAGCAAGACAGAGCACCACTGTGCCTGCGTGTACACGAGAAGCACGCATGCGAGCCATTAGAAAAAGTAGCACCAACAAACAAGCCCCGAAACATTATTTGCACTGAGTATCAAGGTAATGAGCCTGTCTCATTTGTGAGCCTTTAGCAATCTCCCATCACCAGCTGCCTGTGCATTAGCCCGTCTGCCTGTCTTTAAATGTCTTCATCCCAAGCCTAACCTGAAGARTGTATTTTTTTTTTTTTCACCGTTGGTGCACAAACCAGATGAAAGAACCCTCCAGAGGAAGGAGGAAGTAGCACTTTACATCCATGTGGCAAAGGGATTAACTACCCRGCCAGAGAAATGTAAGCATGGAGATGTCATCCTTTTTTCCACAGACTGAGGTCTGGATGCAGGCCTGATGTATAACCCTCCTGCCTTCATTAACGCTCCTGTGGATACAGTCTTCTTTGGGATCACTCTTAAAGAGGGTTATTCTGACTTCTTTCAGGGTGAGGTGCTCAGAGGCTCTACAAGAATGAGGTCCATTAACGAAGATACAGGTTGAATCAACATCCCTAAGACAGAACTCACCAAACGCAGTGGGAGTCCGTCTTTTTGCTTTGCTGATGGTGTGATCGAGTTGCAGATTGCCTTAGGGGAGCTATCGTTGACAGTAAATTCCCCCCTCCCCCAAACTATAAGTAAGTGTCAGTCTTTCTCAAATTAGGTTTTTAGTATTCTTCAGTTTTATGGATGGATCTTGGATAACAGCAGAAGAAATCAGCTGTTTTATGATAACTAGGCTTTCAAAAGTCTCAGGCCTCTTTACATAAAACACCGGCTTGCTGGCCTGACAGGCCTATTGCTAATTAAACTCTTCAGAGCTGCATAATATTCCTTGCTTTAGGCAACAGAAGAGACTTATCTTAGTATAGTAGTAGCCCTAATAATAATCATCCCTGAAATATGTTCAAATTGTAATTGTCTTTTCTTGGACAGCTAGTTTTTTCTCCAGTGCTACCTTGAACACCTTTACTCCTGTGATGCATAACAYCTCAGTCTCTGTTCTGCAAATTTTTCTCTGTAGATGGATCTTGGACCTCGCAGGGAGTCCCATGGCCCAGAGCCCTGGTTCTGATCGAGTTGAAAGCTGCTCCACCTGATAGAGCTGCTATAAGGACTTAGACCTTACAGAGAGGGAAGTGCTCAAATGAGCCAACAAGGAGGTCATGGTAAATACCTGCATTCAAAAGCGCAGGGTAGGTAATGTATAATGTTCCCTAGTAAAATCACTGCGTTATTAATTTTGCTGACTTTTATACCTCTGGAATGGTAAAAGCAAGAGGAGAAATCTGGCCCAGTGATCCATCATCCCAGGCCTTGAAATAGAGCCAACTTCAGGGAAATTTGAGTGAACACAAGGAGGGCTAAAGCAACAAGTGCATTTTACTGAGCTATGATGTCATTCTCCATTTGTTCTGACGAGGGGGGAAACTGTTTACCGGGTGCGCAGGAAAGAAGAAAGACACTGAAAAGCACACAAATATATTTAAATATCCAAAGCTGCCTCAGGAAGCAACTGAAAATCTGAGGTAACTTCCGTGGTGGGTTTAAAAGTTTATTTGTCACCCAGAAGAAAAAGAGAAATAAAAGAAGGACGTGAAATGTCAGTCGCAGCCTTGCCATACTCGATTTGAACGGGAGCTCGTTTAGCTCCGATACGCGGCAGCAAGCTGGCAACGGGCTGCCGCAGCTCCCGAAGGGGCACGGCTAGGTGCATTGCAGGGCGAGCGGGAAGCGATCACGGCACAGCGTGAACGAGAGCCGGGTCGCGCATTGTGCGGGGAAATGGGAGCAAACGGGAGCGGGAGACCGCACGAACGAGCCTGCTGCGATGCCCTTTTGATCTATTTCTGGCTGGCTGCAAACTCCCAAGTGGCAAAATTCATAGAAGGAAAACCAGGAAGCTCGGCAAATGTATGATACCAAGTGTCACCCTTTTGCATTTCCTTTCTGCCGGAGCACAGAGCCGTTTGTCAGAGCCTCGAACCCCGGGGCCTCAGAGGAATTCACTTTTCTCTTCTTTGCCCCATCTAGGCCACGTACGTTTGGAGAGAGGCGTTAAATTCACTCCTGAGATGGAAAAAAAGAGCAAATCAATAGAAACRTACAGGATGCTGCCTAATCAGCTTTCACAGTATATCAGACGATAGCTCATTGGTTTTTATGACTTGATTTAATAGCTTCCCTTGTGGACCAGCACAAAGTGGGTGTAATTAGATGTCATTATGTAGCGTAATTGGGTGGAAAGTGCAGAAAGGGCCCCTGACAATCAGCACCGTCGTTCTGATTGCTGTGCATGGCTCACGAGGGACCCGGCGAGGGACTCCATGAAGAACTCCAGCCCTGGGAGAATTCAGGATGAAGCCGCAGGATGAGCCAGGGCTCAGATCAGTGACCGGTCCACAGGTAGCCAGGGAGCGTTTCATGTGGAGGGGGACCTGAAGGGACCCTCTGGCAGGACGTGTGCTTTAGGCAGCTGGTCAGCACGCCCGAAAGCAGAAGGCTGGATCTTTTGTGAAAGTGCGATCATAGAGATAAGGTAGGAGGGTGGTTCCTGGAAAAGCTGGGGGAAAAGTTTCAAGCAAGGGAAAAAAAAATGGGGGGAAATATTTCATTTGGTAGGTGGTGGCAAAGGGAAAGGCAAAAGGGCAATTTGGGAAATTATACACAGATCAAGAGGAAATGTGTGTATTACAGACAGATGAGCACAGACAGGAGATAATATTCAAAGAGATGGCTTGTGCTAGGCGCCGTGCTCTGGCCCTGTTTCGTTTATTGGTAGCGATGTGCCTGGGGAGGCAGACTGGGGGCAAAGCTGTGGGGCAAGTATCTTCCCACGAGCATCACTGTGTCCTCTCCTTGGAGGCACATTGCTGCCGTTTGAGCCGGCCCTGGACGGCCCTGCGAGAACCCTCTGCAACGGCTCTGCGGTCGGCCCAGAAACAGCAAACTGGCCTTTTGTCGGCAGCTGCTTTTTAGCTTCTGAATTGCACAGTTCCAAACATATAATTGGTTCCCTTTTATCCAGGGCTCCAAACGCACTGATTCAGAGCTCCAGGAAACATTGCCATTCCAGGCTGTGGGAGCCGTGCATTTTTTCCCCCAGCGAATTCTACTTGAGCCACATTAGTCCTGTAAGACGTTAGTCTATCTAAGACAAGACTGCCAACTTTTGCATGTTCGCCTATTTAAAAAGCTGCACTTACAGCATCTTGCATCTCAGCTGAGGGAAGCTTCTTGGGTGTTTCCTTTTTCCACAAAAGAGAAGGATAATAGGCAGCATGTGATGTATTTCTTTTTGCTGAAATTTGGACCAAGGAGCAAAACAAGAGCAGCTGTGCACAAGCGAACGTCGCCGCATTAGTGCCTGTAAGTGGCAGCAAATGACATCCTTCCCCGTCCTTTGCTACGGGAGAGCTCATCGCATGCTGCTGAGTCAATACGCTGGCATTTCGGTTCCCTAGAAGTCAGAGAAGTCCCTCACCAGTGCTCCTTTGAATGAGTAAATCCCAGCTGCTGGGCTGCCAGTTTAATACGGGCAGTGGTACGAACTGGCAGCAGCAAGCCGTAGGGGTGTGAATGCTCCCCGGGTGCTCCCGGAGCTCGTTTCAGCTCGCTGCAGTTTTCTGTAAAACACAGAATAAAATAATGTGATTTTTCAAAAGGCTTTTCAGCCGTTTTAAGGCCAGAAGGTACCGACGTGACCCTCCGGCGCAGCCACCTGCACTACACGGACCGTACGGCTTCGCTCAGCAATATCGGCATCACGCCCATAGCTTCTGGTACAGCAAGCATCTCATTTTTGTCAAATGTGGAAAAGATTGGCTTCGTCCCCTGCTCTAGAAAATCATGCCTAATGCTTTTTTTCTATTATAATTTTAAAATAACAAAGTGGAATTGCTCAGCAGGGCAAACTTCAGGACTAACCGCAAACACAGGCCTGGCTGGAGGAAGCAAACGAACTGGGAGGCATTACCAGGTTGCTAGCGTTAAAAGCCAATAAATTGCAAGGAAAATCCATTCCYCAGTCCCTCCCAATGTGCCGGCCTCTGGTCAGTACTCCCAGGCCGCTCTTTCCACCATCAGCATTAAAATTACCAAGGCCCATCCAGTCATTTAAGTAGAAAGCAGGGAGGAGGGGGGGATTTTCTACAAGACATCCCTGGTCCTAATCACATTGCCATAATCAAAGCCAGCTGAGTTATCTATCATTGTTCAAAGCCAAACAGAGAYGGATTTAGGCAGACGTGACGGGGTCATAAAGTAGACTCATCACAGCAGACTAGCGTATGTTTGTATTGCTAGATGCAATGTTGTCCTTTGCACACCACCTCACTGTCTCCCCAGGAACCACTGGGAAGGTGTTACAGACACCCAGTGTGCAACCTGCCACGGGAAATATCCGCATTGCAGCCCATAACACGTCTAAAGCAAGGCCAGATAAGCTTTATTGTGCCCAGGGTGGCCTCGGGGGCAGGCAGCACAGACACGATGCTTTGCTGCATTAACACCATGCTGAGTGGCGGGAAAGAGATACTCTGAGGATGGCAAATTGCATGCAGTGGTTTACACTTTGCATTTCCAYTTGTCTCCCATGAAAGCAGGAATGGGCCTTTCTTACAGGTGCCGTGCTGTCAGCAATATTTTTCTCACCAGGATATCTGTTTGCTTCTGCAAAACGGAGATGGGCTAAGTCATCTGTCTCTTATCTCAGTATTCTTCTGTTTCAAGCAAGTGACGTTCGCTGCAATGTGTCCCCATCCGGTGCCCTGGAGCCGAGCAGGTTTGTCACAGCCCGCAGGAAGCAATTCTAGCAGCCGTCTTAATTTAAGACTTACGGAGCCTCTGTGTGTTGATAGAGGGAAGGTAGGAGCTGTGCAAGAGCTGCAGCCGCAGGGAAGGAAACGGGCCCTCTGCGAGCCGGAGATCTGGCTTCCGACTTCCCGCATGCTTTTGCACGGGGACTCCCCGCRCAGCGCTGTCCATGCTCCCGTCTGACACTTCCATCTGTAACCTTGCCAGGGTAGCTCTGGCGTTTGTCAGGACAAGGAGGTTTTCTTCATGTGCAGTTTAATCCTCTGCTTGGCCCATCCGTGATTCATTGCAGCCTGACAAAGGATGCACTTCCAGAAAGCAGCATGTCCTAAAATGGAATTAGCGCTTTAAGGACGGCGCGGGTGCAGATGTAACGGGGTCAGGGTGAAACGTGTCAAACGTCGGTTTAAACAGTGAAAACCACAGCTTTGGCTCCACACAGGTTTGGAGCCACACCACCATCATGTGAATTCGGTGTGGCCGAGGATGGAGAACGACACTTTCCTCCAGCTTATCAGCAGGAGAGGTTTTTATGAGTTCTTCTCGGCTGCAGGCAAACCTTTGGCCCAGGCATCGCTCCCAAGAGGAGGCACTCGCAGGGCTATTTCAGCTTTCAGAAAAACACAACAACARCAACGATCGTGCTTCCCACATGCTAATATTTCAGGAACGATAGAGCATTTTTCAAGGCAGAAGACAGCAGCCGAGAGTTCAGTTACACTGTCTGGGTGATTAATGTGTTGTTTAGGGAGCGGACAGGAGCAAGGAGCCTGAGAGAGGTCTGCTCCTCTCCGTGCCTGACTTCTAGCGCTGCAAAAAACAAGCGTAGCCCGTGCGGACACTGTGCGGTTTCTAACTGTCTAAGGAGCATTTGAGGTAGGCTGCATGCACAACGGGAATGACCCGAACAGCAGCTTGTGACTCGATGTTCATGCCTATATRCTGAAGACAAGCGTTTGCATTTAACTGCTTCACGGGCATGGCTTATCAACAGAAAAAGTACAGCGACAAGCAAACAAAAAGCCCAAAGGAAGAAAAGAAGATGAGATCTTCCCGGTTTAACGTTATGTATGTGTAAGGAGCAGAGGATGCAAGGTGGTACAGGTTTGGCACCATAGGCACAGTGTCTCCTTTCCTATCTCCTCCCCTTCGTACCACTGAGGTGGCTGAAAGGAGGCAGGAGTTTCCCACCGGCCCCCAGAATGAGGCCCTCGACGGCAAAGGTTAGCGGAGCTGCTCCTCTTGGGTGTCATGGAGGAAGCTCTACCAAGTGCTTCCTTTAAGGCAGCATGCCTATTTTGCAGAATAATATGTTTTTCATCCCAGTGGTCCCTCTCGCTCCTTCCACYGCCCTCTTCCCCTCGGAGACCGTAGCACAGTGCACACATTCGGCAGGCACTGAAGAGCATAAGTAAACCAACGTTTTGCTGGGTCAGCCCTCTGTTGGCAACCTCCGTGCACTTTGTCACTGGAGGCTACAACCCCGCTTAAAGTGACCATCTTGTCTTGGCAGGAATCGTTCACTTATTCACTCGCTCCTCAGCGCGGCGACTCGGTGCCAAAGCACAAGAAGAGCAGCTCCTCAATTGCTCTTGGCTTTCACTCGGAAAGCRACTGCTGAGCTGCGGGGACAGCCCGTGCCGTAAAAAAGGAAAAGGGGAAAAAATGCTGCTTGCCGGCATCCCAGAAAGGAGAAGACAGAGACTGTGTCAGGTCCTATTCACTCATCGTCCATAGGACGAGTTGCAGGGATCCTTCTGCTCCCAAGCTGGACCCTGCTCTGCAAAGCATCAAAAATCTTGCGTGGCATTGCAGAACGATGCCCAAAACGTCCTTATTTTGTAAACAGGAAGTCACATTGTCTGGAGAGGATATTTTCCTCCTTCAATAGCTGCACGCAGCCTTTTTACATAACCCCTTTTCACAACATTTCAGGACTGAAAAGTTCATTTCCCTCTCCCGAGCAAGCAGGAGAATGCAGCTGCCACCCAGACGTCCTTTAAATGGGACCACATGTAAGCCACTTCGGCTCCAAAAATGAAAGCAAAACACAGCGCTGTCATCACTGCACGGCACCGTCAATCAGAGCTTTTCATAATTCGCTGCACCATGCATATCTCCTYGTACCGTGTTTATTATAGGCTTAGACTAACCCATAATAATAAAGCAGAATGTTGTAAGTGTTAGGAGCTCCAGATTAGTAAATGAGGGCTAAGTGGAAATGAAGTTCAGATCCAGTTGCTTTTMTGGCGAGGAGGGTTAGGGAACAGGAATTCCTCCGCTGCTTGTTTACTGAGGCGTCTTTCCCAGCGTCACCCTGTTCAGCCTCCACTGAACAATCAAAATCAATTTATTTGCCTAAAAGTTCAGCAAAGTGAGTTTCTCAGGGACAGAGGCAATTGAGAGGAATATTCGTTTTGCAGTAAATCTATGAGAATGGTCATTTGAAAAACAAAAGGAAATTACAAAAATATATCTGGTCATTTGCATAAGACCCTATCCCAACGTCAAACCTTAAAGGAAGGGGCAGAGTTCGTTAAGAAATAAGGCTACGGTAAGCAGGGCAGGGGCTCTGCAGCGGGGAGCGCCTGGGTGGGTTGCGTTCTGCGTGGGAAGGCGTTTCCACTCCTTCCAGCGTTCGCTGGGTGGAAAAGCAGTCGGAGCCTTGTACGAACCAGCTGGCACGGGCTCTAAATATTTGTTGTTATTCATATGCATCTAAGTATAAAACAAGGGCTGTGTACGCTGAGTAAATAAACATACACACTAATCTCTGAGCGAGGAGGTCTGTGTCATTTTGTTCACGCTTTTCACCATGCACGCTGGGGTAATGTGCCAGGCTGGGAATAAACGGCATCTGGGACTTTAACACAGGGCTCGAGCTCCCCTTTTCGCAAAGATGTTTCTCTCCTGCCTTCTGGGGTGCAAGAAACAGAATAAGTGAGAGGAAAATCAAGCCGCAAAATGGCTTAAATGCATTTGAACCCCCTGGGCCTGATTCTGACTGTGCTTATTCCCTTTTACTGCCGTCACGAAAGGGCAGAGAATCTGACTGTTTGCATTTGATTTGCATTCAACCGGATTACACCGCAATATTTGCTACAAATTTGTTTAATCTCAGTAGAACCCATCTAAATAAGCCAGCTGCTTTTAAACATACCATACATGTATTATTAAATAGCAAGTACCAGGAGGATTTAATGAGAAGTGATTTTACAGAAGGAAAAATGCCATCTGTGGGAAGAAGAAAAGCACCCATTTCAAAAGTCCATTTGTTCAACACTAACATAGAATTCACACCAGTTTTACACAACTTGACTTCAGTCAAGTTTCTGTGTGTCAATGYCACCGAGAAAGGAGAATTGCGCCTAATGAGCAGCCTTCTCTGAGATACTTGAACTCTATTATTTCAGTAAACACCCATTATTATTTCATTATGGTGTTTTAAACTAAAGAACAATTTGCATCTTGCTGCAGCTGAAGGCCATGAAACGCCCCCCCCATTGCCTCCAGTGGAAGAGGAGAATTGTGAAAACGCATRTTTTTGTTCATTAAGCTAAATGCTGCAAACATTAAAAAACAATGTAAAAAGACCTAAGAGAAGGTGGGAAATTGATATACAAGGGCATCAATTCACTAGCTGTGCAAACACCACTGAGAGTCCATGTCGGTTTGGATTTGGGATCTGGCATGCAGATGCCACCACTCTCGCACGAGCATGCTTGGTGCTCCCTGAAGCCCTGGCCACTGCCCGAAGACACAGCGAGACTCCTCCAAATATGCAGTCGGGATAATTCRGGTTTTGCCGCTGCCAGGTACTACAGAGAGAGTAAAGGAGCGATCACCAAATGCTTCCACTTGGAAGTCCAGGATGACGGTGGTAAAAGTATGGCAGGGTCTGGGCAGGAGAGCGAAATTGTGGGCACATCAACAACCCACACCAAAGCTGAGGCTGCAAAGTTTGGGGTCAGGCTGGTTTCCCAGAGCAGATGGGAGGCACATCACTGGAAAACGTGGCACGCTCGTGGGTCCCTGCAAAGCCCTTCCTGTGTTATTAGTGTTTATTATAACCCTTTATTATAACTTCATTAAATAATAGCTCTCTTAAAATGCTCTTTGAGCATTTTTTTGTGCTCAAGGCTAAGCACTGAGTACATGGCCGTTCTCAGTGGCATTTCAGGTCCAATATTTTTGGCCTCATCTAGCTTCCAGCAGGGSAGAGAGAAGAACGAAACCAGAGACAGAAAAGCTTCAATTCCTCTGCATGTTGAAGGCCAGGTGAAGGTAGATATTTGTGGTCCAATCCTGCTGCTACTGAAATAAATGGCAGGTTTGCCACTGCTGCCTGCGGGAGGAGGAGGAGGAGGCTCAGCCTGCAATGCAGGCATGGAATTAGAGCACTGCCGAACAGCATTAATTACGGGGTGGTTAGTGGAAAAGCGAATCCCCGGCAGTGCGAGAGATTACTCAGCAGTGGAGCAATGTGGGGTTGTGCCTTCTATTATTGGACTGCTCTCATCCAGCGTTCAGTCCTGGCTTCCCAAAAATGCCTTTCTCCGGTGGAAGAAGACAGCACGCGAACACGTTCTTGATGAATGCCTTGTGGCTGGCTTCATACATCAGCGTGAGTGGGGATTTTTCAAGCATGGTGACAGGGGAAAAAAGGCTCATGCACTCAGCAGCTGCATCTTTGAAGACAGAACATGGGTCATGTCTAGGAATTTAGGGACTGTCATATGGGAACAGTTTATGGGGCTTTTAGGGTTTCTTTGCTGCAGTGTTTCKCAGCAAGATAAATTCTCATCTGCTACCTATCACACATACCTAATTGCACAACAGTGTACCGCGGGGAGATATGTTTTCCTTGGTCTTGGCTCTTTGCCTTGCATTTTTCTCCTACCTGATATAATTGCAGGTATAACCCCTATTCTTACACATGCCACACGTGTATCARTTTTTCATGTATAGTACCCGTCGCCCTAAAAGCACCTCACCTTGACAAATCTCAAAACGTAGCCTCCCTCCTAGCATTTGCATTTACCTAGGGTTTCGCATTTCACTTGGGTTCCTGTTGCGCCAAGTGGGGAAGCCGGCCAGGGCTGGGGGAGTGGGKTGCCCAGTCCTCACATGCTCCAGGACGCGGGGTCTCATCGCTCTTCGTTGAACAAGTTCAGCTCTCCCCAGCAGGGACCGCGGGGTCTAACGCCCAGGGAGCCTCGCAGAGGACGCCAAGCACAGAGGGCTGCGCCAGCTGGGGTGGGAGCAGGGTTCGCCGAGTCCCACATCGATTCGTTGCCGAGATGAATGTCCCTTCAGATAGGCACATGGAGTTAATTAATTCAATGAAGCTTTTTTTTTTCCCCCCCCTGGAAACAAACATTGCTTTTAGCTCTGGGATATACTATTACGGCACAAAGGGAGGAAAAATAAAATTGCAAGGCTGAACTTTTTGGGGGTTGTAAAGACTGCAGCTTTCAAAGCGCATTAGTAATAGTGCTGGGTGGTAGGAAACATGAGACTCATCCCAGGTCATGCAGAAGTTCACTTGGCTTTGCAAATCAGGCAAACCTGGGTTACGGCCATGCGTCAAAACCATGGTAAGCTCTCATTAGGCTTGGACCAGCTCCAATACCCAACCAAGAGAAGCAGGGCAGCTTGACGAGGACCTGCTCCGTTTTGRGTTAATAACACACTCGTGACCAGTCCTGAGACATATGTGCTGAGACGCAGTGCTGTGAAACAGAAGACAGTTCTGTGAAACTCAGCTRTAATCCATACCGCTGAGTTTCACCAGCTCTAGGGATTGCTTTGGTTTTTGAAGGGTTTCTTTCTTTCGAATGCAGTATTGCATAATATATGTATTTACTGCTCTGCAGTTATATTTGGGGGGCTTAATGTAGCAGAGTGATTAGCAAGGGCTCTATTACACTATTTACCTTTTCTCTTGTTAAAGTGACACGGTGCGATTAAAAATCAGAAGGTGCTTCAGTGGCTATTTCAGTGGTCTTATTTTGATTTCTGGACACCTACATATTTACTGATGGAGATGCAGATCCCCTTGCAATGGATTGAAGCCTAACAGTGATAGGCTTTTCTTAGTTATGTTTTTCAGACTTCTTGGAAGTAGCCCATGGACCTGCATGGGTCTGTGGGCCACAGGTTGAAAACCACTGGTTTATTTATTTGTGAAACACTACCCTCTGCCGAATGGGATCCCAACTGCTCAGTGGTGTTGCTTGCACCTCCTGCTCGGTCACAGCAGTGAATGGGACTTCATGTTCAGAGTCCAGTCTCCTGCTGCTGCGCGCTGCTGTTTCACGCAAACCCCATTCATGAGCTGGTCAGGCTTTATTTTTAAAGCAGGTTCACAGTTTATTGCCCTTGCCACAAGGCTCTTCCAGGCCTTCGTCCCCTCGCAGCTGAAGGAGAGCTAAGCAAAATTGACCCAGTTCCCCCAGTGGTTTGACATGTTTCCAGCAGGGCTCGTGAGGCATTTGATYAGAAATTCAAAGCTCTTGATATTTTGGCTGGCTTTCACTGCTGTCAGCCAAGGACTGTTGTCCTGCTGTGTATTTGGGGGGGGTCTGCTCCTCTCCAAGGCAGGGTGGGGTAGAGGCACCCCATTGCGTTGTTCAGCAATAGCTCAGGTATCTAACGCTGTACAACCATGAAGTGCAGAGACTAACCTGTGCCAAAACACCTTGCTTCTCATACCTAACCTGCACCTGCTAGTTGAGGTAGCTCCACAAGCAGCAGACACTTACTGTTGGGTCTGACCAACCCCACTCTGTTGTGCTGTTTGTATTAAAATAAAAGATTGCTATGCAAGCGCATCAATTAACTCATTAAGGTGCATCCTGGTTTCCACATTACACCAGTATTAAGTTTAGCTCAGCACAGAACTTATTTTAAATAACAGCAAACAGATAGATTTGGGTAGAATAAAAATGAGGCTGAAGTTGTCTCCAAGATAATGTGTCCAATTCTTTTCAGAGCTGTCTAAAATCTGGGAAAGAAAGTGGAAAAAATGATCTACTATAAATAAAACCAATTCTTCCGTTTTTTTTCATCAAATGCAGCCAAAACCTGGAGGTGCCGGATAAGTCTTGAGAGAACCTACCCTTGTCACTGATATGTCGGCATTCAGCACTTGGGGCGATTTGGAAAGCTTGAAGGTGTTTGTTTGAGGTTTCTCTTTGTTGGCTTTTTAAAAAAACATTTTCCCTTGAGCCTAGAATAATTTCGCGCAACGCTACGAAAGTGATGACAAGGCGAGAGGTGTCGTAAACCCTTTCATGGACAAGATCAGAATCCAAAATGATCTTGACAAAATGAGGCACCAACTGAAATAAATAGGAGGCAGTTCAATGAAGACAGAGGTGAGACATGGCGCTTCRCTAGCACAGGGGCAGAGGTCCACGGGGAGGGGGAAGGAACTGGGAGTCTTCTTCAGGAAAGGGCCTGGGGGCTGAAGTGGGCTGCAGACTGGGGTGACTGTCACAGAAATGGGCCACAGAGAGTCAAATGCACCATATAACTTCTAAAAAAAGGTAGATGGCACACTGGAATGCAGAAACCAAAGCGTCACATCTCATATCCTCACATCTCTGTCATACACACATGCGCAGCCCTTCTGCTCGGCTCAGCACTGGCAAAGCCGCAGCTGCAGGGAACAGGCCAACTTTTGTGATCCGGACTCCAAGGAAGATCTGGAGAGAGTTTAGCCAAGAATGATGAGAGGTCTAGAAAACATGATTTCTGCAGAAAGACTGAAAGAGCTGAGCTTGTTCAGTTCTGAGCGGAGAAGACCAAGGGGGAAGAAACGATGCCATAACTCAAGTGTTTAAGCAGAGAGGGAAGGAATAAACTCTTTTTGCRTCCACTTGGGAGGAAGGCAAGAAATCATGGGCTTAAACTGTAGCAAAAGAGCTTTAGGTTAAAGYTAATGGCGTTCTGGCACGGATTTTTGGGGAAGGCTGAGGAACTGCCATCCCCGCATTGCAAGAAAGCGGCTACGCAGGGCACCTCTCGGGAAAGGYTTTGATAGCGTTTGGCACTCGCTCGCGCCACGTGGCCTGGTGAGCTCGCTTCCAGCTCCGTTTTCTGTGATTCCATAATAATGGCAAAATTACATGCTGACAACATAAGAGCTGGGATTATACGTTTTAGGATTAATATAATTAGGCTGAGTATGAATCAGATGTTTTTAACTACATGTAATTAGAACGGGTAGAGGAACACCTCCTCTTTGCTCTGCACAGCGAATAAAATCAAGGGAGATGTCGTTGCTGTKTTGGGGCCAAACCTGTGACAGCGCAGAAAGCAGATGCTGAGAGACACCTGCCTTTCACCTTCTGATCCAGAAAGTCAGGTAGGCCTGCTCAGGAAGATCAGGACTTGTGACCTTTAAGCCTGCTGTGCAGTGCTATGCTAAGTTTTGTTTGTATAACCGTAGCATTTCTGCAGCCATGCATTCACTGCCTTAATTAGCATCAATAAACATTAACACTCGCTAGATTTATTAGGCAGCTTTGAGTGCYAGCTTAGTTTGACTAACTCTGACATATCAGCACATGAATTCCAAGGTCTGATCATCCCTAGAGCTGTCTATTTTAAGATCACATCTATCTATTTTAAGATTTGTTGTCTAAATCTCCTGCATAACGCAGGAAATCTGCATCATAACTCCGCATTGAGCCCATGTGCTGGAATAGAGCCTTGCTCTTGCATTGACTGGAAATCTTCAAGTGCTGAAGAGTCAACCCCATCCCTCGGGAGAGCCCCAGTGGATAATTACATTCACTGCTCAAAACACGTCTAGTTTCTTGCTGGAGATGTTTTAAATCTGGCTTCCTGTCACTGGGTATACCTGGGTTTCCCTTTATCTGATAGATTACAAAATATCAACTAGCAGTTCAGGAGAAAGCTGCTTATTCCCTACGGGCRCGTGCAGCCTGCAGCTATCAGGCCAGGAAATTTGAGATTGGCAGATATCCGTCAAAGAGCTTATTCCAACTTAAGCTAAAACCGCTTTTAGCACCTGCTTCCAGTTTAGTACAGACAAACAGTGGAGGCTCTTCTGGTTTTCCCCAGTTTTTTTTTCTGGTAGCAAGTTGTTTGCTCATAGACTTCAATGCTGGCACAGGCAAACAGATTGACGATTAACCCTGTCTTGGCTACACCGCCGCACGGTGCAGGCATGATCCAGGAAATAACCTTCGGTTCCAACCGATTTGGTGCTGAGGAGGTTTTTCTTTCTTTTTCTGGTGCTCGCTCGAAGGCAATGTGAGCCGGCAGGCCCACCGAAGCGTGTGAGCAGAGCTGTTGGTGCTCTTTAAGAGCGCTCAGCGTGACAGCTCTGGTGGGACCTCAGGGGGAAATTGCTTAAGCACTAGAAGCGCGTCCTTTGCTGTCCCCTGTTTCGACACCAGCATCTCCCTTCATGCCAGCRGCAGTGGATGTCTGAGATCACACAAAATAGGCTCAAGAAGAGACAAGACCAGCACCATGCCGTGGATATATTTTAAAGGCAACTTGCCATATTCGTGCACCCCCCCCCACATGCCCACGTGTCCCAGGAGGGTGGTGGATGACCAACGCATGGGGCAGTATTTCTGTCTGCCCCAGAACCTCAGTGCTGAAAGTTCGGAGGGAACAACTCTCTCGCATGAAAGGCCGGATCCTCCTGCTTCTTGCACAACTCTGCAACCTCCTGCAACTTGCACCCTCTCAAAAGGGGATGCCACGCTGCAGGCCCTCCCGTAGCTAGAACCAGAGCGGGCTTTTGGAAGATGGGGTTTGAAAGTGCTGACCCCCAGTTCATCACTGGTTTACTGGGGAACTGTCCCAGCATAGCTCCAACTTTGATCTGCATCTACTAGAAACAGAGATGCAAAAACATGCATTTCTCTGACAAATGCTTCATTCCTTCAAAGGGAGAAGACTCTAGAGATGTCCTGAAGTCAGGCTGCGTTCTGAAAGACTCTGAGGAAAGAAGAGAGGTGGGCAGGCTTTGCTAACGACGTCAGACTCCTTCAAAACTTCCCGCTGGAAACAAGAAAGTGCAATTCCAGCCTCCAGGTTGCTGTGCTAGCAGACCAGTTAAGCCGAATGCCCAATGGACCCCTGGCTGCGGTGGTATCATATGTGGTCTATTATCGGAGATTTCATACCAGCTGGGCGGCAGGAGCTCGCCTGAGATCCAGGGCAGCTCAGGAGCTGCTGAACTACTTAGCTTCTGCTTGTATTTGTCTTATAAATGTACTAATACTGTGTTCTGCTGCCATTAATGTCTGACATTAAATGCATTAATTTCCTAATAGATCTAAAGCAAGAGCTATGAAGGGGTTTTATATTTAATGAACTGAAGACTGTTGTGATCTCACTCATCCACCCATGAAATCCACTAAACGACAAGGTCCCATTTCTGGGCAGCAGGGTTAAATGTGCTGCAGACAAAAGCCAGATTTTCCTTTCTTCTGCATGCCATGGGCAGGATCAAAGGAGTGGGGAAATGGACATTAAAGCCCTTGTAATCAGGGACACAGACTCCTACCCAGCATGGGCCAGCCCCCTTGCAGGCTCATGGAAATGCTGCTGTGAGATTTTGCATGGGAATTGTGGGAGCTTTGTGGAGCAAAGTGGGCAAACAACTAAGGCCAGGGAGCAAGCACTGCGTGGCCCAGGTGCTTCGGTCATTGCAAAGAACTTCCCCTTGGAGCCCGTCTGGAGGGGCATATCCCTCGTGCATTTGGTGCTTCTCCTCTCAGTTTAAAAAATGCGACTTTCTTTATTAGCCTGTAATATCTCTAGGACTCACCAGATGGTGCTAGTATAGATAACCCTACAAACTGTGTGGCTGAATGGATGGGCAAGCAGGTCTTGGGGAAAAAGAAAAGCAAGAGGATCAGCTCATTTACAGTTCTTTTTCGAAATGGTGGTGATGCACCAGGAAAGCTTTTCTCATTAAGCACGTTTCTCTGCAACAGGAAAAGTATCGTGGCAGCAGTAGCACGGCTTCGTTATCCAGGCTTTTCTCAGGTGTTAACAGCGACAAGTGAAAGCACTGGGAAGCAGTTCTCTAGGGATATGATCAGCTTGCTGGGAACCCATGTGATAGAGACCCGTATGGGTCTGCAGGCCATTCACCTTGACTTGCTGTGCAAACCACAGGACCTGGCTTTGAGGTGAGGAGGAAGGTGACCTTCAGAGAAGCTGGCCAGTCATCTTCCCCCCCTTGCATTTCCCTTTGGTTCTGATGTTTTAAAATACCTGATTCGAGTGACCCTTTCAAATGGTCTTGAAAGGAAAGAGGAAGAAGGRCTGCCGATGTCTCCTTAAAGGCAGCAAACTGGGAGTAAGTTGTTTCCAAGTACGTATGAGTTCATTTGCTTTTCAAAATTTGCATTTATTTTTAACTGGATTAACATCCAGCTAATGTGGATGTCAACCAGTTGGAATGCAATTTTGGGAATTACGGAGGAATTTAGCGCTCTTGATATAAACCAAATGTGATGGAGTTGGAAAGCATATGATATTTATCTACGTGGGCTTGGTGTCATCAGTATACTCTGCCTTTCTCCTAGGTTGACTCTTAGGCAATCCAAATGGAAAGAAATACTTCTACTGTGGCTCCCAAATGACTAATATGGTACAATGTATAGCTTGGCTTGTGGTTTAGAGGAAAGAATAGGGAGTTTATCACTCAGACTTTCTTTCTTCTAATAGGAATGGCCAATGACATTATATATTTAAAGTGGTTTTTACTTGGTAATCTATTTTGYTTTGTTTGTCACTATTTGGGTTACAAAGGTTATTGTAGTATGCACACACACATGCATAAAGATAGCATCCTTATTCAGCATTTATTCTAAGCATGTTAAATGTAGTTATCACCATAAAGTCTCAGCACRTGCCATAAGTTAGAGCCCAGGTCAGGAAAGGACTTAAACATGCTTAAGTCTGTACCAAGAAGTGAAAGCATTTAAATAGCTATTTAATACCCTGCTTTTAGGGTGCTTTCTGGAACTCAGGCCGCAAAGAGGAACCATCAGACATTTAACTGGATCAGGTCCACTGGCCTTCTCACTGCTGAAATCCCGTTTCCAGGAAACACGGACAGCAAACCATCAGAAGCAGAAAGGATGAGTTGTTCCTCAGTCAAAATATTGTGGAACTGTGGTTCTGTCAATGGTTTGCTTTTCAGGTTTGTAGATACATAGGATAATTGCGAAGCTTCAAAGAAGGATGTCAACCAAATGTTTTTCAGAATCACATGCAAGGCAGAAGGAAATGTGCTTCCTAAACGTCCCATTGACAGATGAACTTCTTTCTGCGATCACTAAAGCTGTAAAGTTCTCCTCTCTCTGCCCCCTCCCCCCCGCACACATGAAAGATGATAGGCTTTGCATGCCAGCCAAAACCAGACTTCGGAATCAGACGTTCCCCATCGAAGGAGCAGCGTGCTACTCTCCCAGCAAATATGCTCAGGGAAAGCACAGCATGGACCTGCCCTTCATGTCAACCAGCTCATGGTCCCCTTCAGAGCAGACTAGCAGGGAAAAACAGGGAGCACAGCTGCTGAACCCCAGACACGGGCCGGACTCTGTGCAGAGACCCCCACCCTGGCAGCAGGGCTGTCACGGAAGCCAGGTCATTGCTTATGGCTGACAGGTGCTTTACCTCCTCTTTCCATATAAATAGTAGAAAATGAATAGAAGAGATCCCAGGGCATCAGCTCTCCCACAGAAGAGGATCCTGAGATCCTACTGCACTTAAGGACAGCTGGCTACTTTATTGCTTCGTTATACACCTAAATCTTACATGGGTGAAAATTCATTTGGGAATGGTGAGGCTGCCAGAGGCTTTTGGTGTCTCCTTTCCCACAAAGATATGTCTGCTGTGTGTATGTTCTCCTTCGCAAAAAGCCTAGCTTTACACTAGGAGACCCCCTTGCGCTGGAGGACAGCAAAGTGAGTGGTGAGTCTGGCCATTCCATCGATAAGTTACAGAGATGACAAAATATTAAAGGCAGGCTTTGGACTCGTACCTCTCATATATAGGGTTTCTAGTAACTATATAAGGGTGCTAGCTCTGGCAAAGCAAGAGCACTGAAGAGTAGGCATTTGAGTATAACTCCCGGTTTCTCAGCTTAGACCAAATTTTAGTTCTATCTGATAGTCTTCAGGAATGGAGGAAGGTGATCTTTGGGCAGTGGCTTTGGGAAAGTGATTTAAATTCATCACACTCTTCCTTGTAACAAGGAAGAAGTTATTAGTTCCTTACCTCCTTGCATTTCCTAGGAAGCTCGACTCATTATGGTATTACAACATCTTTAGCATAAGGTTAAATTCAAAATTAATATTTCATAATATTTTGTTTCATTTAATTACTTCAGTATTTCACATTATTTCATGTCTTACAGTCTCCTTGGAATCTCAAACCCTTTGAGATATTACTTCTGAATCACAGAGCTGCTGAGCTGTGGTGGTGGTAATGTCCTCACATGAGATCTGACTTTGACTCTTTACTCTTGTTTTGCAATTAACAGCTGAGCCATTCCTTATAAAGTCCCATGAATGGCTAGAGGGCATTAAAAAGTCTCTTATCATTGGCTAATTCCATAATTTTTGAAAACAGAAACCCCATGTGTTTTTTCAATAAGCACTTCTCCTCTTGACAGTGCTACATCTTTCACAAACACAGCAAGAATAACCTCTGGACTTCGCCTGCAGCAGTGAAGTATGAAATTTTGAATTCCATGGGTCACTGTTTTTGCTGCAGCCAGATGTGGATAAAAGGCAAAGGGTGTTTTATTGTTGTTTTTTCAAGAAACAGAGAAGGGTTTGTACTAAGGTACACCCTGTATCCTAAAAACAAGTGGCCAACATGTGGCTTGAATATCGCCAATTGCCATTTCAAAAGACGAAACTTGAAAAAAAAATATTTTGAATTTAAATATTCTCTCTGCAGCTAATAAAGTACGTTATGACTTTAAATTGGATTTGGGAAAACATACAGGACTGTTACAACCTTACTGGTGAGTTGTTCATTAACAATGTGACTGGTGGTGTAGCTGGTTCTATCTTCGTGGTTTTGCTGGCATCACAGGTATCAGTGAGTTGTGGTAAATGTACAGAGGAATTAGTTGTTGAGAAAAACAGTACAGTGATAGTGACATCCTTTTTTTGTTGTTGTTGTTCTGAACAGATTGGGCTATTCATTAGGAATAAAATTGCAGTTCCTGTTTGCAGCGATGGATGAATCTATGAAAGCATTCRTTACTGGTATGCATTTTAGGCAAACTCTTTTGGAGAGTGAGGCATGTTCAAAAACTGCTTAGTTCAACCTCTTAGAAGCCCCAGTGTGTCTCTGCTGATTTAAACCCTCTCTTTCTTGCTYGGGTAGCTGGATGTTGAGTAACCAGGAGCGAATACCTCACTTCTGGAATGTCATGAGGAAAATCATCTTCATGGTAAACTTTGTGGACCTCATCACTTGGAAACACTGCCAGAGAACAACTGAAGCAGTGAAACCCATAAATAACAAAGTGATAATTTCACTGTTTGTTTGTGAAAATCATTTTTGCTTTGCATTACTTAATCCAGCGCTCCTTATTACGCACACACTGGACAACTTCTTTTGGGCTCCCAGCCACTGTCCGTGCATCCCAGTATGGTGACATGATTTTGGCTTCCAACAGGCTCCCCCTGCAAGGGTCTTGTCTCCTTAAAATTTCTGTTACAAAACCAAAGATAAAGATGTTGATCACAATGAAACACACAACAGAAATTACTGGATCATGATGCAGCCTTGATTGCTACTGCCTTTGGCCTGGTGCTTGACAATGCACTCACTGGATGCACCGATAGCCAAGTTGTGACCACCCACTGAATTTATTGCTTCAACAGGCTTGCTACACTTTAAGGAGGATGGATTCAAAATACTAATAACTGTGAGTCATGTATAGTCAGGTTCTCAGTGACTAGGGAAAGTTTTTTAGAAAGTATGATCTTCCCTTGTCTTCCTGGTGCTGCTTAATTTCCTCTTGTCAGTGAGATCACAGTACTGCAGAAGTACAGATCAGAAAAAATGCATGCTGGTTCTCAGACACCAACTAGACCTCTAGAGTTTCAGGATAATCCTCCATGTCTTTGCCTGAAATTCCTTCGAGTGTCTTTACAACCACTTATGACCATTACTGGACTAATTTTATAACACATCCAAGTGCTGCATAGAAAAGATGTCTAGAAAATGGAAAGAAAAATGTTCAACTGTTCATTTGTAAAAGTGTTGAGAGCACCCACTTCATCTCCAGATAATGGGATTCATTTGCGTGTGCCTCGGGCAGCTTTCAACCTCTGCTTTTGCAGATTTATAGGAATAATCTCCCCAGGGGCTCCCTGGCAGCTTGATGTGGGCAAGGGAGGACTCAGCACAGCCGAGCCCTGCCCGACCGCTCATTCCCGAGAACTGGGCAGACCCGCGCCTGCCCACGCTCCGCTGCACCGTCTCTGCCTAACTCATGGCCAGTGGCCATGGTCCAGGCTTGAGGCGATGCAGTGGGAGAGGTGACTGCCGCAGCTGCCTGCGCAAAGGCAGCTGGGCTTCCCGGCGGGTGAGGGAAGGTGAAGACACCTCCTCCTTCCCATCCATCCCGCTGAACGGCAGGGCAGGGATCGTCTCATCTGGTTTGCCACCTTGTGTGCTGCACAGCTTGTTCCTGCTCTCAGTAAGGCCTTCCAAGGAGGAACTGCAGTACAAACAGTAATGGAAACTCAGACTCACCCCCAGTAGTTTAATGGTCTCAATAATTGAAGCGCTTTGAGGATCAGATATTTTCATCCCTTTCTAATTTGCAGTTGAGACCTAGGGCAATTTTTGTTCCTGAAACTTTGGAGTTACTTCAACATTTGAAGCCACAGAACAACTGCTCATATTTGAGCTACAGCCATTTGAAGTCTCCCTGTGAAACAGCTGGCCTCTGATGTGCAAGATACCTGCTTCCCACTATTTGGCTTCCAACAGCAAGAAGATGACTTACGGCCATGAACTATCCCTTAATTTAACACATCAAAACCAAGTGAAAATAAACAAAACAGAGTGAAGAACACATGTAGATCATGAACTCACATTCTGCACCTTGCACTTTTGCCCAGAGCACATGTTTTTGCAGCTTATCTCCCTAGGTATCTGTGATGGTGTCTTCTCGTGTGTTTGTTTTCTTTGTGTGGGGATACTTGGCAAGAAACTGCTTCTCTGGGAGAAAAAGCAGTTTCTGCTTCTCTGTGGCCATGGACCAAACAAAGACCATAACTGGACATTTAACTGCAGGCTTGCTGCAGGGCATGTCCAAATAACTGAAATGGCCTGCACAGATTTCAGCATGTCTTGAGGTAGGATCTGTCCAGATTCTGTTTTGTTCCCTTTCACTAAATATCTCACCTTCAATTAAATCAAATTTGCTTTCATTTGTCTCTTTTTTAATGACAGAAAGCCCTTCTTCAACCCCACAATGCAATTTTATGCCACAGGAGTAACAGAGGTTGAGTCTTGCCTGTATCTCTGAGTGCTGAGATGTGCCTAGGGCAAAAATGCCAAAAATGCTGTATTAATTCTTCTTTCTCTTGCCATAGAGCACTTTTCCCTGCTGTTCTTAAGTGAAGGAGTTTCAAGGTGGGTCATTCAAAGGGCCTTTACAAGATATGGTAATATGAATACTTCCCTCTTGGAAAAACCTGCTGTTGTTTGCCAAGGCACAGCTCAGAAATGGTTTAGACTAAGTGGGATTCCCGCTAAGGACTCCAAGTGCTGCTGCATCCGTCAGTTCTCTGATGCTGCAGTTGGAAAACACACCTGGCGAAGCTCAGTTCGAAGCTGAATCAAAGAGCCGATAACCTCTCCTGAAACAGCCCATCTCTAAATTCACTTGTACTCATTTTCATACCAGAATAAACGGCACTTTAAAAAGATGTTAATGAAATCAGTCCCCGTTTTGGCCGGCCAGAGAATGGACTGAATCCTTCGCTCCAGGTGCTGGGAGCAGTCGGGCTTGCCTTACAGGTGGCAGAGGTGTGGATCGCCACGTCCCTCACCAGCCGCRAGGATCTGGGTCTCCAACCAGTTTTGCAGACCCCCGCCACCTGCTCAGAAACTCCCTCGATGTCGGCAGAGATCTGCCCGCAGGGACCGTTCGGTCCGATCGGGGCCTAACCTGCAAGTATAAAACCACGCCGGCCCAGCCAAGAAGAAGGTGTTACAGGCCGTACGTTCTTCTTGCCGATAATGAGTGAAAACAAAGCCTTTTCTATGTTCCTGTCATAATTACTGCTCATAACGAATAAAGAACTGGAGGGTCACATGCAGAGCTAATTGCGGATCAGTGATTCACTTTGGCGAGGGTTAAGATTGAGTCTCGGGGAGTCAGGAAAGAGAAAGGCCCCAAGTGTCCTTGAAATTTCCACATGACATTTAGGTATCAATAACGTCATTGTTCAAGGGCAAGAGCTCATTTTCTAAGAAAGGAGCCTAACTCATTTCAGCCTGCGCTCTTTGCAGCCGAGGATGCCAAGCTGCTCCTTGGCACGGCGTTTGTTAGCTCGTTTAAAAAATGCCCGAGTTAAAAGAGGTATAAATCAACACTGTTCCACTGACATTAAGACACACCGATTTAATCGTGCTGAAGGACACTGACCTGAAAATATTTAATGATGTCAACATTTCTGAGGAAAATTTTTCTTATGTGGAATTTCCAAAGATTTTTGGTGTTTTCGTGGTTTATTTTTCTTTTTAAAAAGCCAATCGCCATCTTTTTCTTTAAAGGATTATCTGTTAATCTTACCCTGTTACAAAATATATTCATAATCCTCGTGGCAGTTACTTAGCAAGTCTTAAACCTGTCATTAAAATACCTCCTCTTGTTACTACAATCAGCAGTCTTAATCCACTGAGAGGCTCTCTTTTTTTTTTTTCTTTTCTCACTTTGTTCCCAAATGACTTAAATGAAGGTATGACAGGTAGCAAACAATCCCAGGTCTAATTACTTGGAAGAAACAAATAAAAGGAAAGAATATGTTTGTGTGGCAAATTCTTGAGAGTCTGGAAAYGAGAGGAGGTAGGAATGTGCCCTGGGAAATTTTAAACCCACTCAGAAGCGGCGAGTTTGAACAGCGGCAAATTTAGTCCCTTTAAGGCACCGATGGGGAGAAACGATGCCAAAAAAGGGGGCGGCCGCGAGCAGCTATAGGCACGGAAAAGCCGTGCGGAAGGCTGCGCGGTGGGAAACAGAAAGGACCACGTTGCAGGAGAAGTTACGTAGAGCTTGTTACGCATGCTACCCTATCCCAGAAGGGTATCTCTGGAGAGGGGCATCCACAACCACTCTCAGCATGTGCTTTCTGTGCAGATTTTGAGGGGAAAAACAAGAACTCACTTTCCCTATTCCCTGGAGATCCCAGGCTATCCTGGGAGCTGCCTGGTAAACGCAGCGCTGGTTTGAAATCGGATAGCGCTGGTACAAAAGGCTTCAGAAGATAATTAGGCTGCACTGGGACTTTTAAAGGCATTAAGTCCATGAACTTTTCAATCTGAAACAATGTCACAAGGATTATGTTGGGAATAAGGCATTATGGCCCTTCTTGGGTATCATGTGTTGAAGTTGTCTTGTTAGTAGGGAGACGCTTAAAGCAATAAAAGAAAGCATTGTGGCCTGGAACAGCTGGACTTTTCTAAGAGCTTGCCTGTATGTGTGTGATTAATGACCAAAATGCATCTTTGTTAAATGGCATTGAAAGTTTGAAGGTATTTCATGGTATTTCCCTTTTTCCATTTTTGTAAGAGATTTGTTCCGAACAATGGCCCATTGACGTAGGGCCTTCACAGATATGCAAAGTGAATACCGTATTATTGCCTATCTGATGGGTGGCCATACTGTCACATTGTTACCACGTCTCATGCTGGAGGACCTGAAGATGCTCGACAAACCATTTGCTGCTATTGAGACTGGAGCCGCTCAAAAACTTTAATGAGATCTGTTGTCATTGTTGTTGGAAAACGCTGCTTCCTCCAAACCAAAATGTCTCACAGTGAGATAGTCCCATTAATATTTCCATGGGAAAGTTTTCAGAGTTTCTGGGGTCAATTTATAAGTGGAGAAGGATCTAAATGAAAACCCTGATCTTCTCCATCTGAAAACAGATGTCTCAATGGCAACAACAATAAAAAAACAAATCCATTTTGGGGAAGCATTTGAAAGGTTTGGTTCTCGTTCCACACCAGAACGAAAACACATTTCCAAACCTCAGAAAACTTCCTGGAATTGCACTGCTGATCTCTGGCTGCCTCTGCCGGTAACTTCATGATCTGGCACAGAATGGGCTGCACAGTAGCGGCTCTCTGCTGGCCTCCCCCAGAAGCCTCCAACGATGCAGAAGACGTGGACAACTTTTCGTCTCGCTTTTGTTCACCTGTGGGAGTGTGCAAAATGGTTCAGAAAAAATTAAAAAGCTCCTTCAGACGTAGGAGGCAGCTATCCAGGGGTGAGAACAGTGCAACACGGTGATAGCATGGAAACGAAACACAAATTAAACCACAGAGGAGGTTTACAACATAGTTACCAGGAATGCATGGGACAGCTGAAGTCAAGGACTACGGAAGTCTCATTTTCCATGCTATCCTGGTGTTGCACCCACAGCACCATAGATGTGATGTTGGCTTCCATAAAGCGATGGAATCAGAGGTGACACCAGCAGGCAAACTGGCAAGTATCACTTAGCTTATCCCATGTCCTCCTCTCAGAGTATTTCTTGCTGCAGGATGGGTAGCATCCCAGCACAGCCCCCAGCTAAGCCTTACTCTTCCTGTGCCCAGAAACGTAGTTTCTGCAGAAGGTGCACGGACAGGAAGGGCAGGTGGATCAGTGATGGGGGCACCAGCTCCATCCAGCGTGGGACAGCTGCTTCCATAGCGTCTTCCCGACACGGTGTGCAGGATTCCAGTCTTGCAGCCCATTTGGTGGGAAAGAAAGAAAAAAAATTTTTTGACCTCTCTCCTGTTCACTGACCCTTCTCTGCCCACTAGTACCACACCTGTATAACGATTTTCTTCGTCTAATGGGTATTATTCTGACCGGGGAAGGTACAATTTGGATTTATCCAAGAATCTCACTAGCAGGCTATTTTTTTCTCCTCCACCAACATGTTGGCTTTTATTATTCAGCAGGCCATGGGATTGTTTTCCCTAACATCCCCTTAAGAAGGATGCATTTTTCAAAATACTGCCATTCCATTTACTAGAACAGGTTTTGATGTGGCTCCTTCAAATCAAAACCATGAGCTTTCCTCTCCTCACACCCACTGACTTAAAACCTGCCCCCAATGTCAGTGGTTCAGAACTATCCAAATAAAGTAGATACTTTAAGGACTGTTTGCTTTTCCTTTCAGACTCCTTCTCCTGACGCTATATTGTTTGTGGAAAAAGAGTTCTCTGGGTGGGTCTGTTAGCTGTAGTGGTTAAGAAGCTGTATTTGAAGTCTGGTTCTATGCAGAAGAAAAACATGTCAAAACTGCCTTGAAAATAGAGTTAACTTTTTTCCTCCATGTCAGGATGTTACCTTTTTCCCTCTATGAAACAGCTCTTTCCCATGAAAAAACGGCCTCATGAGGACATTTGATGGGTGGCTCCAAAATGCAGTGAATATAAACCTCTTTTCATACCAGGAAAAAAAAAATGCTTCTTGAATAAAGTCGCGTCTATAGAGCCCTCTGCATTTTAGCTTTGCTTGAGCATTTACTCCCGAATATCAGGAAAACATGCTTAATTATTCTTGAGTAAACTTGCCTCCTGGACTGCAATCCCTCAAATTAAGGCTATGTGGGGTTTTGTTGATGAAGTTTTTCATTTGAAATGATGCCAATGAGCAGGTTTCCCTCTTCCATCTTCCCCCACATCTACCTTTTGACTTTAAAGCAGATTCTCTGTGTTGCTTAAGTAAACACTCCTCTGAGATACTTTTACAGAGTGGCATGTACACTGTGAGCCAAAAATGGCATCAATGCATTTTTCTGCTGTGGCTTTGGAATGACGCGCGTCTAATGCGAATGTGTGTTGCCTCGGAGAACACTCTGTTTTCTATTCTTGCATTTGATTCTGTGCAGCTGGGAAGCCACGTTTCACAGGTGGTTGGTAAGCTTATTGGATTATTCATAACTGGTTTTATTTCTTTTCTTTCCCTTTTTTTTAAAAGCAATTAAAACCATGTGTCAAAGGAGGCCTGCGATGATTAGAAGCACTGCTGACATCTATTTCCCAGTTACCTTTTTCTGTTTTCACTCGGGTTATAATGAGCCCTGCGCTGGTACTTATAAGAGCGTGCCGCTTACACACGGACACGGCTCTGTAGGGCCCACCAGCCAAAGGAGCAAGAAGTATGTGCTGTTACTGTGGGAAATTATTGAAAAAAGAAAGCATTTGTTGATGGTTTATCAGGGATTACTGTGTGAGACACGTCTGCTACTTCCCTGGAAACGAGCAGCAATCACAGCAACGATAACGAATGTTTCTAGGCATTTTTATGCTGAAGATCCCGAAGCACTGACACACTGTGGACACGGAGCAGTTCATCTGTGGCTGAATTGCAGATCTATGGCAGGCTCAAAGAAAGCACCTACAGCAGGAGGAGGAAAAGGCCAGAGTGAATCACGGATGGGGAGAAGCTGAGCAAACAGAAGCAGCCAGCTCCAGAGCCGCTGAAATGAACCACCGGCTGGAGTTTGGTCTGGACTACRAGGGTGCGGTGTGCTACTTTGCAAGCATCCTCCAGGGTTTTCTTGGCCATATGTAGTCCAGATACTAGCTTTGTGTCTGCTCCCGAGGAGGACTCTGCTAGATCTAACGCGGCCTGTTCAACTTTTGGTTCCTACAGAAGACAAGGCGTTATTGGCAAAGACGTTCAGCTTTGACTGGCTTTAGTTCAGGCCGTGCCCTAGCCCTGTTGGATGGTCAGCCCCAGAAAAGCTGAGCTGATTTTCAGAGAGGAACTTCCAGCAAAGGAAAGTACTTCACAGCTATATGTATGCTTTTTAGTCCTTATGTTTAAAAAAGAAATAGATTCACATTTGGTTGGAGCTGCTGAATTTTAAAAGGATTCATGCATACAATGTAAGGAGAAGGGGTGAAAAGATTAATATCAGAAAGAGAACCGGCGGCAGGTGGTACCCATAGCGAGAAGGTCTTGTGGATATACCGTTTTGTTGATAGCAAAGACATCAGCACTCAGTAGTCCTCAAAACTCCTGAATTCCTGTCTTCAGGACAGATTCCAGAAGCCAGCCTAGAAACCCTTGTAGCAGGGATGCATGCATAATGCCATGGTGTCAAGTAGAGCTAGCCACCATTAATAGGGCCCTGCCCTGAAGCGTCACACGTTCCCAGAATGACATATGCACACCGACACGCTTCAGGTAGAAAGTCTTTGTCTTCCTCTTCCTCATTGTGGTTAAATGGCAAATACCTTTCSCTGTTGGCTCCTACCATGCAGCTGCCAGTTTTCACAGTAGGCCAGTAACCTCCTCCTTTTCCCTGCCTCTGCTAGACAGGTTGCTAAATAATTTAAATGCTGAAAAGTGTTCTTTTAAAATAGTCCTGGCTTATTAGTACCCTTCATGCATTGAAATTTTCTGCATTGTCTCCTTCTCTGCCTTCAGGTCATTTCTTATACWCAGGAAACAAGAACAGGATGGCAAAGTTTGCATGAAATATCTATTCTTGCCTGGGAGAAAACAGAGTGCTGATGCAGGCTATGCTCACAAACAGTCCAAACGCTGCGAAATACATAGCCCCACCACTCCTCCAGCTGTGCATTTTCCCACTTGAGCCTTCTGCCATGATCTGTTTGCACAATCAACCACTTTGGAAATTACCCACCTTTAAGAGCTGACCTTTGAAAAATTCAGGGGGAAAATACTTGAAAAAATATTTCGGAAGCCAGAGGGTCTCTACGGTTGAGTACCCACTTAAACTCACCCTAATGCAAATCAGAGTTGTGAAATGTGTTGTCTGCATGGAAAAAGTGCATGATAGCAGCCTTTCTTCATGTTTGCCGGGTACACAWGAACCAGTGGAGATTTGCATGAGTTGTGTCCTCTGTGACCTTTCCTTCACAGCCGGAAATGAACTKCTTYGCTTTATCCTGACATCTGTGAGCAATCTGAGGCTGCTCCATATCACACATCTTGGTTTTGAAACATTTTGGTGAGAAAAGATCACATGGGATAAACCAAATGATATTTTCCAGTTTGCCCACTAGTCTCACCTCTGGATCTAATCACTTTGTGGAAACCAGCATCATGTCTATGGTGTTAGGAAAGCATATGATCAGAAGAGGAGCCAGAAGAGGAGCTCAGCTATTTTTTTCCCTGAGGACTCTCCAAAGTTGTCTGAATTCCTACTTTTCAAGTGAGGAGCTGGTGGGAGGGTTTCATTAAGTAGTCGTGAAAACACCTAAGGAAAAGAAGCAGCCGAACAATTGACTCACATGGAAGTGAAAGAGCAAATCTGGTCTTAATCAGCAAACTCTGGAGTCATTTTGGAATTTTATTTTGCAAAAAACAGGCTTCTTGCCCCAGAAAGCTACCCACTTTCCTGGCTGAAGGTCAGTTTGTACTAGCTTAGAAGTTTTTCAGCATTTCCAGTTTTGAGTTTGGRGCCTTAAGATTTTGCTCCGAGAGTTAAGAGAGCTGGGTCTCCGTGCGGCGATGCTCCCCATGTGCTGGTCAGCTTGCAAAGGCCACTTGCAAGGTCATTTTCAAGACACCTTTGCTGGCTTCATCAAGGGCAGGTTTCCTGGGAGGGCTGGGATCCAGTAGATCTTCACCGGCCACATCCTATTTGGTGTATACCCCCTGACACTACACAGCTCCGTCCGCTCCCTGGCCGTACCTGTCCCTGGTCATTATGCTCCTATGGATACCAGGAATAAAACTGCAATTAAACTCAGTGAGAACAGATTTTGTCCAGCTCAGAGTGATTTTGAAAATCCCACYGCTGTTGTCTCACCCGCTTGGTGCACCCGTTTCCCACGGGATAGTAGTGCTTCCTTTGCCTGCCTTTTCCATTTAGGAAGTCACTGGAGGTGGAAATCGTGCTACTGCTTGTTTGTAAGCCAGCAGGATCGCTGGTCAGCACCAAAAGACACCGATAAATAGCCACGTATGGCACCACCTGAAGTGTCTCCGGATTAAGACAGGGGTTTTCAGTTGGCTACTGGAAGAAGAAATCGACTGTGCTTTTGTGGCTGGATTCCTGTTGGTAAAGAGAGAAAAAACACCCTTATGCCAACAGCCTTTCCAGCATTCATCCAGTTTCTCCCATTTCTGGTTTATTGCTGTTAGATCTTGATTAGCTGAAGTACCAGTATTGCCTGTGTTTCCCTGCTCATCTGCACAAATTGCTTTGCACAAACGTTACGGTCTTTTCTTTGGTTACTCTGCAAATATCGGTTCATATGAGTGTGCTTTCCAGTCTCCCCGACTGCACCAAAGTGACTTTTCCTGCAGCAAGAAGCTAGGCCAGGTTTTGCTGCAGCCTTGCTCGTGAAGTCGGAGCTACAGGGAGCTGCCAGGCAGACTACATGCTTCTCTCATGTTTCAGCCCTAGATCACTTTTTTGCAACCCGAGCTCTTTATTTTTCTAGTGCGGGACCCACAGCAACTGATGCTATCTGTGTGCACCCCGGTTCACTCCAGGGGCTTGGGAAAGCAAGCTTCCTTCGCTTCGGAGAGTCGGGAAAAGACGCAACTGTCCTATTAAACCTAAACAGAGCAGTTTGCGGTAGAAACTGCAGAAAAGCAGCATTCTCTCCCCAACCTCCTCCCCGTGGGTGCTGCTGTTCACCCACATTTTCCCAAACGCTTTCTCTGCTTTATTTTCATGGAGTCAAGGAAGCAGCTTGCTCTCCGGGATTTGGATGCCTTGGAGGTAAAGGCGGAGGGGCTTCGAGAGAGGAATCCTCCTTGCCGCTGCCGGCTTTGTGGCTAGCCTTGCAAACCAGGGGAGCGTGATTTTGACAGCTCAAACACTGCAGCCTTTTTGCCCTGCTGTCTGGGCTGACGCTTTTCCCTCGAAATAGAGAACGTGGCAATTGCTTATTACACAATAGCTGGAGTTTAATCCAGCTTTTGCAAGGGATTCAGGATTTCTGCATGCAGTGCCTTTTTTCATTCCACCCCGACCCACTTTGCTGCTGCGCTTGGGTAAATAAGTTCTGCAGGGTGAGAAGTGCAGCCAAAGTGCGTAGCTTAATGCCTTTTCTCAGGATAAAAAACAAAAAACAACAACAAAAAACCAGTCTCTGATTCTCTTTGCCACTAAATTAAAATTTTGCTCAGACGTGAGAGAAGAATATCACAAACAAAAGCTGTATAAGGGGCCTGGCTCCTAAGTGGTTAGTACTTTCCAGTGTTACTTATGTTCATGCAATAAAGGTTGCGTTTTCTAGTCATTGTGCAATGGCAATCTGGTGTTAAATCTGGAAGCTGTTTTCATCCAAACTTAGCCCAGCAGCCTTGTAAATCTTGTATGATCARCTTTTCCCAGGCTGYCCTTGCAGAGCTGAATGCAAAACGGGTCAAACCTATACARTTGGTGTTCTGACTCCATACCACATTATTTGCTGAAGGATTCTTGCAAGAAGTCAGAAAGGGACGTTACCCTGTGCTAACCCATGCTGCTCATGGAGCGCAGGTTGGAATAGCCCGGTGTTGCCGTCTGAAGCTCCGGCAGCGAGTACGGCCCTCGCACGCCCTTTAGTCAGCTCCTGAACCCTCACGATTTCCTTTTTTGCATATTAATTCAACAGCGGGGAAGCAGCCAGGTGTCTCCCTGCAAGGCCTCAGCGCTCCCCAGCTGCCCCGTCGCAGGACCAGCACGATCCCGGTCGCAGCGCRCAGCATCTCCTGCTGCACCCGAGCATGTTTCTACCCCAAGACTTTGCACGGAGAAAAAATAACAGGAGATCTGAAATAGCATGAAATGCAGAGGCACTCGGTGCTATTCTTTTCCAGTCCTCTTTTTTCCAGCTGGTCCTTAGGTAGTGTCATGACAAGGAAAGATGATTGTTTTTTTTCTGTGAACGTTAGAAGCGGTCACCAGATACTCTGACCCCCCCAGGGCGGTTACCTGATCGCTTCTGCACATCCTGCCAGGACTCCAAAGGAGCCCATCTGCAGCTCTTAAGGAGCCTGAAGTTATGTCTGTCTTTGCTGACTCTAGATAATCAGGTAAAACTTTGCCTGTGCCCCAAGGACAGATAATAAAACAAACACAGAAATTCAGATAAACTGGAGGAGAAACATAACCTCAAACTCATGTTTTGTTAATACAAACAGAAATATGACATATTCTCTTGTCATAAAATTTCATCTGATTCACTGTGTTGTCCCACCTTGCCTGTAYGGCATTAATGACCATTAAATTATTTTTTAGTTCCTTGGATCAGAATGTTAAGGCAATTTAATTTCTTTTGGTCCACACTTGTGGTTTTAAAAAAGAAACTCCTTCATAGTGGAAAAGACTGCGAAACACTTGCTCATTTGCCCTGATAAAAGCCTTTCTGGGGATAAAGAGGGCAAGGGGAAAGTAGCGATTTCCAGTACTCACTGGAGCAATTAACAGGAATTTCATATGAAATTTTAGTTTATCATATAGTTGCAAGCCTAGCGGCCTGATCTGGGGAGGATGATGTTTGCGTATCGTATATCACAAAAGCATCAAATGCTGCTCAGAACAGGGGCAACYTGCCAGGGGTTATTTTGGCCGGGGCAACGTATTGCACCCTTCTATCGATATCGTGGTTAATGGGACGGCCAGCTGCCGAGTGCCCGCCGGCCGAGCCCGGCCAGCCCGCCGCCTCGCCGCTCTGTAAGTGCAGATCCATCTCGATGCTCTGCCTGCAGAAATAAAAGAWCCAGATAAGAAATATGCTTTTAATAGTAATGTCACCAGTGAACGCTGAGGATCTTGATATCAGCCATTAAGTAAAAGCAGGGGTGGAATGAGCATCATCTGTCCRTTGCCAGCTTCTCTCAACTGGCTTTCATTTAGAAGAGGGAAAAAAACCCCCAATCATTGCGATCCAGGTAATAGTGAAATATATTTGTTGTCAGCAACAGGTCAAAATGCAGAGATATGTTATTCTCAGCAAGCTGACTTCACATTTTCTGAGCTAAATGCTGGATCCCATTCCTCAATTATTCACATATGTTTTCTGGTTTAATAATAACCCATATGTTGTCCCCTGAAGAAACCTTGCAATTTACAGGCTTCACCATGTTCCTCTAGAGCACATACATCTGCTTGGCCGTTCCCCGCTCCAGAGGTCGAGCCCGTGGATCCCAGGGATGGAATTAAGAAAGGCAGCAGTATAAAGCGCTTCCTGTTAGGATATAAAAAYAAACAATTTACCTACTAGATTGCTAGCGAGGAAGGTTTTAATCCTGCAGCTTCGGTTTAGTGACTTAAAAAGAAACCAAGTGAGCCTGATGATCACACTGTAATAACAAACYGATGTTTGCACATCACCAGCACAAAAACGCTCGGTAGTTCGGCACCTTTGGAGGTGTCTGCCGCTGTGTTGCAGCAAAACATATTTCATTCCACCRTGAGATAGAAAATAGGTACCTTAAGCTGATAAACAGCCATGTTTGCTGCTTAGCAAGCGCTCTGTGACTTTGATGTGCAGTTTTGTCTGGCGCGAGGCATGGGGCGGCAGGACTGCCCGGGTAAACAAGTACGTGCTCTGGTCCGGACAAGCAGATCGTTTCTGCTACAAGCTGYGGGGCAGATGTCTCTCTTTCTTTCTCTCTCTCTTTCTTTCTTTCTTCCACCCTCTGTACCTCAGGCCTTCTGCGGAACATATTACTTTGCTGCCCACATAGGTTTGGGCTGATTTTATGTCAGCGCGGTTGGTGCATTTTCTCACCCCTTGAATTCCGCGTGGGTGCACGGGTTCATTCACCTGCAGAACAGCAAAGGCGAAATTAAAATAGCAAACATGCGAGCTGGCCTGGGGTAACACTTCTTTGTAAGCTGCTCRAGAGTTGCCATATAAACAACCATCATAGTTATAAGCAGGTTCCACAGCTGATCTGTAATAGAGAAATCACGCCAGCTCTCATGGTCTCTTACCCCATCTTCAAAAGCCTGAAGATGCTAAGGGTGGAGCTGACCTAGGAAGAAAGTCACAGCACAAACACAGGGAGCCGGACAGGGAGCATTTCACACCTTGGGCCGCACCAGGTGAGAAACGAAGGGTGGGAACAGCCATGATCAGAAAGTCCAGCTCACTCCATCATTAATGTCTCATTTTCAATCCCATGACAGCCAGGGAGGTGTTAGTGCTGAAAAGAAATTCTGCTAAGGAAGCCACAGCCTGATGGGTGACGCTGTGCTCATTTTTGTTAAAAATCCTCTCGTCACGTTTTGGCTACGGAGAACTGGCCAGTTTAGCGGTGGGGGTTTCAGTTTCTGATAAAAAAAAAAAAAACAAACTCTTTGAGAACACAGATGGTATTTACGCAATCAAAACCCACATTCTCCCAGGAAGATTTTTGACCAGCACCAAATACACTTTCAACCAAGACAGCTTAGCAATCCCCCAAAGACGAAAGACTGAGGAGTTTTGGATTCCCTTCCTCGCAGGCACCACCTCTGGGTAATGCCTCAGCAGTCAGGCACTAAATAGCGCCCTGTGCCTAGAAAGCCCCCGCGTTCTTAAAGCGATCGCTTTCAAGTGTAATGCAGTAAAAACCTCATATGATTCCCATATGTCCCGCTGCCTGAATATTTTGCAACTGATTCACAAAGAAAAAAAAAACCTTACAAACACATTATCTTGACAGGGGCAATTCTTGAAGTAGCAGGAGACACAACAGCAGAGCTTTTGAAAGGAGGTCATTAGGAAACAGTAGCAGTTTTCACTGAAAGTATGGAATTTATGTCACGCATCACATCCTTTGAAAAGAAAGAATGAAAAGTGCCCTGTAGGACAGGTGAGTTCCTCCCCGAGCCTCTCCATGACTATTTAGCTCYGGAGCTGTTTGCAGCCCCTGCCAGCAAGGCTATTAGCTGAACAAGCCGCAGATCCAGATGCCTTGGCGGGGAAAGAAAATGATCCAAGGTCTGACACATGGGTTTTGCTCCAGCTGAAGCCACAAGTGCTGACTCCATCACTGGAGGACACAGAGGGGCCAGATGGAGAGAAAAGCAACACCGCCGCTGCTGCCCGCAAAACTGGACGGTACAGTCCAGTCGGTGATGAAACGGCACGCATACTTCTAACAGCACGTAATGGGCAGCGAGAGCACCGCTCCGAGGGTGACACCGCTCTCGTGACCTTCGAGGGTTGTGGGCATGATGCAAAAGGCCCAAGGCCCACTACTCTGTGCCGCCTTGCTAGGCTGGAAGTTATGGTTTTCTCCCACCTCTGCGCTAAAGGACTGATTTGGAGGCCCAAGAGTTTTTCAAAGTAACGACCTGTTCTTGGGTGCTCATCTTGAGAAACCTTAGAGGGACCGGCTTTTCCGAAAATGCTAAGCAAATGCTCTTCTGAAAACAGCTGTCTGCAGCCCCAGAGTCACTATTACAGCTTCATGGACTGTCAGAGAGGACTGTTATCTCCGCACCAGTTCCCAGGCTGGTCTAACAGTAGAGTAACATGTTGAGCACATCTGTGGGGCCGCAGCCATGTGGAAGTCCTGGGATACCACAGGGAGCCCAGGGAACAGCGGAAAGAGAGACCAGCATGGAGAAGCACTGCCAGGCCCATCTGCTGCGCCCTACAGATGGAGGCGCTGGCTCCTCCTGCTTCAGAGCAGAGCCGAGAATAACGTAACCTCAATCACAGCCTCGGTCATAAACACAACTAACGGCACACGGCCTCATCTCAAACAGAACATGGATTTCCTCTGCGTGATTCACTCCTTCCTGGAAGTCTCTAGCTGCTAGTGATTTTCAGGTTCATTTAACCCCCTTGACTTCACACGCACTTTCTCCCTATGAAAAGCAGCAAATGCTCCTCTTTGCCTCTGATTGCAAATGTAAGAGATGCTCACCCCTCCCAAGCAAAGATATTTTGAATGCAACTACTTGCAATGACCTCCAACCAGGAGTCCTAATATTAAGCATATTTTCAAAGCAGATCAGCAGCTGAATGACAGAGCTGTGCTTCCACCACCCCAGGTTTGCTAAACCCATACACCCATCCTTGTAGGTGGCATCAGATCTGGATGATCTAGCTACCGGTGCAGACGGAGGACCCCAAAGGAGAAGCAGAAAGGGGATGGCAGACTCTCCTTAAGGACCCTTGGCACTAATCATCAGGGCCAGAGCATTTCCTCCCGGACACAGAGAGGCACAGCTCCACACACAGGACACAGTTAACCTGGGCCTAGCCCGAGTGGGATTTAGCGTATCCCTGCTGTGTCCTGCAGACCTCTTGGATTCTCAGGGGAGAAGAAACGTCGGTGCTGTTCAAGCTAGCGAATCCATGAGGAGCACCTTCCTTTACGTCTGCCCTTTCTGTGTCTTTGCTTCCCAGTTTATGGAAGTGGATTATTCCCATCTGTGAACTGGGAATAGGAAAGATAGCTAATTTTGATAGTTAGTGGGGGAATAATGTTGCATTAAGCGCTCAAAACATCTGAGAGAAACTCGGTAGATTTTGTGTTTCCAGCTTGAAGGTTGGTTTTAGCTCTTCATGAATTTGTAGTAAATCAGCACTTCATAATAAGAACAAATATTTCATTCTCACTTAAAAATTACTATGGTTAGAGGCTTGTAATATTTAGTTTTCATGTAGGGGTTACATGACTGGAACTTAAATATGTTCTATTTTCATCTATAATTTAAAACGTGTCATTTTGATCGATGAATTAGTAAAGGAACCCAGGATAATTTTGAAACTACCAGCTTAGTAAAGTTTCCTGACCTTGCAAATAACCTTTCCAGTTTAGAAGCCTTTAATAGCTTAACTATTAGCTAATCTCCTGGGAAACTTTTTCCCTGGGCAAAACTAGTATGGAAACATAACACCAGTAATAAGGTTTCCATCCTTCTTCTATCTTGATCTTTTTAATTAATTGCCACTCAGTAAAAACATAGACTGGGAGGCAGGGAATAAAAAATCTTGCAAGGGGAGGGCAGGAGTTAACCRTAGACTGTTTCTCTCCTTTACCTGCCCTTTTCGCATAGATATATTACCTGCTGAAATATATTAGCAATTGTTAAGGCAAAACCACTGCCTGATTGCTTGACACTTTGGGCTGAAAGCTGTGAAATAGATCACTTTGTAATGGAAAAAAGCCACTCAGTGCCTATAACAAGCAAACATTATAAAAGCCTTGGGTGCTTTGTAGCTCACTTCAAGAAACCCCTGAGAGTTTGTGTGTTTTCAGTCCTTTTGTAGTTAGCTCTTGGGTTTTGTGGGTTATTTCKTCTCAGGGGAGAGGCAGTGGTTTTTCTAAGGGCAACCAAGGACTGCAAATATGTGATTTGTTAGAGAAGAACAATGAGTCTTGTTTGAGGGAAAGGGGGGGAAGTTCATGGCCCAGGTGCAGCTTAGACAAGGAACTAGTCTAAAATGCATCTTGGGTCTCAAACATCCAATGCAGGCTATTTTCCCAAAGTTTCTAGTACCATCTTATCTAAGAGCCCTCTAATACCAGCATTATGTTGAACTGTTGGGTGGGTCTCCCTGTATCAGCCTTATCTGGCTGACAGAGGAGTTACCATTTTACTTCACTTCAGGAGCATTTTGTGCTCCGTTTTYCCATGCTATCTGGGGAAAGAATGAAAATCTTGTCCCTAGACTAGCCCAGCCTTTCCATTGCCACAGACCTCCGCCAGCTCACCTCCAGGTTCAGCCGATGCAGTCCTCCTTCCAGCAAAAGCAGAGGCAGCCCAGAGGCCACATGCCCAGGGAAGCCAGTGATGGCTGCTGTGCTTCAGGTGCTGCTCTCCCCACCCTGCTTAACCCTATTAACCCTATTAACTGTTGCTATTCCAGTAACAAGAAACCAGAGGCATGTAACCGAAATGAAAGGTCCTTTCAAACCACAAATGTGAATGTTTACGTTTAAAATAATTAATTGCCTTTTTTTTTGTGAGTGAAGAACTTGGCGAAATCCACATTTATTTGCAAGCATTCTGCAGCATTTGCTGGCAAAAAGGGTCGTCCGTTACGAAAATAAGGGCACTGCAATAACACCCTTCATGAAGATATTTTCATGTCCATTTGCATCCAAATAGGAAATTGCTGTGACACTTCTGTTTTTTACATGAAATGATAGGGGAGAGACTGAGCCTTGCTGTGTGAGCCAGGGGCTGGAGAGAAACGTTGTGATGGTACTTTGCTCCTGGAAATGGCCCAAAAGGAGTCACTGTTCAGTCCCCGGCTCCGCGCACCCTGCCGAGGATGCAATGCCAGCCTGCGTCCTGCCCCTCTCTCTGCTCCCCTGGCTAACGTGCTGCCTCCAAGGCAGATTTATGGGTCTGCCCAGCCTGCCAGGGGCCCTCTCATCTATATCTTGCCCCATCACTTGGGTTGCTCATATAGAAAAGCGAAGAGACTTTTTATTCCCTTTTGCCAGCGCTCGGATAAGCCCCCAGGCAAACCCTAGATGCTGCAGAGTTTCGGTACAAGCGAACTGAGCCAGTGGTGCTTCCCTCAGGCTTATCTTTAGCTTCCAAAGTTTATTCTGCAGGTCTGTGCTTCAAACTTTTTGATTACATGAGTGAAGGTAAGGGAGCCGCTATCTCAGTGCCAGTGGCACAGCCAGCATCTGCTTTGGCACCGCACGTCTGTCCCATTGATCTCTGAGCATCCCCTTCCCCACTGAGACTGTCCAGATGCAAAGCGCATGTGATTGACTGAGCGCAGGGGCCTGCTCTGCGGGCTCTGTTTTTACTGAAAATGAGCTTCATCCTTGCTTGGTGACTGGTGTTGCCTGGTGACCTCTGAACCAGCACTTAAGCCCCTGGAGCACAGAAATTAGACTTCAGTCTGGAAGGACCTCTGCTCCACCAGATGACCTGTTATTTTATCTTGAACAGCGGCAGCCGCAGAGGAGCGTTGGCACATGGCTTTTAGAGCTAATCACTCACTCTCTTTGAGGAGAGCAGGAATTTTGCTCCCTCCCCCTTCAGCATCCCTGGACTTTATTGCATGTCTGGATCATTTCAGACTGATCCTTCCTTAAATTTTTCTATTTATTTTCCCCCAGGCCCAACCTCCTGATGCAATCACTGAACCTCTCTAGCACATGGGATGGAGGCGCTTCACCTGAGCTGGTTGATCCTAACCCTTCCCTACTGCAATTCCTTTTTATCCTCCTCCCTGAGCCCAACTGCAATTATTCTTCTGGGACCTCCCCACCAAACCCTGATTCTCCCATATCCAAACCTTGCCTTGCCTGTTTCACAGCCATCATTCATCCTGCAGAGGAGATAATCCAAGCAGGAGGTGAAAAGAAGCAGCTCTCCCCATCCTCTTTCTCTCCTATTAAGTATACAGTCAAAGCCTGAGGCTAAGGTCAAATCAGAGACAGGAATCTCCATTTTCCACATCCTGAGGCTGTTAAATATTTGCTCTTTATTCAGTCTACTTCCGCTCTACCTAACAAGGGTTTTCAGCTGTGACTGCAAGGCAGTGTAATGGCACGCAAGCTTGTGTCATGTATGAAAAAACAACAAGTGTCACAGTCAGCTATGTTGAGCTATGAACCAAGAGCTCTTGTGATTGACACTGTCCCAAAAGCTAAAACTTGCCATTTTCCCCAGCAGGTCCCTGAGTCCACATGAGATTACATAGCAGAATAGTTGTGGCCTCCGGGTTTGTGGCCTGGAAGGTGCTAGCAGTCCCTGGGAAGAGTTGCAATTTCTTGAAGGCCAAGAGGAGAGAAAAATATGAGGAAGCCGGAGCCTGGCACGTGGGAAGCCATCGGCAATGTGCCTGGAGCCTGCATCCGGGCAGTGCTGCACAGGCGAGCGTCCAGCCCATCCAGCTGGGCTGTCATCCCATTGGGTCAACGTCAGCCTTGCGGGCTCCTGCAGGGCTGCTGGTCTCCAGCTCCACCCATCAGGAGATCTGTGCTGGTGGGCCAGATCCTAAATTGGCTCCTCCAGGGAGATGCTGAAGGCGAGCTCGCTCCAGCCCTGGCGATGATGCTGCAGGGAAGAGCTAGGAGGCTCCCGGGTGGCAGGATGAGGCCCCTTCCCTCCCCGCAGGAGGAGAAGTCAGTCCTGCACTGAGGACTGCAGACYGCCTCACCACCCACAGCAAAGACTTTTAACGATAACGCTGGACTGAAAAGCTACAGCCTGGTTTGGGGCATTGCAACTGCAGAATAGAATTTGTGGCCTCTTGCAGAGGACGGCATTCAAAGCAAATAATATTATTTTAGAAAACAAAATTCATTTTGCAGCCTGTGACCAACTGCAACAGGATACGAAGCAGGGAGGAAAAAAAAAGAAGTAAAAATGCCTTGCCCCCAGGGCTATTTATTATTTATACACCCCTGTGCCTAGATAAACTACCCCTTGAAAGAGCAGGATAAAAATAATTCTGCAATGTGGAAACAAACTACCTATTTAAAGTGATTTTATGCCTGAATGGCCTCATTATAAAAACAGTCTGCATGCAATAACTTTTTACCTTTTTCTACATTATCCAATGAACTGCTTTTTGTCACTCTCACCAGTTCAGGGCTTTCATGGAGCCACCTTGGTAGAAGGCCTCGGTGGTTACCTTAGAAACGTCTTCCTTCCTGGATGTTGACCCACAGTGGTTGAGGCAGCTAAAACCCTGGAGAGGCCTTGTTTAAACAGGAAAGAGCAGACAGTTTAATGGCCAGCTTTGCAGCTCTATTCCTCCACAGTTTACAGTAGTTGGGAGCCATAAAAATCATAACGAATGTTTCTTTCTTTTACGGCCAGCTTCRCGTTGGTGTTTTCAACAGAAAGCGGTGGAGGCACAAGCAGAGTTTGTGGCTCGCAGGCTATTGTCAGGCRGCGGCAGGGCAAGAGGGTTCGCTCGCGAAACGCCGGCGCTCGGGAGACGGCTTCCCGCGTGTGAGCGGCCTCTGTCCTTTGAAAAAAACATGTGCTCTGGAKCCTCTAGGTGTGTTCATAAGTCAGTAGCACACAGGAGGCTGTCTGAAAATCCATAAATAATGTCGCCTTCCAAGTGTTTTACCATGCTTAAACGTGAATGCTCTGGAATATCCATGCAAAAATAAAAGGCTAGAGTACGGCTGTGCATGCGAGAACTGGTAAAAACACTCGTCAGGGCAGGACTTTACTACTCCAGGCTTATCTCCAGCTCTACTCGTGGGCAAACAACAACCACTTGYTCTCAGGTGGCAGGTATCCACCTCACAAGCCGGGCACCGCTGCGGGCATTAACGGAGAGCTTGCTGGCAAAGCTAACAGGGGGGTCAAGTGACTTTCGTGTTAAGGCCCTGGTGAGACCTTGTCCCACGCACYTCCCGCAAATCAGTTCCACCCACTGAGACGCCAGTGACAACCTGCCCATGTGGCAGGTTATGCAGGTGGTCCAAATTTGCTGCTTCCTTGCATTTTTATTCACCATATCAGATGAGCTTATTGAGTCTGTGAGCTACATTAAGGCCTGGGAACTTGGTGCTGTCTAAATACTGATGGCATCTTCCAAGCACTGCATCTTCCAAAGATGGCATCCTCCAAAAGTTGCCTATCCTCCAGGCTTTGTGGCCTTTCCGCAAAGAAGGAAATAATCGAAGAGAGTTGAATTCTCAGCCCAGAGCTGCCTCAGCACTCCAGTTCACCTTCTGCGAGCTCTCATCCCTGCCTGTGTACCGGCAGACATGGGCTTAGGAAAGCCACGGTCCCAAGAACAGCAGAAAATCTACAGCACATTCGCACCCGGGGCAGAGCAGGCTGACACACCAGGCTGGCTGGTCGAAGCTGCATCTCTGGGTGAAGGTGGCTTGCTTGGAGTGTCCTGAGTGATGGGGAGCACTTGCAGAAAGCCATGCGGGCACGGCCGGAGACCCACGGCACGGTAGGTTATCCGTCCATGTACCGCTTCCGTATGCCCAGATGGGTGCATGTTTATGGGAGGAAGGTCTGCGTTGCTTCTGTCTCCAACGCATTTGCTTCACTGCTAAATCCACAGGGAAATCTTCATCGCAAGGGCTGTTCCTAAGCAGACCAAAGCAACATAAATAGGCACAGAAGGGAGAACTGTAATTAACAGCAACAAAAATAAATTACTCAACAATATTTCTCTCAATGTTTTGAGTAGCATTAYGGAAAGCAGATTTTTTCATGCCAAACAGGAAAGAAAGCAAACAAACAACTGCAGGCATCTAATTCACAGACTTTCAGAAGTCAGGGTATCAACCAGGGACCCAAGCACAGGAACTGAGGAAGCACAAATCGCCAGGGAAGCAGATGAGTTGTTCAAAGAACACAAACATTAAAACCTAAAATCTACATTTAAAAGTAAGTCCGGGGAAGAACTGGAYACCTGATTCCCAGGCTGAGAATTATGAGCTGGAAGAAGAGTCTGAAGACTCCTAATCCAGACTGTTAAAAATCTGAAAATGGTTGGAGAGGTAATTTGGGTGTTTGCAAATCTTAGCTAAGATAGATAACATTAGTGAGAGTGACCACTGCTAGCCTAGATGTGACAGCTGATGAAAATGTATATAAATACGGAGGTCAAGCATTAGGCAACTTCGTGCTCATCAAAGGGCAGTGTTAGATATGAAAGTGTCCCACACACGACCTTCAGGGCAGAAACACTATTATGAAGTCATATCAGAAACCGTACAGCTCCTGGGGGAAACTGAGTTCTGCTTATGGGTGACCTGCAATGGGCCAAGCTGCTTTCATTTCTTTCCAAACATTTCTCAACCTTTAAACAGGTTATATTTTCAATGACACAGTAACAGATAGGGTTTAATACCTGCAGGCAAGGGTTAAACAGCCTCTTGGTGACATGTAAATTAGCAAGTGGACAGTTGCTCCAGAGAGAAATGGCAAACAAATATTATTAGTTGTTTCAAAGAACCACAATCATAAAACTTTGTCATTTGACTGCAGAAGTGTTCCTGTTTCTCTTGAAACCARTGCTAAAGGTGATGGCTTTATTTCTGACTGAGGTAAGATCTGTACCTCTGTGATTTACTGCCTTCAGGTAATAAAAATTCAGAATGTGTTTTACAGTACAGTGCTCAGTTCTCTTGCAGTATGCTAGAAAAATGCCAAAGGAAGGATTTAAATGCCATTTTATATGAGCAAAGTTGCTGTTGGCTTTGCTAAAAGATCTGAATTTGTGACTGCTGTGCTCTTTTTCAGAGYAGTCGCCCACTTCCTGGGCAAAGATCTCTGGCTAAATGGTGATRGGGGCAAGTGGTTGATACMCCAGAAGGTTGTGCTGCCGTTCAGAGGGACCTCAGCAGGCTGGAGATATGGACTGACAGGAACGTCACGAAGTTCAGCAAGCGGAAATGCAAAGTCTTGCACGCGGGGAGGAATAACCCCAGGCGCCAGTACAAGCTGGGGGCTGACTGGCCGGAAAGCAGTTTTGCAGAGAAGGACCTGGGGCTTCTGGTGGACAAGGTGACCATGATCCAGCAATGTGTCCTTGTGCTCTGAGCAGGGAGTTGGACCGGGTGATCTCCAGAGGTTCCTGCCAACCCCATCCATGCTGTGAGTCAGTGGTCGGGATGCAGCTAAAGAAAGAATGCTTCGGTGCTTTGAGAGCTTGTGCAGATGAGCAGCTCACTGGAACCAAACTTCACGGCCAAGATTTCAGAAAAGAAAAGAAAGCATCTCCCAAATCTAAACCGAAAAAACATGTTTAGACACCTAATCACATAGCAGGATATTCAGAAACTCTAAGTGGACATAAGAAGTCTTTAGCTTCAGTAGGGACCACAAGTAAAGTATCATCCACATGGAGAAAGATTATAAGAATCTTGGGATACAGATAAATTCCTGCAATTTAATATAGACATGCAAAACACATATGTGCAGGTATATAAAACACATATGTATTTCCTAAATTACAGTGACCTCTAATAAAGTCCATGCAGAACAATGAACAGCTTGGCATTAAGTGAATCATTCAAAATTGTTTTTTCCTAGCATCTTTAAGATATCACTAAGATGTACTGTGATTTGGGCAAGACTAACTTAAAGTTAAGTTTCTAAACCCACAGAGAGGTTCCTGATAGGAGCTTAGTCAGAAAGGCACCAGACACTGATCAAGGACAAGAAAACTATGTAGGCTCCCATTCAGCAAGGCAACTGGGTATGTGGCTAGCTGAAACTTTTGAATTCACTTCAGTGTCTTCAGTAAGTGCTTGAATGAATGAATGGCCTGAGCATATACAATGGGGGTTAGAGTAGTCACAAATTTGAATTTAATAGACAGTGCAGCAAAAGTTATGGAAAGACTCTGAAATCCATTTGTTTCGCTGTGTGCTGTTTTCTTCTTCTATTATTCCTACTCAGACACAACAGTAACGGCTCGTGGTCTGAAGGCTGTGGTTTGCTATGAATATGTAGAAGATCATGTCATGTACGTCTCGGTCCAGCTTTTGAAATAACTTGCATTTCAGTGACCCCAGTATCCTGAGTCAACTTAGTTAAGGAAATATGCACTGAGAGGTCATAAAAGAGGCCAGGCCCTCTATAACTCTGCAGAGACTCATCAGTGCCTGGAGACAGCCATCGTTTGAGCTCTGGCTTCATACAATTCCTCTGTGATCCCCATAACAGTGGATATAACAGACATCCTCCAGCATGGGCACTCTTTACAACAGACAGTCTCAAACTATTTGACTTGAGGATTAAAATGAAAGACAGTGAGAATATTGTGATGAATGGAAGCTTTCAAAACAGAAAAGAAAGTTCAGTGATGATTACTCTCTGCAAGAACTTCCCAGTTCTGCAGGGAAGCTGGTTTTGAGCCTTATGGGGGGAAAAAAATGTAACTGTTAGTCTGTTTACAGTGGGGGAAAATTCATTCTTTTCAGCATGCATGTCTGAACAGTAGCTAAAATATTTGACTGCTCTGTTCATGCTAATTTACCTTTCCCTTGAGACCATGATGAAAAAAAGCTATCCCCAAAAGAAAACTTTGTTTTTCTGGGATGACATGAATTAGGGCAAATTATAATTCTATTCACATAATTCACTTGGAATTATAATTAAAACTGTTTTGCAATCTTAATTATACCATTTGTTTCTCATTTCATTGTGTTTTGTTACTAAATCAAGTTAAAAAGGAAAAGCTGCTGCTTTTATGTGAGACACCTAAGCTTGGGTATTTGTTCCTTGGCAGCTTTGACTGTATGTCATGGACAGCTGGTCCCAGCCTCGCGAGGTGCTACGTTCTCCACTCTTCTTTAGGACACAAGTATTACCTTGGAGAAGACCTGCACGTCCTGCTGAAAGCCAGGGAGCACAAGCACCTTCAAGGAAGATGTTACAAAATGAGAAGCAAAAGAGGAGGAAGGGAAAAAGAAATCGAGGGTGAACTTCAATGAGCTTTTTAATGCTGGTGGAAATCTCATTAATCCCTCCAAATCAGCTCACGGTTCTTTGATTACACGGAGGGGGAAAGTTGTAGAGAAAACTAAAATTATTAAAGGGACTTATTCTTTAGTCTATTCAGCAAGCAGTGACACACGAGATAAATCCTTATGGACTCTGTCTCTGCAAATTTATGCTGGTTATATCCAAAACAACTGTACTGTCACCCATGGAGTTGCTCCCCTTTCCAGGAGCGCAGATGGGAACCGGATCTGGAGCCGAGAGGCTTAGTCTGTGCCCTGCCAGTCACATCAGCACTGCTTGGCCTCTAATCCCCCCAGACTACTTTTCTCCTTGAAGACTACTGCTTCATTGGAGTGGAAGGTGAATTTTGTAGTAACACCAAGGTTTGTTCTCATGTGTTATCTTTGCCTAGAGAATAGGACTTTTGACATAAACCTGGAAGGTAGTTCAAAGCCTTACAGCATAAACACACATCCATTTTTTGTACTTTAGGAATAGGTAATGTAAGAGTTGAAAGGTGAAGGTTATGGCAGTTCGTGTTTATTTCACCAAGAGCCAAGAGATGGGAAACATCTGGCACTTACACACCATGTAAGTCTTAAAAACAAAGAGACCTAGACTTTAGTCCGGCTGAGCAAGCACTGGGATAAAAACTAATGACAGGCTGCTTATTTAAAAGGATCATAATACTGAACAGCCATGTAGGGAAACAGGGAGGATTCAGGAGGGGGAAAATGAGAGTAAAATTCAGCTTTGTGTTTCCAAGTTAAGGGTCAAAGCCTGACTTCAGTTACACTCCAGTGTCAATCCGTTCCCCCAGGCCTTTTACAGCACCTAGGACCCTCCAGATTTCACCTTTTCCTGCTCTCTGAGACAGCCAAGTCTCCAAAGCAGTGCTCAGAAGCGCCACTGATGGGTTTCATGTGTGACRACGTGCAAGTCCTCAGGACTAAGGGTTTTTCCTGAAGGTGGAAGGAGAGGTGCAGAGAAGTGACTCATGGGAAGCCCTGGGGAAGTTGAATCCAGCTTCAGCGCGCTCTCACCGATGTCCTTCTCAGTCACATATGCCTGGAAAAAAAGCCCCCAAATAGCCACGGTACCACCAGAAAGGGGGATGCTGCAAGATTAGTGGGTAGTGAAGGGAGGGCTTCTGCCAGGTGTGCTTGCAGATAAGCAGTTTGGCCTGTTAACGTAAGAAGCTGATCAGTATTGCTCAGGAACGTGAAGGTGGATGTGTTGCTCGGCCACCTCCGCCTCCCCATCCTCCTGCCTTTTTCTAATGCCCTATCCACATCCTGGCAATTACACAAGAGATTCATATCCCACCATGAATAATTCCTGTAGAAGGAGAAACAAGAATTATTTGATCATGATGCGTTATCCATGTGTCATTTCTCAGCCAAGAGCACATATGCTACAGCCATGCTATTTCATTCATATTCCCCTACTCGCTGCTTTAATTATAGTGCAACAACCACAGAGCTAAAGATAACTCCACTTTTTACTTTTGGCAAGGTAAATTTCCAATCCCAACCCATCAACAACACTGAGAATTAATATCTAACGTATCTCCAGAGTAATGAGGAAATATGGACTTCTCCTTGTCGGTGTTAAACTAAGCATTGAAAATTGAGCGTTCTCTGCTTTTTAGCAAATATGCATGAAAGTTCTCTGTAATGTGCTGGTTATCCAAAAGAAAAGACCTGTCACAGATATATATCTAAACAGCACAAATCCAGAACCTGAAGTGCTAGTGTCCTGATCCAATGACATCTGTGATAAGGAAGCAGGGGTTATAGCTTTAGAAAAAGGCTCTGATTTTCCAAGGGTAGCTACGTGACTCAGGAGCACAAGTGCTAATTGTTATCAAGGCTGTGGTTTGAATCCAACTCTAAGATTTATGGTATCATACCAACAGTGCCATGCGCCAGATGAACAACATGCTGCTAAAGCATAGACTAATGTTAATTAATAGTGCACATTTGTCAAAAAAACAAAAACAAAACCCSCTTTACAGCAGTGGGGTTTTTAGCAGATCAGTATTATCTTAATTTCATGTCGGATCAGCAATCTTTTGCCTTTTCGCAGCGGGAATGCAGCTAGCACAGAAGTATAAAGCTGGTACAAATTCCATATCATGTCCCTTGGCTAATTTGACAAAACACAATCATGTGTCCGTGCCTGATGCACATTAGATTTATAGTCCTGGGTGAGCTGGTAGTGCATAGATCTGGTATTAATAATCACGGAACCACAGCCTAAATCTATTAGCTGGAAGCAGTTATATGATTCTTAATCCTATTTTGTGTCAGAGCAGATGACTGCAACCAAGGCTGAGCGGAAGTTACATGTCTTTTGCCTGGCTACACTTGCTCTGGGTCTGAGATCTTGAAGAGTTCAAGCTACTAAAGGCACTAATATTAAGACTGATGATTTTGGGGCATCTCATGGGAATTGAACCTAGATGTCTGAGAGCCCAAAGAATGAGACTTCCTTCCTCCCATGTGAAATAGATCCCTTTATTCAAAAGATGCTTATATCACATGCAAAGAAACATCATCTACCTTTCCGAACCCACCATCTGGGGCAGGATAAAAGCCCACATGCTCAGCAGAGTTGGCAAGTGTGGTAAAAATTTGGAAGAGTATTCACAGGAAACTTAATGAGAGATCCGTACTGCAAGAGTTCGCCATAAAAACTCAGCTCCCTTCCTTAGAATGACTTGCCCAAACGAAATATCTGAAACATCGTAATCATGCTGTTTCCTTGGCAATTAGATATTTTTATATTCTGCATTTCTTTAATAATAGTAAAGCTTTTTTGTTTAAAAAAGCCATCTCCTTGCAAACACATTATTAAATTACGGTTTATAGCTCTTGCAGTGGGATACATTATTGTTGTTTTATTAAAGTATTTTAAAGATTGGAGTTTCACCTACATGTTGTTCATTGCCAATAGCTGGCCAGGCCCACTAATGCTGCAAAGGTGCGAGTTTCATCTCACAGAACTGCAGAGGCCTTCTGCACACCAGGAGGGAAATCTGCCCCAGACCCGGGCCCGTCAGGCGGGCATGCAACCATTTCTCAGGGCTCCTGCTGAGAAAGCAGCTCTGACTTCTACTCATGGTTCATACTGGCACTACGGTGGTGGCGTTGTCCCTTCCTGGACAGTGGCACTAGTAATTTCTGCTTGGTTTCCCAAGTACGGGAGATACCATAGATCATAGAAAGCATGTCCCAGCTCTGAGGCTGACATTTAGCACCCTTCATCTATGGCATGGGTGTAATATTTCCTCTCATGGAGAGGCAGTCAGATCCTTGAGGAACACTGCAGCATGTTATTCTTCTTCATCTGCTTATTCTTACTGCATTAGTTTGTTCACTTCTTTGCAAGTGACCTTGGTTCTCAACAGCTGCTGTCCCACCAGGACTTCCTCAACGTGAAGTGCTACACATGCTTACCAACGCATGAATAAAGTTTTGGCAAAAGTCAGGCTKCATAAAGACACAATGAAAACACAGACTCGTGTCAGCAGACCAGCTATGCCAAAAGGCAGGTTTGCCTGCAGGACCGCGGGCCCACTTCTCTGTGCTGCGCTCCCTGGAGTCGCACTGATGTAAAATYGACATCAATAAAAGGAAAATCACATCCGAGATATTAAACAGAGCACTTAGGTCTTGTTTTGAGTCAATACCACGTTTTCCTGCTTCCACAGGCTTGTATCTGTAATTGATAACTATGTGCTTCTGTCATTGTGCTTTCTGGTGTTAAATTGAATCGAGAGCCCAGACTTGCATCCGCGCACAGTCGCAGAGCTGAAGCAGTGACAGCCCGCCTCGCTGGGAGCTGCTCCTGCGGGAGAGCTCCCTCATCTTCTGCTCCAAGCAATTTCTGCACACGGCATTTGGCACTGGAACAGGAAATTAAGGGCTGTAGGAAAGCAACCTTTGGCCTTTAATTCACTTTTTAATAAAATCATTAAAAGAAACTTACTCCCTGCCAGACATTATGGGAAATTGCTTTAATGGTACTTTTAAGCAAAACACATTCACTCAGCTGCATGCACGGCTTGCTCAATAGCTTCAGCTCTCTTATTTATGTGTTTGCAGTATGAAAAATGGTTTGAATTAGAAAGTCAGGCTATAATATTTTATATGACCCTGGCCATGATAACAACTAGAGTCCAAGCTCTGTTTGTTGCCTATGTCTCTAATACGTAAAGAACAATTAAAAAGTTTTCCTGTAAAAGACCAATTAGTCTGAGCCAAAGAGCATCAGCAACAACAGAGAAGGAGAAAGTGAGCGCAGGGTTTTTGTGTCCTTCACCAGTCTCTACTGGGAAGAAAGCGGATGCCACTAAGCGCACAAGTGCGGAGCGCGCAGCAGAGCAAACATGCAGTTTGTGGGAACAAAACACCATCAGTTTCACAGATAAAAGCCTCACACGGTAGCTCCTAATCAGGCTAATCTCCCACTGACCTCAGAATTTGGCATCGCATATTTATGTAGGCTTTTGCAAAAAATTCATGGGATTCTCGGACTGGRAAAAAAGCAAATCTTGCTTTATAACTGTTAAATCCGTAACTTACCACTTGGGCGTGTATAACTCTATTTAAGAAATTTTATTAATTGAACTGAGACTGTAAAAAAATAGATGGTCACTGAAGACATCTTAAAAATCACAAAAAAGATCTAYGTTCAAGCAAAGTTGTTGTCTAGTTGCAGTGGTGAAATTTAAAAAAGACTGAATAACTTTTATTTAGTGCAAAATTTGTCTTCATGTACTTCAACTCTTTATTTTCCATTGAGCAGAAAAAAATTCATCAACAAATCTGGTAGTCAGTTTTCTACAATCAAGTTCACCTCACACAGTAGCTGTTATGTCTGTATGTTGTAAAAGTAAATTTACATCATATGTCAAACATTGCACATGAAGACAAAAACAACACTGATTTCTAGTCCTAAAAGATATATGTGCATCCATCAAATCAGCAGGCTGTGTCCTGAATACAGCTGGATGATCATACTCTGACCAAATGGCTTTCTGCTGTAGGATGGAGATTCATTCAGACTCAACTGTTTTCCAGAACTGTGTCTGCTTTCAGGGAGCTTTGGGAAAATGCAGGAAAAGTTCCTAATTTCCTACCGGTCCCTGTTCCACACAGAGGAACCCATGTTTTCCTGGTTCCTTGGCTGTGGAGCAGCCACAGGGTCACGCCAGGTTCCCAGAGGTTTCAGGATGCCTCCACAATGCCAAGAATCAAGCCCRAATTAGAGCTGTGATGTATGTGCTTCCACAGCAGCCAGCCAGCCGGTCTGGTATGGGCCGGTCACCCAAGGGAAATGACAAAGGAAGGAATGAGCCAGCTGTGCTAATTAATCACAGGATGACTCTGCATGGCCAGTGAGATCATGAGAAAGGCAGGCTGGCACATCTGGCAAGAGGTACCAAGCAGACGTAAGGAAGCAAGGAAACCTTTGCAAAAGGCATTGCTAAGCCCTCGCCTGGCGTACGGCGTACAACTCTGTACGTTTTCCGGCACAATGAATTCGGACCGGAGCAAATGCAGGAAAAGACAACTAGAAAGCCTAGGGAACAGGCAGCCTTGCTTATGAGAGGAGACTTACAACCTGTGGGATAGTTAGCCTACCAAAACGAAATCTGAGAAGGACACAATATCTGTCTAGAAGTATATTGGAGAGGTAAGCAGTGGAGAGGAAAAAACATTGTTAATTCTGAAGAACAGATGTGGCGCAAGAAGGACAGAGTATAACCTAGGCCATAATTGCATAAACATACAAAGAACTTCACTGACTAGAGGAAGGCCTCGTCAGCACAGTTTTACAGCTCATAATATCTCCTCAGAAATTCCCACAGCTTGCTGGATATAGCAGAAATCTTCTCTCAGTGACCATGAGAAGGGAAGATCTATTCCCCAGAGAAGGGAAGATCTATTCTCCAGAAGGGAAGATCTATTGTTATTCCTCTTTCTGACTCCAGGAGCCCACGCTGTAGGGTCTGGGGAACATAGCAGAAAGGGGAAAGGTGGACCCAGAACAGAATATTTGTCTGTGGTGTCACTGGGCTTTTTGTTAGTGGCAACATCCTCCATGACGAAAAGCTGCTTCTGGAGAACACACTGTGGGAGTATTTCCAGAATATTTTTTCACTGCTTTTCAATGGAATGACATTAGTTTATTTGGTTGGATGCTTTTCTTTGGCTAGTCCCTGTTCTTGGCTGGACATCTCCATAGTTGAGTAAGGAAAACGGTACCACCTATTCCCACAAGAAAAGAGGCTTTTGGAGCTGCAGTCTTTATTTAAGAAGGCCCCTGTGTACCTTCTTCATGGAAGGAGTTTAATGGAAAATCCCTAATAAAAAATAATATATTTATGAAATGAGGTCTTTATCTAATACCTCACCAGCTCGCTGGGAAGCGACTGGGTGGAGGCAATAGGCTTTCAAGCTAGATCTGGTTAACATAAACAGTCACCTGACGAATGCTAAAGAGTATTATTGACTTTGATAGGTGTAGTCTGGTTGACACCTATGAGAAGAATCGATCCTCAGATATTCATATTGTACTGTTAGGAGTTACAACACAAACAGGGATATCATGAAATCACTGTATTCCTTCCTTCCAGCCAAACTGCACAGAGAAAATTATCCTAGCACAATGGTTGCTTCTAGGACTTCTAGGACTTGCCAATACTTCGTTACARGAACTAGCACATTAAGGGCAATGGATGAGGTGTCTATAAACTGTGGAGATGAGGCCACAGCAGTGTCCAAGAGAGATCTGGGATGCCAGGTCCCAGAAGCTGCTTTTGGACAGCTTGCGGCACCACAGACCTGCTCTGAAGCCTATTGACACTGAAGGACTCCCACTGACTCTTATCAGCTTTGGCTCACATCCTTGGCATCTGGCTCATGCCTCTTTTATAATGTCATGCATATCAGAGGCAGCCTCCCAGGGAAAATACGCCAACTCATCTCCTCGCTCAAAGAAGCCATTTAGCTACGATCCTAATCTGTGATTTCAGTGCTAGCCCCTATTTGCCTTCACAGTTAGGCTCTCCAGGGATGGAATTTTACTTCTTTGGCACAGCTTAAGCATTGTGCTATGCGGATCTATCTCTCTATTTATCTCATGCATACCTATATAATAAGCATATATGCGATGAATAATAAGTACATAGGTGTTGCTGGCCTCCTTTATATTGCTTTGGCACTAAAAATAGCTCTTAAAAGTGGGAACAACTCTAATTTCTGCCAGCTCTAAGCCTTCCAAGCATTGCAAGAGAGTTTTATTATAAACAGAGCATTTCTGAATAATTAATCATTCTGCTATATGACACACATACCAATTCCATATAACCCCTGTATGCATTCTTGGTTGAAAGGGGCAGATGAAAGATGGGAAAAAAAGGGAGTCAAAAATAGGGAGTTAAGATATAGAATCCAGGCAGGAAAATATGGATTTTTTTTTTTCTCCTTACTCATACAATTCAGAACATGTTTTCCCTATAAAACGAATGGGTAGAATATTTAGGTATACCTCTGACAGCAACTCAGCTACACATGCAACACTGAGGCATAACAATGGAGTGCTGGACAAGGTCTTCTGCTATCAACCACCAAACACAGGCTCGAAAAGTAAGTGCCAAGTTCTCAACGCTAAAGAGTACACGTGCAACCGGTCAGGCTGCCTGGAGGCATCTGTTGGTGCAGTCAGTTGGTTGGGTGAGTTTTAGGAAACCCAAACAGTTATAAACACATGCAATTTTTAGTTTCATCAGCTGTAACAGAATTCACTAGGGTGCGATGGTAAAGAAACTAGCGTGAGACAGGAAGTTTAGCGGTGTATTCGCAGTTTCAATGGATATTTTACTGCTCTCCATCATTCTTTGGGGAACATAATGAACAGGCGTGTGGACACACCCAGCAAGGGAAAGTGTGTGGCCATGGGGACCCAGCTCTCACTGCCACACGCTGCTTTCTATCCACCATCCAGCTCATGTTGCCRTTCCTGTAAGTAAATCCTGTCCTGCCTGAAATGAATCGTTCATTAACATAAGGAAATGGAGTTATGGGATGTTCTCTGTATGGCAACACAAGACATAAAATGACCCTGAGTTTTTAAACAYAAATCATGCCTTTGGGGAACCCATATGGATATGCTGTTTTTGCGAGGTTAATCTGACACCCAGATCCTCTTAAGAATGAGAGCTAAATCTTGCTTTTTCCAGTTGTCTCATCTATTTTCTTCTGTGCCATTTGAAGTCTTTCAAATCCAGCCAAATACATCTTTTGTAAATAAAGGTTGAAAGAGCTTTGCTTGCCAGTCATGTGTAGCATGAAATCATGTGTAATATATGAAATCAAAAACAAACAAACAAACAAAAATCAGAGCRGTTTGCAAGAACAATGCATTTCTTCTCTGACTAACACAAAAGGCATTGTCAGAGCACTCCCAGCACTGGCATCTATAAACGCTCTCAGCCTTTGAAATCCTGCAGCCGTGTATTTTTAAAACACTGATGAGCTGGCAGACGAAGGTTTGTCCATGCCATGAGACGTGGGCTGGAGGTTTGGAGGGAAATTTGACTTCTGCATTCAGGACTCTAGTGAGCAATGGTCAAGTTTCACCTCACCTGTGCTGTGGCAATGTCAGCGCGAAGGGAAGAGACCGTGGTGATATGTTGCAGTGCACCTGTCTGAGGCCCAGCAACCTGATCCGGCAACAGATGGCTCAGCCTTGTAATTGAAATCCAGATCCAGGATGGGTTCACAATCAGAGATTCAATCTGGTACTGTGGTTTGGATTATCCATGCTAATTTCTGCTTTCCAAATTGCARTAGATTCTGCTGCTAACGGCTGCAGGACTACATTTTATCATAAGCTGCAAGGAGACATAGGCAGTCTAACTATAGCTGAATCTGTCAGAGGAACCACATGAAAATACCAAGGAACTGGGGTTTGGGCAGTTATTCCCTAGACTTTAACAGCAATTGTGGTATCTAGCATAGTTTTCCTTTTTTCTTTTAAGATTTCTTTATGACAGTTTTAATGGGAGAGGAAAATTGAGTGCCTGACTTTGCAGCCTTCTTTGGGGATTTGGAAGGTTTTTTTTCAATACTAAAGATCAGAGCTTCTGTTGCAAATCATTCCTAAAACCACTGAACTCCCACTGTCCCAGGGATACCATGCCTGAAACGTGCTTTGTGCACAACAAGGGCCCCTTAGACCTTAACACGTCGATCCCTCRTGCTAAACAACTGACAAGCAAATGGGATTTAATGCCATTAAAGCAGGGCATCTTATAATCACACAGATAATCACACAAAGCTCAAAGCCTCTGTTGCAAGGCTATAAATCAACCCCATTTATGTAAGTGGACAAGTTCAAGTTGAAGTTATCAAGTAGGATGGCTTGAATGGCATCCTGTACGTCAGATCCAGAACCAAATGACCCTTCTTTTCCTTTGCCAGAGAGACAAATGGTGAGAATGTGTCAGATTTTATCTCTGATTCATGGTTTTAGCTGGGGCCATAGGAAATTTTGAGTTGAAAATAATGTCTTTGTAGGGGTGTGTTACAACCCTTTCCTGACACAGTCTTTATTTTTAAAAGCAGGGCAGTAAACAGAACAACACCCAAATAACGAGAAGGTTGAACTATACAGATGGTTTCAAGCATTTGTCATCAAGGAGATATTGTGCTTCTTGTCTCCGAAGGCCAATTTCTGTATGATTTGACTTGTGGCAAGACAGTGTAGCCTGCCTTGGCCTGTTCTACTGCTAGCCTGGCCGAGATAAGCCACTGCCAGACCTTTCATCTTTGTCCCACTGACAGAAAGTCCCCAGTGAACCCCCGTTGAGATATCAAAGCACTAATGACAAACCACACTCATTCTCCCACCATGAGGTTCCCCAGGACCACGATCTGGCCCTGACATTTTATAGAAACCAGTAGTGCATCAGCATGGATGATCTGAGGCCTGCTTACAGAACTTTTACACTGTCAAAGTGCTATAAACTGGATGTTGCTTGCTGGGAGATGTGGTCTTAAGCCTTTACTCTCTACTTAGTCAAACAAAGCTCCCACACATCAAAAAAAACCCACTCTGTTTATGTTTTTTTTAAAGTGGATTTAGCATCATGAGACTATACCACTTTTTGAAACACAGGAGATAAAAGCTTTTACTATTCACTGAAAGAGACAGAAGAGGTCCTTCATACATCCTTGAAAACACTCTGCTCCTCTTCTAGCTCTGGAGCTAAAAGCACACCAAGGTCGCACATGCGCCATGTGAGTCTTGACTCTCTGCAGAAACTGCCAAGAACATGCCCAGAATATTGATAGTTTTCTGTCCCTGAGAAAGTAAGTGGGAAGGTCGATCCCATCAACTCATCCAACAAACGAAGGTTGACCGCCTTACGCCGGTGTCTGGGATCGCAGCTGAACTGGACTCGATTCAAGCTAGTGCTTGTTCTTCCTGCAGTGTGAATTTAGCCGGTGGTTTTAGCGGCCTGGCTTTTACAGGGGAAGATGACGCCTCACAGCCATCCAGCTTGAAGCCCGTATCAGCAACAAACAAGAGAGGATTGTATTCGGATTTCTGTCTGCACCTGGACCCAACACTGTGGCTCAGGGCAGCCGTGCGCTTCATCTCGTTTCACAGTTATCGTCCACAAAGCAAGCAGGATATTACCCAGAGAAATTTTGTAAAGTCCAGTGAATAGTAGCAGTAGCATTTCTTAAAATTTTGGATTTCACAGAATTAGCCTCCCAGTCAGCAAAAACATGTTTCCCAGGGAATTCCCATTTGACTACTGTACAGTAGAGCTAATTAATTTCACTTGACCATACTGCATTTTAGATCTGGAAAAAAATCCCTTTTTTCAAGAAAACTTTGTGACTAATCAGCCTAGTGATGAAGCAAGCATTTATTGTTCCTTTTTTGGAAGAGACTTTGTGCCATGTGCAGGCTAAAGTGTGGTTATTAACCCTAATCCCTCCAGCTAGCACCACTCTAGTCCTGCAGACTCTTTTTGATAAGGAAGGAAAACATCAATACAAAATTTATTGGTCATTACACAGCATATTGTGGCTGGAATTTTCCAAAGAGCTCAGCGCCTCTGACAGTGGCCAAAATTTCTAAAGCAGCCCTTTTCTTATTCCAAAATAAATGTCTAGATTTTCAGAAGACAGGCAAAGATTAGGCACTGTCTGGGAAGAGATTTCGTATTTATTGTTTCCAAGTTTTATTTTTGCATGTGAATCTTGCCCTCATATATCACTGAACTTGGAGAGGCGCACGCTGCGCTGTGGCTTGGAAGACTTGGCTCAGCGCTGGGCAAGGCAGACGCACGAAGGAAGCCACGCAGCCGTGCACACTGATTCAACGGCAATACCAGTCGCTGACCCTGGAGGATCACTGCAATTTAGGGATGGTCTGGCCATATCCAACATGCCTGGTCCAGGTGGAGAGTGACCCAAGAATCAGTGCGACCTCTCTGGAGGACTCCCTAGTCCAGAAAGACCCACCAGGTCTGGAGTGGAAGAGAAAAGCCCTGCAAATGCTTGCACCCCAGAAAAGCACATGCACAGACCATACCATATTGCCTATTGTAACGCAAGAGAGACAAGAAATCAAAGACACTGGAGACTTTTATTGTTCTTTTTAAGTCCTCTCCCAGCAAATACGGTGCCCATATTTTACAAGGCTACAACACAATAATCTACCACCACCACTTTAATGACCAAGCAGTTGCAGAGTTGATCTATAAACTGATGTTGCCATTTAATGTGGTTTCCAGTGAACTGTAAAATTTATAGCTATAACTAAGCCCCCCCCGCCCCTCTCTCTTTTATGTTCTCCTCAAAAACAAGCTGCTCCACAGCTCCAAAGGGCAGTGCACAGAAAATTAATGTGTAACCTGAAGTGAGCTAATTAGGATCATATTCACATCTCATGGATCTGTGACCTTCTGGTCAATTAAGCAGAGATTAATGTCTAACACCGAATGGAGGAATACTACCAAAAGGAAGGCACAGAAATATTCAAATCCATCCTTCTTGCACGGCCTCTTTCTCACTGGCAAAACCAGTGCAAAGCAGAGATGCTTCCTCCTGGATGTTTTCCCTGTTCTGTTCGTTACAGACCTCTAGGCTCTCTCTAGACAGCATTGCCACCACCATCTCTGCAGCACACTGCTGCTACCGGGGAGGCAAGAAGCTCGGCAGGAGGTGGCAGGGCTAAGATGTTTCCCCTCCTCCCCAAAGCCATTGGCACTCCTTTTCGGCAACTGCCTGGAACGGGAGTCCCTCCCCTCTTGGCTTTGCTGATAAGAGCAGGTGTAAAATGATACCCACTTCTGCTCAGCTGGCGTGGCCCTGCTCACGTCCCRTTTTAAATGATTGATGTGATTTAAATGGGCTTCACTTCAGGCTCACCGTGTGGGGGTGAATTTTGTTCCAAACAAACACCATATTGGAAAAACCTTCTTGCGCGCATGCACATAGGAGAGCCGCTTTAAGCTCACTGTTGTGAATGTTTGGAATAAAACCCTGGGGCCTGGTCCCAAAGCCCATTAGCCTTTGGAAAGCCTCCCTATGATGTCAGTGGAGTTTGGAATAAGCTTTTGATGCTTTCTGGTAAGAGCTGATGGAAAAAAATCCCCAAGMGTAATTGGGACAGGGGGAGGAGGGAGGAAAATGCTTCTTGGTGAACGCCACCTTTGTGGGGATGCATGTRCTCTCTTGACATCCATTCATCTTTCCTGCAGAACATCTCTGCGCCCGCCTCTTCTGTTTGCTTGCTTACAGGGTGCCTTTCTCTTTGGGTGGTGGGGGCATTAGCTTCTCAACCTCACGTGATCATATCCCATTTATTGTTTGAATCTTTGCAACAGCTTCTTAATGGGGGGCAGATTCCATCTCCAGATTTTCACCTGGATATTCAGTCAAACCTTTGGCCTGCACCAGCCCGCTGTTGCTCTYGGCAGCAAGCACCGCGACGGGTGAAGGTGTCAGGACGTGCCGAGCAATAGATGCACGTTGCGTGCTCCCTGCAACCTGGGGGGATGAAGAGGCACCGTGAAGGGATGCAAAGCACCCGCAAGCCTTCTCCTGGCACTGCAGGGAGCTGCTGGGGGCTGCAGTGCATAGGCACYGGGTAAGGAGATGTCCTGGTCTTCAGCATGACACTTGCAGCACTTATTTAACCATGAACTTGCTTTAAGGTGGCTTTGTTTGCAGCCAGATAATGAGCGGAGATGTGGGGTAAGGTGACCTTATTGCGTTTTGGGGTATTTGTCATGCTAAGCTCAAGCCTATGATGCTACGCTTTTTAATAAACAACAAAGCAGAGGGCCAGATTCTGATGTAATTCATGCTAGTAAAAACAGGCACAAGCCAATGGGCAATAAACTTGCCGCTGGAGAACCATGGTGCTACGCCATGTAGCTATGGTCTGCCCCATAAAAATCAGTGGAGGAGGGCTTGGAAGAGAACTGCCATCTCAGGGAAAAAGAAATTAGGAACTTTAATAGCAAGGAAAAAATGGGATGGATAATCAACAGCTTGGTCCAAGTCCCTGTTTCAGGTGGTTTAGAAGTGTTAGATTAATTTACTTTTTCCCTCAACTCAGTACATCAGTCGCTCACTACATTTACCAAGGGGGACTGTACACTGGACGTCTCTCCCCTCAGTGCGGTGCAATTATAGCAGGATATTGTCTTGGAAACGAGCAGACACCAGGGCTCGTTTTTTCCAGGTAGGGTTGTAAGTGGAAATACTGAGCAACTCGCAAGCGTTACGGCACAGCTACAGGATATTGATGGAGTACCACGTCGCATCGCTGGATGTTGTGCAACCCAAAAGCCCATAAAGTAGTAACAATAAAGAAGTGATTACAAAGAGCAACAAATATTATCTCCGCGAATCCGCTCTGCACGTTTTACAGCAGGGAGAGCTCAGCTCTAGTTTTACAAAACAGGCTGGCAGCTGTGCTATTTATACGTTCACCACCAAGCTTTCATTAATTTTAACATGTGTTAATGGACACCGCATATTATTTTGGGAGACTGAATGTGAGATTTATTTAATTTCCTTAAATATCAAATATGGGTCAAGCAAAATAAACCACGGATCATATTCTTAAAAAAAAAAGCGTCAGTTTAACAGAATTCAGACAGAGCAATGTCTGATCATATTTACAGCATTTACAGCTTTGGAAATCTCCAAAGAAATCTGAGGAAACCTAAAGCCTGCCTGAGTACATTGACTGGAATTCCTTTAGGTAATGTATAAATATTCTGCAGGTCTCTACAAAAACCCCCTTTTAACTATATGTAAATATTCCACAATCTTTTAGAAAATCTCCAATTTACAGGTGATGTTTAAAACAGGCCCTTTAAAATCTTAATTTTTTTTAATGCAATTTACAGATCCTATCATTTCCTTTGGATTTTTTCCTTTTCCTGAAAACATCAATGTTTCCAAACAGCCAYACAAAGGCTTAGGATACAGAGTCCCTGTGTCGTTTAAAAAAAGTTCTCCAATATGAACTACATGCACCTAAATCAAATTGCAGCTACAAACAAACTTACTTCTCACCTCATCTCGTTCCTTAGGATTTAATGGAAAACTGGCATAAACTGCGGCAACAGAAAAAAATACCTGCCACAAAAAATAAATCTGTCAAACATAGGAAAAATCCATTCATCAAAGAAGGAAAAAATACAATGAAATTGTGAGAAGTTTATGGAATAAATCTGTAACCTATTTGGCTCTAATATTTAATCTCCCTCGGCTACCTTGTACTGTGATACTGTGTTCACCCTGCGTAACTTGAACATGACAACGGGCCTTTTAGTAGCAAATTTATAACTTAATCAGGATATTGCTGGTATGGAAGGAGAAAGCCGGCCTTGTCGGAGCGTTTCTGATCCTAGCTGGAGGGAGAGAYGCTCAGGGGAGGTAAATCAGTCCAGCCGTGGCCGGTAACACATGATGAGCCACCGATTTACCCAGGCCTGGCTCACATCTGCAGGGGAAAAGGCTCCTTCAGAGCAGAGCAGCCCCACGCACGCTCAGACTGGGCCCAGTTAAACACGACCCTGCCTTGCCCTGGGACCCAGCGTCCCGGGTGCATAGGGAGCAAGAACTCGGCTTCCAGCACAACAGACGCCTTCATCCCTCGCGCGCTCTGAAACCGAGCCTCGGTTTGCCGGCGAGCCGGGCTTCAAAGCGGGGCACGGGAAGGCTGTGAAGAAGCTTGCAAAGAGGTGTGCTGATCGGCTGGTGGCCTCCTCCAGCCCAGCAGCCAGCTCGCTCCAACGGCTTCTGTTCAGGAAGAAACCTGCGGAGAAACCAGGGAACGTATGGGAGGGCTGGACTTTCCCGAACGACAGCTTGATGAACTCGAGCGCGCGGAGTTGGCCCTTTGAAGGACTGATTACGCTGCAATTCAAGAAAAAAACCAGCTCCTCATCGCGCACGGTGATGTTTACACAGTGCCGAAGAGACAAGCAGGCATTCCCTGGGATGTTTCACGCGACGGGGAAGCCGGATTTCAAAGAGTTACTTATTTGCTGGAGATCCTGAAAAGGATGTTTGTCGGATCACTCAGAGGAGGGGAAGCTGTTTAAAATGAAGCCTTTTGTGCTGGTCCTTCTGAAACCCAGGGTGCCATAATTTTGAGTAGAAGCAGGATGCTGGACTAGTGGCAGATTTATCTTTCTGGGCTACTGGGAGATGGTTGCTGCTCTAAGTGCCATAATTACAAGGTGGTCTCCTCCCCCGTGCCACCCCCCAGCGTCAGGCTCCTTTGCGACATCCCCAGTGGKGATTACTTATGTCACATAAATCACGTATGCATGCACAATCCTCTTTGCCCGCTTCTTAATTCACCGGTTTCTCCGCAAGCTTTGCAAATGCAATAGGAACGCAAAGGAAAATCACCAGCACTGAACAAGCTGCTGCGAAAATACTGCCCTGAAACACYGCTTCAGGCTGCCTCTTCCCCCCGCACGCCCCCCTCTAGGGTGTTCATGAGCCACATGGGAGGGCCATAAATCCCGGTCCCCAGCGGGGAGAGTGCCAAAAGGCCTGCAGCAGCCTGCTGCTCCGACCCCTGGGGCGACAGCCGAACCTCGGCGTAGGGCTTTGCCCGAACTGCCGCGCTCCTCCTCCTCCTCCTCCTCGGAGAGGAAGAGTGAGCATCTCYAAGGCGCGAGGCACATCCCTCGCTGCTGCGGTACCTGGGGAAGCGCTGACCCTGCCTCGGCCCTAGAGGAAGCGGTGCTGCCGGCTCTCGGTGCTGCTCAGGACGTGATGCAGCCCGAACATGGTAAAAAAGGCATACATGACTATTTTTAAAATACGGCACCCACCTTCTGCCTTCCTGTGCCTTGTGCTCGCTTTGAGATGGACACCTCGCCCTGCGCCAGAGCCTTGCTCGTTCTTGTTCCTTGTATCCCCTTGTTTTGTCTACTGTCTCGGCGATAATTGCCTGCATTTGTACACTGGATTATTTTAATTCCAGCTACCAGGGAGTAAGATAAGACCAAGAGTGTATCACAACTGTTTGGGATAATTTGTTGTGCAAGACACGTTCTGCAAAGCCAGGGAGGCAATGCTGGATGAAGCAGAGGGATGCTCGGAGGTCTGGGACGCCAGGCCAGGTTCTGGCTCCGCATCGCCCACTGCCTTGCTGTGCAACCTTAAACAAATTCCTTCAACCATTTTCCCATTCGACACCATCGTTCTGCTTAGTTTTGAGAGTTAGGCTGACTTTCAATAGCGATAGCTGCAGCACCAAGCATGGGGGAGGCTCTTGACTAAATCTCTGCTTGCTACTGTACTATAAATTTCATTGTAATGTACAATACATTATCTGACATCCAAATTGTAGCCAAATAGTTGTGTATAGATAAACAGACATTTTGTTTAGTGCATGTACTCTAATTTCCAATAAACCCTCTAATAAAGAATAGCAAAGTGAATTTATTGCTCCACTTCAAAGGAAGGACATGGAGCCCCTTTGAAGGGGTATTTGAAGTGTTAAATCCATTTCTATGATGCTTTAATACATTTTCTCTATTTCTTTTTTTTTTAAGTTATTTTAATATTATTGTGCCACTTTGTTAAAAGGCCATAAAGCATTTTAGAGAGTAATAAAAGTAAACACAAACGCTTAAAAGCCCATTCTTCTCTCTCCAGCCCACTGAGAGAGGAAGAGACAGAGGATTTAGGCATAACAAAATTCATGGCAGCTGTGTAAATAAAATAAAAGAGCATACTGTTTTTTTGTTGACGGTGATCCTGAACATCTTGATATCTGGGCCTTATTTAGTGGGAGCCCAAGGCAAGTTATGGGAAGGAAGTAGAAATGCTGAAGGAGAGGACACAASGGAGGGCAGGCTTTGCATCCTCCCTAAAAATGGGAACCAAAATTAAACAACAGAGGAAGTCTTCCAAGGCAAAGAGTCTTAGTCCAGCAGCCCGCACCTACTGCAGGGATCAACCAGCTGAAGGATGTTATTGCAGCAAGCATTAATACGTATGTATTCCTTGCCAAGCCAGAGCAGGCTCTGACAGGACTGAACCCCCTGAGATAACCCCTCTTCTCCTCCCCGGCTTTTGTACACTTTCTGCAAATCACCGAGYTTAGCTCTGTGTTGGGCACCTGCTCTAGGCTTATGATTCCCTGAAGTTTTAAAAAAATAGGGCTTAAAGAAGACACAACTGCTTGAAAAGCTACATAGTTCTTCTCAGCCTGTCCATGAATTTCATTCACTGTAGAAAGAAGAAAGTCTAGTCTAGCTCCAAAGTGAAGGTAAAGTGAGGATGAATACAGCAGCTTTGCTGTTTTGAACATTTGTAAAACCCAAAGCTGTGGCTAGTGCTACAGGTACAAAGCACAGGCATCGGTTTACTGTTCAGGAGGAGCACAGAGCACTGTCATACGGCCTGTGTTCAGCGTTCAGCCCATAACTGTACAGCAAAACCTCCCAAATCTCCATGTCTCTTCGAGTTCCTGGAGATGTCAGTCATGCCTCTGAGCAGCTGCTTACTTTGCAAGATGCTGCTACAAACTTTCCTTACCTTGAAGACTGGTTCCCCGATGAGCTCTTACAAACTGAGTGTTTCACAGATGACAGATGCTGGAGTGATGCCAGAGCTTGCAAAAAGTTTACCTTTAACAGACAAGGTGTGAAGGGGGGATAGAAGAAACTTGGGAGAACCGGGGTTCAGGGAAGCTTGTGGGGGAAATACATGACTAATGATCACGGGAGGATCTACTGAGGGCTGAACTGGAGACCTTCAGCCATACGTTAGAAAGGTTTCTCAGGTGAAGGTGAAGGATGGTGCCCAGGGATCYGAGACAACTGCCTGGCAGTGCCTCCATCATGCCCCGGACCTGTCCGCTCCAGGCAGGGCGCGTGGCCTCCCAGCCCCTCCAGGAAAGTCCTCTCCGGTCTGTAATTACAGCACGCAYACACACAGACCTGTGTGTTAAATGAGCAAAGTACTTGACAATGTTTTTCTGGAAGTGACTTCATTTGGTCCGAGATCTTAATACAGGATTTGGTGGTATTTATTTATTTTTCCCTGTGTTTTCTTGTCCTAGACAACATATTCGCAGCTGCAAAGGGCTGATGACTCCCTTCGCTCAGCAGTATTTCTCCTGAGAGATTTCTTTCAATGGTCTCCATTGTGATGATCTGGATTTTGCATTTCCGCCATCGCACTGACAAATGGCCTGGCCAGGGCCTGGAGTCACTACAATGAGTATGGGGCAGAAATCACAGCCAAGTTAGCCAGAGCAGCTCACTAGCCACTGATTTATTTCCCTTCGTGACCTCCACATGGCTGCAGTCCAAATATGAACCCACGTACCACTGGAATCCTACACATCATTTCTGGGTCTTTACTCATCATTTACTAGACCATGCTCTCCGCGTTTTCAGCAACATTTCCAGGAGTTGGAGGCTCTCGTTGTGCTCAGTGGGGATTTGGCCATTGATTTCCGGAAGAACAGGAATACTGAAAATACTAATGTCCTCCAAGTTACTCACTTCAGTGTGTCTGCAAGATCTGCATTTGGAAAATTATTTGTCATTTCCTTTCAGACACTATTTTCAAAAGAGAGATATATCAGTCTGGCAACAGCACAGCATCGTGATTTAATAGTTTGTTTATCTCTCAGCCCAGCCCTGCTATTTAAGTTCAGGAGTCTAGTCCTGTTCCTTCTTCCCATCTTTTTTTGTTAAGAAATACACAGTTCTGGTCTAATAGGGCTTGCTCATCACACAAGATCCACTTACATGAATGAACCCTGGCTACTAAGTGAAATTGGAGTTTGCCATGCTGATATGGCAGTAATTGCTTCTGCTGCATTCAGCTGTATCCAGCTCTTAATGAGTTTCTTCTGGTTCAGCAGGATGCAGTGGTTTGAAACCCTAGAGTGACTCCAGCAGCTAAAGTGATTTAGGGATGAGGCTTCAGAAGATCCTTTCACTAGCAAAATGCAGTCATAACATCGGTGTAGAGAGGTGTCAGAGGAGGACATTGCTGTGGGAGAAGCCTCCTGGGGTAAAGAGCCATGAAAACGGTGCTCTCTGCTCCCGTTACCAGAACAAGCGGAGAAAGCGATATAAATAAGGTTTCTTTGTGACCCACTGACCTTCTCCCCTCTCCAACAGTCCCTGGGTACTATATATACTATAGTAGCTCTCAGGGCTGGCACATAGCTAATCCAACTAGGAGGCTGCATGCCAGCCCTGGACCACAGCACCCATTCTGGCGATGGGCTTCCCTTGGCACTCCTTACCCCCAGCAAGCCCCGTGGCTTCAACCTTTACGGCTGAGAGCACAAAGCCACTTGGGTGTCTATTTTTTCATAAAATGGTGGAGTTCTTAGGGAACTTTTACACTGCATTGTACCATGGCACTGCTGGAAGGTGGAAATGTTCGTGTTACATAAGATAACCACCATTTAAAATCTCTGGTATGTGTCTATGCTTCTAGTTAACTATGCGTTTAGTTAACTATACCTGAAGAGCTTTTCTCTCCCTTTCTTCTTGTTCTCTAAGAGGCAAAATATCCTATTTTTTACACTTTATAAGAAGCAAAGTTACAAGGGGTCTGGTCTTGTGAGGACTTGAGTGCACTTTGCTTCTATGGATTTAGGCTTCAACAGGTATGGAGTAAAATGCCTCAAATTTGGTTTGAATAGGAGCCAAACAACCTCTACATTCTGGCTGCAGAAAACCCAGGAATATAGTCAAATCCCTTCCAGGAGAAGTTAAATTACATCTTTGGAATGAGAACCAGGCATTTCAGAGCTGAGACAGAAATTCACTCAAAATAGAGGAAGACAGAAGACAACAAAGTCCAGGATTGTGAATGGAAGAAGTTAAATAACCCCCCAAAGCCCTGACAGGCCAACAACCTCCTCCACCAAGACATTAAAGATGTCTCTTCACAAAAAAAAAACGTAAATTTAGGGCTTGAGAGAARTCTGCCTTCAGGAATTTCTTTGTCCATTTGCCCAAAAGTCTCAGTATCAGTTATATCCTGTGAAACACTCAAAGCTTTCTGAGGTTTTTCGCCAGCAGATTCCCTCTTTCTGCTTCCAAGGGTTATTTTTTCCCCATCAGAATACAAGCTTTGGACAATTTCCCTCTCATCATGCAGAAGTGTAACAGATGATCTCTCACTGAATTATGTTAGAAATGCATTTATGGAGTCTGTTGTCTGGAATATAGAAGCCCCATCTTTTCCACACTATTTATTTCAAATTTGATTCACAAGGTCCAAAGCATGAAAGACTGAATTTGCAAATAAGAAGAAATTTTACCCGTCAACCTGCATGCTTTGTTATGTATATGCACGGGACTAACGATCCCACAGGTCATCTCTCCCTCAAGTGTCTCTTGCACATGGAGGATAGAAAACTCCCACTGATACCTGCCAACGGAGCTGCTGCTTTAGCTCAGGTGATCAATTTTGCACCTTTTGGTCACACAGATCTCATATCTGCTTCTTTCTGAAGACACAACCCATTCACAGCAGCAGAGCTGATGCTGTTGATGCCATATGGTGTTGTTGTGCTGTATGCTCTAATGGGCCTGGTGACATCCGGAAAAGTGATGGCTTTCTGCTAAATGATCATGATGGAAGAGAAGGGCCCAGGCTGTGTATGAATTCACCATCATGGTCTCTGAGAGCACAAGGTGGTTGCATTCTGGCTCCTTGTCAGGAAATGACCCGAGCACAGTCTGTCTTCATATGTGCCCTGTTTCCTCGGGAAGGAAGGAGGCCACAGGACATTTCAAGAGATCCACTGGTCAAGCTGAGCTGCAGACATGGACTAGGGGCTGCACCATAAGATTTCTGTGGATGTCACCTTTTTGAGAAGCATAGAAAATATACTGCCCTGTTCTAATCAAATATTTAAGCAGCTATTTAGTCTTCTCTTTGTGTTTGAGAYTGTGGATGTTCAGAAGTCTGGCCCTTGGTGCTGAACGTCTTGGGCAATTCAGTCTCTCAGATCTTCTCAGGACATTCTTTTTGGCTTATAAGGAATCTTTATTGAAGTAGTACATGAAGATAAGCATTAATAGAAAGGACATTCCTCTCCCATAACTTTAAAGAGCAAACATTAATTCCTTTGCAGAAATATGTGCAGTGTGAATTCCTGGAAGGGTGGGGCAGGAGAGAAAGAGGTTTGAGAAATGAAAACCTGGGGGAAGGATGTCAAAAATATAATGTAAGTTGTATATTGCACCATGTAGCTTTAGAGAAGCAATGTGTCTTATTGGAGAAAAGCACCAGTCTACTACTCAGGCTGTGCTGATCCTAGTCCTGGTTCTGCTCTCGTGCTGTTGGAGTTTGCAAAGACAGCGATAAGCTGATACCAAGGGGGTTTCTGTTTGCTGTGAGTGACAGATGTGAATTTAACCTCTAGGCTATAAGGGCCATCTTAGTCCAAGAGCTGTGCAAGAGGAATAGGGGGATGTGCCGTGCTGCACAGAGATAAGAGGATGGGCTTGGTGACACCCACCCCGATGGGCAGCTCTAAACCACAGGAGTAACCACAGCCCGTTACCCACTGCCAAACTAGGATCAGCAGATTATGGTAGGGAATGGGAGACAAAGGGGCCTGGAAAATTATCTCCCACTGCCCCTGCATCGGGGGTTATAGTATCCTGGATGTCACAGGGCAACCAGGAAACCAATGTCCAGACGCAGACTAGCACGTGTCTGACTTGATCATCTTGTCTTCAGCTCATATCTCATGTGATAAACACCCCTGATGCTGCTTGGCATGTGTTAGCCCATCTCCCTTGCACCCGGGCTGGCCTTGGTCCTGTCCCTGCTCTGCGACAGACCATCTCAAACCTGTCTGTTATGCTGCTGCCTCCCCCTGTTTAATGGGCTAAGCATAGCTGTCCTTTGGTGGGCTGACAGCACATGGAGAACAAGAACCCGGACATGCTTGCAAGCAGATTTGGCCACAAGCAGCCAAGAGGTGAAGTCCAGCACATGAACCAAAGGAAACCGTGCCGAGGCTGCCCAAAGCAGCAGACCTCGTGCAGCGTGGTGGAGACCTGAGAGTGAGGCACAGCCCTGCCTCGCTCTTGGGTCCGTTTGCTGCTGTCACGGGTAAAACCTCTTCCAGAGGGTCACGCTGGGAGTGCACAGCTTCCTGAAATGAAGACTAATTGCCATTTTCCGGGCTAACACGAGGCTGCGGACACAAGGACACACCACTTCTTGCCACATGCTATTTCCCTGCTACAGACAGGCATTGGTGGACTGAGCCCAGTGTCAAGAATGAGAAGGAAAGATAGGAGACACAGAGATGGGTGCAATGAGAAAGGCAACTAACCACAGCCTCAGATAAGGGTAAAATATTCCGTCTGTCTTTGTTTTAATGTCATTGATCTAAACCAGAGACGCAATGATTTCCAGTGCAAAAGTTTACAGACATAATCTCTACTTGCTGGTGCTCTCTCTGTACTTAAGAGTGGGAGCATGCCATATTGGTGCAGTTTATCTTCTGGCGAACTAAAGACTTCAAGGAGATTGCTTTAACAAGGGGTTAGTAAACTTCACAGTTGTCCGCAATATTTTATTGGAGGTTGGAGAGACTATTTAAACATCTGTTCGGAGGAGTAAACAAGCAGAGTTTTGCCACGTAGGTTATAGTTGACTCACTATTTTTGTGATGGAGGTGATCAACAGACTTAAATTACATTATTAAAATGCTGGGTGTCTTATAGGATATAATTTATAAGACAAGTAACAGCACGAGCAGCGTGTGGAGCCTCTGGGCGACCCTGCTCTGGCCCTCTAGATAGCGTTCATGCTATAATATCGCATCCCAGAAGGAACATCCAGTGGTGGTTGTTTTTCAGAATAAACATTCTGGGTCAGGAGCAATGATTAATACAGCAGGGATCTGGGAAAATATACCTCTGTAAACAACAATGTTTTATAGCTGTGAAAGGAACTGTATGTACCAGGAGTTCTTTCTGCCTATATCAGAGCATGTCCATTTGCAGAAACAAATGAACAATGAGGAATTTTATCACTTGGAGGAAAATTTTCAGAAGATTCCATCTGTATAACACATTTCATGGAAATCCATATTCCCCTGGAAGGAAGAACCAGAATATAGATTTTGGTAGGAAATGAATAAAAAGAGGAACAGAAGGAGGAGTGAGTGAGATTTCTTATGTGGTTAACAACAAAATACATTAGAAAAGTTTAACATTGCCATTGGTCATTGAAGAGAAAGTTTAACATATAGATCCTGCCTGCCACAAATTTCCAAAGCACTCTTATTTTAACAGTGTTGCACCTTATGCACCTATATATATATATAATATATTGCTGCACAAATACAGACATTTAATAGTCATAAAATGTCTGTCACACAAGTGAAATAGTGAAAAATGCAGAGTGCAAATGAATTCATGATATTATCTATTACCAGGAGTCCCAGTCCTGCCAGCAGCTGCAAACACAAGCTCTGCAGGGACTCGAGGTCAACAGAAGAAGCCCATACGTGTAACCTAATAGCGCAGGATAGGCAGGAATGATTCTCAGTGCGCAAAGGGCAATTTCATGGTCATCCCCCTTGGATCGTTGATGGGAATTGGAAGCTGAACTGCTATTTATGCCTTTGAAAATCTCTCCTGTAATACTGACGGCATTTAGACAGAATGGTGATAGGCTTTATAAAAAAAAAAAAAGAAGAAGAAGGTAAAGGTGGAACCTGTTTCCATCTAATGCTGTTTAAGAATAGAAAAGTCGGTCATCTGAAGAACAGAAAATTTTTAACAGAAAATTCACCAGTGCAGCAACATGTCTTTGACTAAGCGATTTTTATCAGTGCCTCACGGCTGCAGAGACCATCGCACCTGGGCGAGGGGGTCCCCTTAACACTGGGCAAGCCCTCGAGGGGCGCTCAGCGTCCTCCGCATTTCGGGAAGCACCGTGGATCGGCAACTGGGATACGCGCAGCTGCACTGTTCATACAGCAAAGAACAACCTTAGCTCCGAGCTTCAGGCCTTTGCTCATCTATATTTAGCCTTCATTTCCCCCCAGGAAATCCCTCCATAACTCGGTCGTTTGTGACTCTGCTTGGGGAGTTTCTTAGTATCGTTCTTGGGTTAAAGAACAAATGGCATTAGCAGAAGAAAACCTACATTTCTGTGTGTAAGGGGACTTTGCTCATTGCCTTGGCAGAAGCCAGGCATGTAAAGTCCYTGTTTCGGGTAGGTATTCTCTCTTTTAATGTATTTCATAACATGCATAATCTTTTTATGGTAAGTAGGTTACTTTTACAAAGAAAACAAGGCTTTTTCCTTTAAAAAGACTATTTTCAGAGCTGTTTCAGCCCTCTAAGGAAAAAATAAGCACCAGGCTGTGGTGGCAAGTCTGCTAGGAAATCCAGGAGCTGATTCACTCTTCGTGTTTCCTTCAGCTCTGGCGTGTCCCCCATGGCCATCCTCACTCGCAGACCCCACGGTTGGCCCCACGCAGAGGGGGCACCCTTCTCCTGCGCTGCAGGGACGTCCCTCGTCACCCAGCTTTGCGCTGGACCTCAAGAAAGGAGGAGGAGGAGGAGGAGGAGGAGGTCTGTGCTGCGCCAAAGTCAACCCCTGGGTTTCAGATTATGATCCCAAATCTTTCTGAAAATTGAACAATTGGCTTAATAACAGGAAGTCGGGAGCTAGCAAATCCCTGTTCTTCTACTCAGAACAGGAGGCTGAGAGAAGGAGTTGTGTTTTGGCAGTGACAGTTAATTTCCATGTCTCATTAAAACAACATGGCTTATTCGTGTATTTTCAAGGCTGTTTTTCGTGAAAGGGATAATAGATCAGGTGCCCCTTTTTATGAGGCACCAATCCGCTTTGGCTGAGGGGGTTGTATTGGTGAAGGAACCGGATTTATTCAAACTGCCTGGGTAAACAAGGTGCCGGTCCTGTAGCCCTCTGATACCAGGCCCTTAGAGGAAAAGACACGAAACACATTGCCTTGACTGGTTTCTCCTAGACGATGTCGTGACTCTTTCCAGCAGCAGTTCTCCTCGGCTGAAGCACGGGCCAATGTTCTCCTTCATACCTGGCATAAACCTCTAGCAAGCAGGGAGTGAAAAACGTGGCAGGCACCAAAAGGAGCTCAGCTAGCAGAGCATGCTGTAAAACAGACTCAAAGGCCTGCGCAGAGACACAACAGTGATAAGGCAGAAGCAAGAGCGACCAGAAGCGTGTGTTTCGAAAGGTGTAGGTCATGATGATCCCATAACAACATTTACACGGGGTTTCTGGAACACAGTCTTTGAAGGGATAAGGCTGTATTTTGACTGAATGTGATCTGAAGGCTGTTGCAGCTGCTTTCTTTCATACAGCCCCAGAATCAATAAAATGTAAAAAAACAAGCAAGCAAACAAAAAAAATCTGGCATGCTGTTCGACTGAATAGAAACTTTTTCTTTTAGGTTATGCTTAAAGATGAGCAGACACCAAGTGCGTGTCTTAATTAGGCAGTTAGATAATATGGTCTGAAACAAAGGTTGTGATTGAGCAATTTAGGAGCAAGAAGGAAATCCTGAAAAAGCAAACTTCTGAAGTTTTCTATATGAAATAAACAACTTAGCGCATAAGGGAGCCTGGTATCTGAGGTTCAGCACCTTTTGCTAGACGATATATTGACTGTAGGCACAATGCTGTAAAATATCCTGTCCGTTTTATCTTGGGTGGAGCAATAAAGGAAGGAAAGTCACAATAGCTCTCCTCCCTTTATCAAAATAGCCTGTGCCTATCTAAGAATCAAGGATAAATTAATAATAGGGATCCTTTGGGATTTAGACTGCTGCTAGAAGCCAACAAGAGACATGGTGAATACGCATACTTGAATGTCATGCAAGCGTTTAACACCCTCTGATTTGCACAAAGTGTCTGGGTAGCATCCCTCCARCCAGTTCCTGCGCAGTCTCACAAAATGCGCTAAAACGGCCCTCTTCCTTTAAAAGCCTCTCTTCCCTTTCATACGCTGTTTTTATAATCCCTAGCACCCTCTCCTCCCAAAGAGATCCAACGCATTCCAGCCCCGCAGCCTGCCCTATCGCCTGCCACGTTCGCCGAACGGCACCTTCGGTGTGTCCTCGATTTAGGTGTTTTATGGCCCAGCGGCACAATGTCAGGTTGCATCAGCAGRGAGTCTGTCCCTCTGGAGTTTGCGTTTCTATTTTCAGCAGCTCGCATGGCATCCCTGTCGAATGCCTCGCTTGCGCTTGGTCACATACTACTCGCACTTGTTTTGCCAGTGCTGATGTTTATGTATTTCCTGCATTTAAAAATAAGGGAGCGAAATGTTTCTTCTCCAAGGAAAGAAGAAGAATTAAAACTTGTTATCAGATTTCTAAGCAAAAGGAAAGATGATCAGAGGAAAGACGTCAGAGCTGAGTGACCACAGTCAGAACAGAAGGGAATAAATTGCTTTTTTTGTCCCTTGCAGACAGCACAAGAGGGCAGGGACTTACACTGTGACAAGAGAGATTTAGGGATAAAAAAATGTTATGCTTTGGTAATAATAGTGAAGCACTGAGATAGACTATTGCAGGGGGTGGGAGGATGCATGAGATCTCCGGTTGTGGGAATCTCTAAGAGCAATTACACCAGCATCAGTCAGGGAGTTTTCAGTAGCACCAACTGTGCCTTGGAGCAGAGGAAAGAAGCAGATTTCTGGAGGGTCTTTCAAGGAGTGTAGGAAGCCAAGCAAATGTGGCCAGAGAGCATGATGGATTGGTGGAGCCAAAAAAAMCCCCTATTTGCTGCCTAAATAGCATGTTATTGTGATGGATTGGATTCCGAATGATATCTACCATCAAGCAAGGATGAGACTGCAGTAAACACTCCCCGACACTTGAGGAAAGGCTGAACTGCATACTGTCTGGAGGGAGGGCACTGCCTGTGCTTGTGCCCCAGCTGCCAGCGTCAGCGGGGAGCGGCAGGACGGACGAAGCAGATGCTGTAGAGCTGCTGGGAGGCAGCAGCACCGGGTAGGGAAACGGGGACGGAGCAACAGCTCTGCTCCGTCGGGCGGTGCACGCCACCAGCACCCGTCAGTGTGCACCCCAGGGAGCTCGTGCTTTGTTAGGTCCAGACACACCTTCACTTCTGCTGTCCTTGGGGCTGCAGGAAGAGGCTGGCTCTGAGTCATAACCCCACGGGCTGTCCAAGGCTCTGCAGGTGGCTCTGCTTCCAGCCAGGGCAGATTGCTATCTCACAAGTCATCTCCCAGAGAAATCAAACAAAGCACAAATTACCTGCAGTGCCCAGAGACCTGGCACAGCAGCCAACCTCAAGCCTTGCCCTGGGGTCCTCACAGCGTGGCGTTTAGGGAGACGAACCAAAAAATGAATGAGAAAGACAGGGAAAGGAGCTGCACAACAAGACCAGACTATGTAATGACTAATTTTACTGCACGGTGCCTTCTTTGTAGGCCAGTTTGGTTTATTTTACATAACCAACTCGCTCTCTTGTGTTTGTGCTAGAGGAGTCCCTTCCTTGTGAGGCCTTGACTGAAGTGAAGCTTATGAACAGGGTGGGGGAGGAACCCGAGCAGAGGAGGCTGGTGGGGCAAGTTCATAACGAACATGGTAGCAAAGAGTTGATACCTTTCTTTACATGTGATGGATGAACATAGGATCTCCAGCTAGATGGCGGGGTAAGGGGACACCAGTGCGAAGGATATCAAGAGCTCAGAGGTGGAATGAGGAACCTGCTCATCTATAGAYACCCATATAATTAAAGGGCACTAATTCTGTATGAAACACAGGCAGAAATTCAAGTCCATGGGTTAACCTTAGTTAAATCTGGGGCAGGTAGGGTGGTCCATGTAGGGTTAATACTGGGTTAACTCAAATTATTTGTATCTGTCTGTCGTTTAATGGGAGAAGAATGGATTTAAAGATACTCCTCATCTTGTGTAGACCGAGACATGACCAAGAAAAGAAGAATTGCTCTGCTGAGGACAGAGTTTCGGGTTCAATGGACAGTGCTCTGCGCATTTCCTGGACACATGAGGAAGCGTTTGGCCTCTGAGGACCAACCCTTCCTGGAATCTCCCCTGGGACAATGCCATTTTCTACTTCTCTTTCTTTAGGGTTATTTGCAGCTAATACAATCTGGCCCTAATTCACCACGAAGTTGTAACTTGCAAACTGATTTCTCCAGGAGCTCAGGCAAAAGACTGGAGGTAACTGAGCTCTGCACTTAGAAGGGAATAGGCACATTTGCTCATTAGTGTTTTAAGGGGTGCAGCATCCCAAGAAAGAGAGAGAAAGAAATAACGCACATTTTCTCATGATTTATGCAACTGATATGAAATATTTGTTATACATTTCCTTTGGGATTTATTTCAGTTCAAAACCTGTGATACCAGCTGATAATGAGTTACATATTTATTTTGAAACAGTGCAGGCTGATGTTAATTGGAAGCATGTTCTGTTTGACTAAGCAGGTACAATAACTCTAAAATATTCACTCTCATTTAACAAGCCTCTACAATGATGTTAATCATAGCACTTTTTCTAAGCCTTGAAAAAGTCAGTGCAGCAGTGATCGAGTACGCTAGAGAGTAAAGCAACAGTTGGCCAGGACCAGTCAAGAAGGAAAGTTTTCTTTTCTAGAAATGTTCTGTTTTCATCGAAAAATCAAAAAGCTTTCAACTGTGGCCAGTACATTTTTCAGTGTCAGATGAAAACTTCTAGTAATTTCAGGAAATGTCAATTTTTGCCCCATGGAAAGCAAAACTTTTTTGTAAAAAGGTGATTTAAGTTACGAGCCCCACTTCCCACTGAGGAACAGTCTGGATGGAAATTTGTGACTCGYTTTTACACATGGTCTTTCTGCACTCTCTAGCAATCACGTTGCGTCTGCAAACATTAACTCATTGTGCTGTGGCCCAACCACAACCATGTGCGATCGAACGAGAATACTGTATTCATTATACAGACGAAGAAATTGAGACACAATGAGGTTACAGCAGCTACTATTAAAAGCCAGCATAGCTGAAAGCATAACAACGCTTTTCGTCATTGTCATTTGCATTATATTATCCTGCAGGATCACGCAAGCAAGGCAGAGGCTGCAGAGTGTACCAGGGTGTGCAAATACACATGAGAAGACTATTATAACTCTTGGRACAGAATTTAAATGTTATCTATAGCAGGTCTCTTGTGGCAGTCACTGTACAGAACTAAATAATTAATATTCAGATGCTGTGGGACAATCAGGAAACTGAGGCACCAAGACAACTCCTAAGATGGCACATTAAGTGGAAAAAACGGTGACAGGACTGTGATAAAAAGACTTTCAGTCCTTGAAATTTAAGAGAATCTACAATCCAGATTTATTCTTAAAATAACACAGGGATCTGCCTTTTATCCCTATATTGTTTATATAGATAAATGGCTAGAAATAATATACATGAGTGCGGACAATGCAGCAATATACTTTTGGGTGGAAATGGATTCAGAGAACTACTCAGTGAGCCTTACAGCACACAGTAACAACTGTACCGAAAATCAGGTGAGCATGATGAAGGTGAGGAAACGACCAGAGTAAGATTTTCGATGGCAGATCTTAGAATGTCCTACCTAATGCCCCAAACTGTTTGCGTCCATTGGAGAGACCCATCCCAGGCACAGAAATCTGCTTTTCATGGCAGCGCTGAATGTGAGAAACCATCTGCTAATTTCAAAGCTGCAACAAGGTTGTTCTTATTGCCATATCTTGCCAAAGACTCTGGGAAAAACAAAAGTGTGTTCTCAAATGAGGTTATCTTAATTTTTCAGGTGTTAAGCACTGCTTCCTTCTTCAGATAAGAGGAAAAAATGTGGGTTTTTTTAATTATTTCTAATTCTAACCATGTGACGACTTTATGCACCTGGCAACCTTTGCATTGCTATCTAATATGTTGCTGTTGAGCCTTCACAACTGGCTGGAAGTATTTCAGTAACGCTTCTGCAGGAGTAGGGTTCAGCAAAGTTTCAGTAGGGTACTTCCGCACTAAACTTTCCTACATGGCTAACTTACAAAACAGGCCTTTCCCCCATATCACGAGGAGATTTAATAAACCACTGAAACCTCAAAACACACAGGGCTGAAGAAGAAACCAGCATGGATTGACTCAAGGGGAAGCCAGGGCCAAACGTGCCGACACAAACATGCACGCAGCAATATTAAGTAAATGGGGAAAAAACTAGCGAGCAGAGGCATAATTAGATGTCATGTGGATCTATGACAAGGAATCCACTGCCTGAAAAAAACAGGTTCCTTGGTATTGCCAGACAGGCTTGTTGCCTTGAAGAAATACAGAGCGATCTCCAGCGAAGGAAAATTCCATGAAATAGCGTAGTAAGGACATCCTGATCTCCATGGCTGCATATTCCAAGAAAAACAGCCAGTGGCCCAAACCAAACCCCAAACAACGCAAACCTCAGAAACGTAAATAAAAATTAACAGGAGAAAGAAGCCTTCGGAAATTCGGGAAAGCAGAGAAAGAAGCAGCCCAGCTGAAGGCACCGCAGAGCGTTAAAAAGTCCAGCCTGTTATTTGCTCATTGCGCCATAGTAAATGCACGGCCTATCTGCTACGAAACCGTCCCTGGAAGCAAGAAATTTGGCTTGCCAGAGCACAACAACGTGCCTGTTCCCCAAAATGGGAGGTTTCGTGCGGAMGTCAGTGCCAGAGTACAGGAACTTTCCATTCAAAAGCCAAAGAGGAGATCTACCACGATGGTGTAAGCTCCTCACGGAAGAAGAAAGGCATTGCACATTCCCCGTCCCCTGGACCATGGCTGCAAGTCCACGGGTAAGAGTATCTATTTCCAGACACTACAAAAAGCCACTCGAAACAAAGGGCCCTCTCAAAGTGACAGAAGTGGTGGTGAGCGTATGATCGTAAGTGCAGCTGACATCAGAAAAAAACAGTCTCCAGGAAAAACAAAATAGGCTCAAGCACTGTGCCTTTAAATAATAAGCTCTTCTCTTCCAGATGATTTTAATAAGCCCAGGCACATGTGTTGTAACCCCTTGATGCAGTACAATATGAATAACCAAATAAAAGATCTCTCCAGATTTGAAGATTTACTGTTTGCAATGGGAAAAGGCCAACCAGATGACATCATTATACTTCAAATGTGAATTACTGCCAAGTTTGGTAATACTAAACTGGAGAAATTGATCCTCTATGTTTCTGCAGAAAAACGATTTTTGGCTTCACTGGTGATTTTTTCTTTTGTTATTTATGTAACTATAACGTTTGTGTTTAGCAAACTTCAATTTTACTTAAAACTGGAGCCAGAGTACCTTATCTTACAGGTTATTTGTTTTCAGCCATCTGCTTAGCTGGAAATTACTGAGTTTGACAATTTACGGGTTAAAGAGTCAATGGATTATGTTGGATTATTCACAAAGAGCCAAATTCTAGCTCAGGCAAAACTGGACTTGGCTTCAGTGGGAGTCTGCCTGATGAGGATGTCAGGATCTTCATCCCTGTCTGGAAGACGTAGCTTTGTTTGCCTTTAAGGAAGAAAAATTCATACAAATGCAACAACAATGCCTTTTTTTGTAAGACATCTGGATTTCTGGAAGTATAAAGCCATGACACTCCAGCAAGCATGGTAACACTACACTGCTTTTACGTGCCATCTTTCTTCAGGGACTCTCGGTCTGTCTTATCTCCCATGAATATTTTCAAACGCTCCCTTGAATGAGGGCCACTAAAAATTGTCCAGCTCACCGCGGAGCTAAAGAGATCGAGTCCCAGAGAGGTTAAGTCACTAGCCCAGGACTGCAAAGTGATTCACAGGCAGAGCTGAAACCGAAAACCACAAAGCTCTTTTTCCCACACCCCTGCACACCATTTCTTTCAGGCTGTTTGTTGATGATGTGAATAAGAACAGTTGCAAAGTTTGTACAGCAGACAACTCTGGTAATTTTGTATCAAGTGCTTACTAAAATTCCCTTGTTTTTCACGGCACAAACAGATTCCGAAATTTCACGCTGCAGCACTGTTTGTAGACAAATCCATATCCTCGGGGCCAGGAAAATGTGCTATTTTTTATAGCATACATAAGTACATTTATTAAAGCAGCCATGCATGCACGGAATTGTGTTGGATCTATTTTCTTTGGAGAGGAAGCCCCAAGCCGTACAACTGCTATTATACTTAAAAATGTGTCGCACGACACCCCAGCGTCACATGCTGCACTGCTCTGCTGCTGGTACCAGGGAGGGGAGGCGCGCGGGGCCTCGCCGCTCTCGCAAAGATCCATGTCTGAGGAGACCCAGAAGTCATATATTCTAACAAGTGGCCTGTCGTAATGATCTTGCTCCACTTCATCCTCTAATTAGTTTGCTGATGTTTCAGCCAAATGTTGTCACTACTTTCTTTCACTAAGTAAACACACGTCCGTTCCATGCTGGGGCTTGTAGCCACGGATCTGGTATGGACCAACACATTTTGAAACCTTTTTGGTACCGCAGGATAAAGCTGCGGGTTAAGTTTTCCTTGAAACCAGGAGGTATAATAGTGATCCTTCTATGTGCATCAGTGCGAGGACCAGGAATGGGGAATGCTCGTAGCCACCGCTTCACACCACCTAAACCAACCCRGGGGATTGGTGATGTGGCAGGGGAGGAAGTGCTCCACGGAAGTCCTTCAGCAGCACTGTGAAAACCAGCTCCCCCAGGAAGGCGACGGTAAGCGTCTGGCAGATGTACTGGTAGGAAGGGAGCCGGGAGCTTGAACGCAGCAGCAGTGAGAAGGGGAGGATGAGGCCAGAATAAGCACAGGAACCAAGAAAACTATAAAGGGAACTTCTTGGGCCAAGCGCTGGTTGGGAAAGGCACTTGGCTCTCCAAGCAAGAAGAGCCTTTCCGGCTCTTTGATTCCTAGTGTGTTCAGGGAAGCAGGACTTCATGGGTTCTCATGGAATAAACAGGCCCACATCATCACAGGGTCGGACTTCAGCCATGCGTTTCTCTTCCCACCAGCAAAATGGGAAGGAAGGAAAAAACCCAAAGTGCTAAGTCCTGAATTCTAGCAAGCCGCTTCAGCCAAAAAAAGGTTAAGAGCCTCTCTGGTTACAGTGAAAACCACCGTTTGAACTGTGGACAAGTTCAAACGTAGTGAGGTTTTTGTAGACCGGTTCTGAGGGGATTCAGGGTGGAACGGTTCACACACCTCATTAGGGACCCAGCGACTGAGCAAAAGCTGTGCCCCGGACTCCTGCCAGCGGCTAGTTTTAGTCATAAAGGCTGGCATCCGGGTCAGAGAAATCCAAGACAGCTGCACACGATGCAGCACCACTCTCCTACATCCTCTTGGCCTTTGGAGCTGGCCTGCCTCAAGCACATGGTTCAGTGAGTTTTGGGTGGCCCAAAGAGCTTTCCGCTGTCGGAACCAAACTTTATGGAAAAGCTGGGGGAGCGGCTCAGGGATCACCAATTCTTGGGCATTTAAAGAAGTACAAATATTTGTTGCTGCTTTTTTTTTTTTTCTCCCTAATGGATTTTTCCACTCAGCTACATGGACATGCTCCACTTTTCACAGATCTCATAGCAGATGATGGGCAGATATCTGGGGTGGGGGCGAGAGCAGAAAACCTCTGCTCCTGCRTTCTTTACTATACTCCAAGGGGCTCCTGGCAGGAGCAGTGCTAGTTAAATTGGTAGTAGATATGGGAATCTAGCAAGCTAACTAACAGACACGTGTTTTAAACAGGGAGTGTGAAGGCAATTATATATTTCACAGCAAACGAATCTACCATCGAGCCTGACAGAAGTGTGCCCTCGAGAAAAAAGAACGAAGAATACATAAAATGCTGAGTTCATGCTTCCAAATGAACAGGAACCCAGGCCCAGAAGGGAGAAAGTCAAGGATTAAAGCACAACGTTTAGTAAAAGTTCCTTATATTAAGAGACATCGGGGCACATTTTTCCCCTGGAGGTTTATTTTTAATGGGGCCCGAGTCCGTCCATGGAGGAAAGAGGCCAGGTTTGCAGACATGGCACACGGCACGCCGCACTGCGAAGGTCCCTCAGAGGTGAGAAGCACCAAGAGCCTCCCAACGAGGGGAAGGTGAAGAAGCTACAACACTTCCCTCAGAGAAAAGCACTGGCTCTTTCCAACATCAGGTCCTTTTTTTGTCCTCCTTCTGCCTGAGTGTGGGCCACGTACATCCCAATGCACCACTGATAACCTCGACGTTGCCTTCAAGCGCTGTCCAAAGCTAAACAGGGAAGATAAGAGAAGGAAAGGCAGGGCACCCGGCATCCCAAACCACAGTCTTCATGCACCCTAAGTCTCTCTGTGCCACAAATGGAGGGCAAAATCTTAGGAGGAACGAAGCAGGGACCACCGCAGAAGTGTGTTTACAACCAAGAGGATGCTCCAAGTTACCACTGAGCTTGCTCTTAAGACAGCTTTGTGATTCATTATATTTTACAAATAATCATGGCTGGTTGCCCGACTTTGAACTTCAGTCGGGTGGTGTCCTGCATTTCAGCAGAAGCCTTGCATTTAGTGGTGTCCAACTAAAACATGTAATGTGGTCAGAAATGTGTTTTCCCTTGTTTTAAGAGGAGCAGCAAAAGGAAACTTGGAGGAGGTTCTGGTCCTTTTTTCCCCCTGCTATTGGATGACTTAAAAAATGAAAGAGAATCTGTTTCTCTGTGAATGTATCCCTTTGGACTATTTTTGAAGCACATTATTTAGAGCTGCACACACAGAATGATTTTTTTTTTAACTTGGCTGCCAAACCAGAAAAATTAGAAAAAAGCTCATTTCAGATTGACTGATCCTTTTTATGTGACTATAAATTAAAAATTCTGTTTCATTTTCATATTTGGATTGATATTTTCTTAGCTTTTAGAAAAGAGTCAGAGTTGTTTTTTCAGGCAAAAATGTCATCTCCAAATTAAACAGGGAAAAAATGTCATTAAAAAACAAACAAGATACATTATAGTTCTTTCATTTCTCCCTGGTTTGCAGGTGAAACGATCTGGAAGTTTCTTGACTAATTTCTCATCTCAAAAGAACATTTTAGCAAATTTTCTGTTCAGTGGAAAATCCTGTGAACTTCCATTACTTTTTTAATATAAGGAGATTCTTGGGGTATCACTTCCCAAGTAAATGCACTATTTTAGAATGAATAGAATTATGCAGAGCAATTTTTCAGCGTTACCTTAACGAGTGATGTCAAAATATTGAAATTCCCTAACATTTGTGCCTGGGTAGGGGAGCTCCAGCACAGCCTCAACAGCTTGAAATAAAAAACCATGACCTGAGCGTAAAAACCTTCTGCAATATAATTTCCTTCTCTGGGCACGCAAATCAAAGACAGATGCAGTAATGTCTCCTTGCCTTTCAGGTGCGGAGCCGTGACCGAACGCAAGGCATGAGCTCAGCCCACCTTGATTGCAAAGTCAAAAGCTGAAGCTGCAGTGGAGCAGCATGATTATACAGTACCATCTGTGTCTCTCTGTATTTGAACATGGAGTTATTTCCACTGTTGTCCAAACATAAAGTAGTGCATTTGGGAGAAATACAGGGAATATGGTATAGATCTTCCTAATACTCTGGAAATGAAATAACAACACGCACTGAAGTGCTACCAGCTCACCAAAGCACTGAAGGATTTCTTGGAGGTCCCTGACACAAGCCGGGACCCAGCTCTCTCTTGCTCTTTTTTTCTGAAGAAATTATAGCCCATGGTGGACTGCTGGGTACCATTCCCATCAAGGTGCTCAGAAGGAAGAATGAGTCCACTTGACATTTTTAGGTGCTAGAATAGGATTTAGGGGAGCGAGGCAAGCTTTTGATGCAGTCCGCTCATGGCAGCCTCAGTCAGCGGGGGACTGGATTTGAGGAATGAGAATACCAGGGACTTTTCTCCAAATTACCCACCATTTATCCACCAGTGTCCAGACTCCTATCAAAATATCAGTTTTCTGAAACATCACTCGCTTGCATGAGGCTAGAGTTAAATCTTTCCAACACATTTTTCCCGTCAGCAGTTGCACACAGCCAGAAATGAATATCTAAAGAGACTGCATATTAAGAAATAACCACAATTGGTGTTAATTTGGAAGTGCTAGATTTGAGGGGCCATGAGATTAAAGTTCCCTGAATAGATCTGATTTGTGGCACCAAGTCAACACAGCATTTTGTGCCGGGTCTGTGAACTTCAGGAATTTGAGTTAAGAGTCATGATGACACCAGGACACCAAAAAACACATAAATGGCTGCAAAAAAACCTCTTTTTCCACATTACTTCACTATGTATTTTAATGGAATTTTGGATGTACTTCAGCTAATGCTTGGAAGGGTTTTGGGTGTTTTACTATCTTAACCATATGTCAGTACTTCAGTCCTTCCCTGTCAGATTTAGGGTGTCTACAAACCAGTAAAGGAATCTAATCCAGTGTGTCTGGAAAAGGACAAACACAGCAGTATGTGACCAAAACAATTCCATTTTTTGTTGTTTTCTTTTGTTTTAACTTCCCTGTGTGCTAATACGAGTGTTGTACATGGAGGTGGAATCCTTATTTTAGGGGAAGCTTGGAGCAGATTGCAAACACATTCCTCATCCTCTCCCTGCAAAAACATTTGTGCTTATTTTATGGTTGGGTAGTTGCTCAGATGCCCGTGCAGCTCCTACAAGGGGAGCTGGTGCATGGAAAGAGGAAGCATGAGGAACATCACCCTATGGACACGGAGAGGACCAGCTGTGTGGTCACCCCATCCCTGCCCCTTTCAAGATGAAGACGTTCCTCTCGATTTCTTGTTTCTTCCTGGTCGATCCTGGCACAGCCTTCCTTTGCTTTAACTCTCCTTCTCAATTTATAGTAAATTAGCATTGCTATTATTGTTATTGAAGTAATTTTTCAACAGCCCAGGGAGGCTAGTTAGGAGGAGCTGGCGACATCCTGAATCTCACACAACCTTTCGCCCTCACATCTGTGCATTTTCATCAGCCGAATAAAGAGCGAGTTGAAATACTCACACAATTACAAGTTTCTATGTACGAAATGACTGGTTGGATACCCACGTTACTGGGTTCTGTGCCAATTAGCCGAGGCATAGCGCAGTAATTCCAGTTTATCCACACGGCGCACAGCAGTTCATCAGCTCAGTCTTTCCCCTTTAATAAGGGGTTGTGATTTGGTTGCATAGTTTGGTCTCCATTTGTAAACAGAACACATTGCAATGTGAAAATCTGGTTGTAATCTTCCCACATGATTTTTGGGGGCACAGCTTTGCACTTCTAAGCAAGGGGACTGGGAGAAATGTTTCCGACATGGATCCCACATCTTCATCCTTGCAGACCCCGTTCTGAGAAGCAGCTCAGTTGTGACCTTCATGGTCTCAGCAGCACCTCGCTGGGGAAGGCCCTGAACCCACCTGCGCTGGAATCAATGACAAAAAGTTGTGGGACCAATGCACTACATCCAAGTTTAAATTAAAGCAATGCAGACAGCTTGGCTGCCCCGCACACAGAGTAGTTAGTATCTGTGTTGCAAAGGATCCAGCTCGTCATAGCCTCCATCTTCCCTAGAAGTGTTGCAATAAAAAAAATCCCTTGCTAAAAAACACTGGATAAACCTGGAACCCTCTACAGGATTTGTGTCCCCTAATTTCCCCCTCACTGCTGCTGTTCTCCTGATCCTTTCCCGTGCACTTAGAGTCCCACGGTTATCCAACACCTCCACCTTGTCCCTGTTCTGTCCACAGGCATGCTGTCCCCAAGGATGGCTTCGCAGCTGGAAATGCCCGAAGGGGATCACACTGCTTTCTGCATAGAGCGACCACCGTGCCAGCAGGAAGTGTGTTATAGGAGGAGAGGTTTCAGAGCAAACTGTCTAACCAGAGAGACAACAGAGCCTGCAAAGCACCATGCAATCCATCTGGTTTCTCTGGCATTACATCGCTGCGTTTTGCAAGGCGTTCTCTAATGGTTCCATGCTTTCCACATCTGCAGCGACTCATGGTTTTCCCAGGTATATCAAAGTTGTGAATTCCCCTTGGACATTACAGTGGTTCTCTTATTTTGAAGGTCTCCCGCTTCAGTAGCTTTGGCAGGGTTTGGGGAATGTAGTTRTTGGTGCAAAGAGGAAAACAGATTTCCTCCCCCCGCAGCAAACAATGATGGTATTTCTAYAAAATAACACAATAAGAACACAAGATCCTTCCAGATTTCAGAGCACTAGCTTGCTGTTTTAAGAACATGCTTTTTTTTCATTTAACTCCCTAGTAGCCAGAAGAATAAACATGTGAAGAAAACACAGGTAAAACTGGCAGATACGATGAATGAGACAGATCTTTGTGAACAGATTCACCTTCCCTCCCTTTAGGTGTACCTGAGGAAGACTTCTGTATGTCAGATAGCCACCCTGGGGCTCCTCACAAATCAATGGAGAGGAATAGGAACATTGGAGGTGTGATGTCTCCTGCAGGATGAGGTGACTGAGGTCCTTTAAGAACCTGTTTCTCTTCACTGACTCTAATCTGACTAGCTCAGATTTTGACATTGGGGTAGGCTGGGTCAGGGAAACAGGCCATTTTTCAAGTCTATGAGCAGATTTTCTGCTGGGGAGGGCTTCTTGCCAGATCAATCTAGATTTTGCTGGAGCAGTGTGTGTCACCTCTTCCACACCACAGAAGACGATAAGAGGACATGGTGGTGTCTCTCCAAGATGGTTAAGCAGAGAACATAAGACATAACAAAAAGAAACAAAGTCTGAGTTTTGGTAGGAATGAAAGAAAATAAAACTCAGTAAGTCATTTCCTATCCTTGTCTGGTCCCATGGGCAACTACAAATTGTGTGTGTGATTATATAGGTAGCAGAAGATGTATTGGTTTCTTCCATGAGATTGATCTCTAAACTGATGTAATGCGTGAATCTGTAACCCCATTGCTTGTTTCAATTCATCACACCAAGGTGGAACGAATCCTCTCAGATGTTTAAGATGTGATTTTACAAGCTGTCGGTTGGCTCCTTTGTTCTACTCCTGCACACTTTCAATGCCTAACACTCTAAACGGGTCTAAAACAAGGAAATCTGAGGTAGAATCAGGACTTTCTAGTCCAGTTCTAGGTTCTGTCTAATTGCTCCTTGGAGGCCCAACCAGCAATGACTTTGCCATTTTAGTGTCTTTGTTTTAGCATTTAACAAAGTTAAAACTACATTTTGTATTAGAGCAGTTGCTGTAGCTGCCACGCAGGAGTTAGGTGATGGTGAAGGAGGAGAAGGGGGCTCTGCCTTCCCAGGAACATGAAGGGATACCACAGTCTTGCAGCTAAGGTGTGGTCCATCCAATCCATTTGCCTGAGCTTTCTTTGCCCTATTGGTGTTCCTCTGCAAACAGGGGGAATGAAACCTTCTTTGCGATTTGTCTCTTTCATTAGTGGAGTGTATGTGAAAATACAGGAGCTTACCACCAAGCATAGATGTACATTTAAGCTCTCTCAAATAAGCAGTCATCTCAGATTTCCAAAAGAATATGGACAGCACAACTTTGCTGTTAGAAAAAGGCCATATTTTCAAATAAAATTGCCTCAAATCCTCCTCTTAATCAGCCACTTATTTCAATGCTTAAATAGACAGAGAAGATTTCTCAGATAAACTGAGCAACTGATTTATATTCCCAGGCAGAGAAGATCATGATATTGAATTATGTCTTGCCAAACAACATCCAATCTTGCAGACTCTGGGCTAAATGAACAAGGTTTTCCATGGAAAATGACCTAGTGTCCTTCTCTCCCAGAACCTTCTGTAGCGCTATCCACTGGAAGAAGTACTGCTGGGAAAATATTACAAAAAGAGTTCCCAGGAATATTCATTTTAATGCTTTATTAAATGCACTGCAACTGTGTTTATGTTCTTTTTAAGCTTCTCTTTCCAGTAACGAACAAATTTACTGACAAGAACTATTATAGAAGCAAAAATTAATGGAAAGAAATTTTAAAACACAAGTATTCAAGTTGGAAACTTGGCACTAAATCGTACGCTCATCTGATCAGGGAATAAAGCCATATTATACTCTCCTATGAATCTAATAGCCAATAAACAAAAAGTGACACTTAAATACTGATAAGTACAATTGACAAAAGATCAGCAGTTAAGAAAGGTGAGCTTCTTAGACAATCCGGATAAGAAAAGTAAAATTCCATAACTAAATGATCTGTTTGGTGTAATTTGCATTTGACCAAGACACCTTTGGGGGGCGGAGGGGCTGCGTCACGCATGTTCTGCGTCACCACCGCATTTGAAGGCAGCCAGGCACAAGCAACAAGTGTCACCCAAACGCAAAGGGGGTGGGATCTTTTACTCTTGTTGGACACTGGTTATTCAACGCTGCACTATCAAACCCGTAAGGAGAGCACTATTTACTGCTACATGAGGCCTCCCTCCTCAGCCAGTGTGCCTCCGCTGATTTAGATGGAGATATGGCTATTTACGGTCACTGTGGATCTGGTCCCTCTTTCCCCTTCCCCTCCGAACAGCACAAAGCTCTGGGGATACACTTTGCAGTATCTTATCAAGTGATAATACCAAATTAATGATCTGCTTTTTGGTAAAGGCATCTCTGGGAATGACCCTTCCCTGAAACTCCAAAATTGGGCCACATTATACAACTATGTAAATTTTTTTTTATAGATTATAGTGACACCTCACAATCATCACATTTGTATTTACTTAATACAATTACTATTTATTATTTATTTTCATTTTAACTAATCACATGAATAGGAAAGAAAAGATCAGACTAAACTAACCAAAAATAGCCAAAGGTGCAATCCAATTACCATCATCATCATAAGGAATAAAAAAAATCAGACTTTAGAAATGCACGTAAGGGCAATCCAGGCAACTTCTTTAATATGGACACACTGATGACTCTTTCAGAAAAAACAACTATATAATTGAAGTTGAACAGGGCTAAAGTATTATAAAATCTGCGCCATCCGTCTTTGTTTGGTCACCAATGCTAGGATTAGAAATCCAGCAACAAGTAACAGGGGGATAGATGTTTCTCACCTGACTTCTGATCCCATTGAACTAGTCTGTGGGAAGAAGATCAGGTTGTTAAGCCACAGAAATTGCCTGGATCTCAGTTACAAATCCCACCTAAAAGATAGTGTGCTACATAACGCGCTTTTTGACTTAATGCAAAGAGATGGTGATGGAGTGCAGTGGTTGAAAGAGAAGATAAGTAACTATTGACTAGAGCAGTTTAAGTTTTCCTCATTTTCCTGTTGGAAAACTGATTCTCTTTAGACACAACAAAAGTGTACAGAGGTTAAGTGTATTAATTTCAAAGAGTGTTTGTTGAAAGAGATACCAAAGAATGTATAATAATAATTTGTGTGCTCAGCTTCATACTTGCAGTTAATTCTTTTCCATGAAGAAAAAGTCATGAAGCTTACTGAGATTTTTTAAAATACTTCATTTTAGCTACAAAGAAGGAAATGATCCATTAGTTTAATAGACTAGTTTTTCAAATATTTATGCTTGATCTGAATGCCAGTATTTTCTCTCTTAACAGATAAAAAGATATTTTTCTTTAGTATTTAGCTTCCATATCTTTTCCCTGATCTGGTGACATATGAAGTGGTGCACAGTGGTTTGGCACACTGAGGCAGAGAAAAGCCAAGCCAAAGGGAAAGAAAAACACTTTTGTGTCAAACCGATGGTATTCACTGCCCACCTTTCACGTACGGAGGGTGACAATCGAGAGTGTAATTGCTTTGCGGCTATGCCCCCTCCAGAATCTCCCCCTTGCATTCCTGAATTGATAGGCAATGGGAAGCAGGAACAAAAAAGAGCAATTGAAGCCTGAATTAGGCTTCTGTGGAAAAGAAAAGGCTAAGGCTGTGCGCCCGTATGATCTGCATCCATACTTAGATGCCTTTTGTGGTCTGCAGAAGCGCTGCGGTGGAACGATCCATCTCCTGCGTGGTGCATTGCACTCAGCAAGAGGGTCACATCTGGTGATAGGTTCCAAAATGCATCTCTGTGGTGTCTCACCTGCCTGGAGACATGTCAGAAAATGGGTTTCCCAGTCATTCTTTCTCATGTAAAGCTGGATCTGCCAGGTAATTGATAGGAATTGTACGCAAAGACTTCAGCCTTTTTACCTCCATCAGATGCTTTTAAACTGCTTTAGAGTGCTCCTAAATCGTCTTCTGTAGCAAGTGCAATAGAAGAAGGACACAGCCCTTAAAAGGAAATCATGCATGATCCTACTGTTTTGTCCAAAGGGAATTGCATACAAGATGCAGAAAGCCTACGCATCATTTACGCTCTACTTAATTTCCTCAGGTTTCCCTAAGATTACCTGAGACTTGAGGCATAAGCCTTTCACTTCTCCCATCCCCTTCGCTACAGTATATTTTTCTCCAAAGTTTGGGGCTTTGTGGCAGTGAGGCCTTCAGAAGTGGAATTAATTTCCCCCAAAGAAACCCATAGCTAATGGACTGATGTGGATGGCTACATTTCTTTTCACTATTTGGATAAACTCTGATTCAACTTACTTTTCGAGCGTTTTTTACAATGTAATTATTTGGAAAACAGAACAATGTATAGTACCAAGAACATTTGAAAATAGAGATTGAGCAATAAGAACACTATAGGACTTGATTTCAAAAGAATGCATGCAGCAATTATTCCAGGCTGCATTAAATTACAAAAATTGAGAAAAGCTGTGACCTAGATTTTACTTCTCTTGAAATATTTTTCATTTCAAGTCTACTTTTTTTCAGGGTCCATTTTGTAATGAAAGGAGTATTATTTTGTTAGTAAGGTTTTTATCTTTGCAAACCCATTATGCTATATTAACAGGTTGCAGGGGATAGTTAAACACTACAGAGACATATGTAGTCCCAACAGAGCAGACCAACAGATTTTGGAAACAAAGATACCCTGCAAAACATTGGAAGTTATACAAAACAGACAGGAGAGCTATTTAAGAGAGGAAACTTGATATGGATCCAGTTGTGGAACTGAAAGGCTGAAAAGCTCAAAGAACAAAATTCAAGTACAAAATGCTATCTGTGCAGGAGGGGTTTAGTTGTGAACGAAATTATATTAAAACACACTCTATGTTAGGGAATAGTTACAATACGCTTCTTTTTCATGGGAAAAATTTGGCTACTTTTCATAGATTCAGTGCTTGTAAATCTGTATCATATACAACCAATAGATGAAATAGCTCCATATATGAATGGATTTTTTGGTGTAATTGAGTGTTTTAGAAAGAGGAAAAAGACTCAGATGCAATTTAGTATCCTGTTAGGAGTTCTCAAAATAGTGTGCAAAACTGAATGAAAAATACAAAACACAAGGATGTTGTAATTGGAATAATTGCAATGATTCAGGATTCTGACTGGCTGGGAAAATTAGGTGTTGAGTCATATTTCTTTAATCTACTCCCAAGTAATATTTACTAACATATGCAACAAGTTCATCTGTGGAAGCCTTGTGGGAATAATGATTGCTGACTTAAAGAATTCAAGAAATTGTTATTTACTGAAACATTACTCATGTCTTGAATAAAGTTAAGTAGTTACCTTCTATACACAAATTTCTTTATCTGGGCTGATTTATCAGATATCACTAGTAGTTCTCGTATAAGTTCTCCTACATCTTGTTGAAACCATTTTGCAAATCTTTAATTGCATCATCACAGGTCAAAAGCAATTTTCCCTGCAAGTTTATTGCCTCTTTGAAGTATTAATGGGAAGAAACAGTACTCTTCTCATCACACCTAGCCAGATGAAGGTGCAGCAGAAGTACCGCCATATATTTTGGATGAAGACATGCAGATGCTCTCTGATACAGGGCTTTGAATCAGGCAGTGGGTGCTCCCTTCCCGAGCTCTGTGTGGTCTTGCTGCTGCCTCTGCGACACAGGCCATGGCCGTGGGGTAGCTACAACGCAAYGGTGCTGCAACACCTGCACGCCGCGACGCTGTACGTGGTGTCAGCCAGCACACGTGCTCAGGGGCATTTGCCCCTTTGCGTGCGTGGCCGGTGTAGGACAGCGTATGGCCAGCTCTCCCCGTGGCGAGTGGGAACCCACTGCAATTTCCACAGGGGGAAAACCCAGTATTGCTCTGGAGCCCATTTCTTGAGATCAGAAGATCCAAGCCCTGTRCCCTCAACTGCCCCAGAGCTTGACAGCTGGAGGTAGGGAATGTTTTCTGACGTCCTGAATAAATGGCTTTACCCACTCGCTGTGGATTTCAAAAATACATATGTCCTGCATGGACTTAAAGCACTTACGTTTGAAAGAGCTATTCACGTCTATTAAGTCAGACAAATGATTGAAATTTAACATTAGAAGTGCAACTCCACACCTTGTACCATTTACTGACAGGAAATTAGGAACAATTAGATCTCTGTAAAGCAAGGCAAAACCATGATTGCCGAAGGTCAGACTTCAGGAAAACCCTGCAGAAAGCTCAACAGCAGAAATTCTTTACAGGTATGCTCCATTCCCCTTATATCGCACACATGGTTTTAGTGACATTCAGGTGAAATGGACAAAAACAGATTTCCCCCACAAGTTGTAATAAATTCAATCCATTTTTTTTTCTCCTGTTATAAACAAGCAGAAATGTTGCATAGAGCAGACACTCTCTGGTCTTTTATGGGYGTAACTGTGCTCTGGAATAGAAAGAGAATTGGCAAAGGTTGCTTGCAGGTACAGAAATGAAAGGAAGAGAATTAATTTTCTATAACTTGCTATGTGTATTTCTTGTGTTTTAATACTTTCACATCCAAAAAGTCCACAATGAAACACCTTGTGCAAATATTGCAAGCCCCTGCCCGGAATTCTTGCAATGCACTGTCAGCAGATAAACTTTCGCCTGGTACTTTCTGTAAAGGGATAGCCTTGAAAATACACACATACACACAAAAGAAGTCAGATCTCATGGTTTCTTGTTTCAAAATGGACTGAAGCACTGACTGCTAAAGAGCATGGGTATATCAGATCAAAGAYGAAGAACAAAACTTTTTCCCAAAATGTGATTTCATATCCGAACCAATTTTGAATACAGCTTTGTTAAGATTCTGGGGGGTTTAAATTTCTATGCACACACACATAGATAGATGGATAGATAGATGGATAGATAAATAGATAGGTTTTTTTTCTAACTTCCAGTTCTGGCTAGCACTAGAACCCAACATGCCAAAACACAGCAAAGGGGCTATTCTCTYGATACTCCCAGCTGTGGCCAGAAGAAATTGTGCCTGAAATTGCGTGAGAAAATTTTGAGACAAATGAGCTTTGGCTAGCTCAGCTGCAAACGTCTGGATGCTTATTTAAAGTGAAGTGACCCCAAACTGCAAAGCACTGGATGTTCACTCGTCACTAATTTCTAATAGTCACCGTGAGACACGGTAAAACAGCYAAGAAAGGGTTATGGGCTCCTTGTTTGCACAGAGGATTTAAGAGGTGAAAGAGGAAAAGAAAAGTCTCTGGGGTTTGTAGGCCCTGTTGGTCAGAGAAACYGTTTTCCTTTGGTGTTGTGCCGGAGTTTTGATGTTTGAACAATACTCTTTGCCCCAAGTTGGAGAGCTAAGGCAGGCGTGAGGCTGGCCCTGGGTCCTTGGTAGGTGAGAGAAGAGTTAACAGCCACCACTGTGGCCCAGCCCGGCTTCTCCTCCATGTCCCCATGGACCACTCAGTGGAGAAGAGGGCTTTTGTGGAGGAGGAGGTGGAATAAGAGGYGCCTCCATCTCCTACGGGATGGGGGAATCTCATTTCTTCTCCTCTGCCACCTCCTTGCCCCAGGCACTTGTGCTGCTCTGYGCTGGGCTGCTCCATGCAGCTGAGAGGGAGCCTGAAAGGGTAAAGACGGCCACAGAGTGGTTCCCTTTGAAAAAAAAATTGGGGGGGTGGGAGGGCAGAAGCAGAGGATGAGCGAGATGAAGGAAGACAAGTCAAATTTGTGGTCTGGAAAGTCAGGGAGCCTTTTTTGTCGCTCTTCCCTCAGATGAGTGCAGCTGAGATGAGTATGTGCTTTTACAAGCAATTATTTTAAAGTGTGCCCAGAGGACGCAATAGTCAGGCTTTATTGGATATGTAATACACACTGTGACAGTATATGGTGCTATTGCAGGCCAAAATTACAATTCTGGGACCACGCAGGCTGCAGCTGCTCAGTAAAACAAAGGAAATCCCCCAGAAAATAAAAGGGAGGGGGGTTAATATGCTTTTAAGCAATATTCAAAACACAGATTACATGACTTCCCTCATTTTAGAGCTGTTCTGCACCTTTAGGGCAGCTGGGGGAAATATGAAATAGCATCTTCCCTAGAGCTTTCCCTTTGGAGGGCTGGGGAGAGCCAGGGCAGCGCAGCGCAGAGGGCACAAACCTGGCATCTTCTGCATCGTTCCCAAGCTCCTGGGCCTGGCAGAAGCAGGGAGGCCTCTTTCCTGGCCCTGCCTGGATGGACAGGCTGGGGGAGAAGCCACATGGATGGGAAAGTCCCTTGGGCAGGCTGGCCATGCTACGGGCTGAGGGACCAGCCCAGGAGCCACAGACTGGGTGAGGCTTTCGGCCCGTGGGAGAAACCAGGCCTTTCCTCATGGTAAATCTCCAAGAACATCAATGCCACCGTTTTGTCTCATGCGTTCACCAGCACGTTGTTTGCCAAGGAGCCAGAAGGTAAGAATCCAGCAGGTTGAACCCAACTGGGAAAAACAAAGATCTTATTCTGGGCCGGGCATGCAGGGAGTCCTGGAAGTCAACCGAATTGGGACAAAGCGCTGGGAACAGAGAGAGGCAGCCAAGGACACAAACTGTGGGAGATCTATCCAACCACAAGAACCACACAGCAGATTTTCTCTTTCATGGTGCTTATTTCCTTTATGTCACTGACCCTAACCTGTTTAATAACTGACAGAGTGTTCTGCATTCTAAGTCATTTCCCATGAATAACTTTTCTGTGAATTTGTTTTCTACTTTAAAAGTTATTTTGTTTTGGGGAAACTTTGTTGCTATATTCCAGAAATCAGGCTGAGAGTGTCCCATCTAGAACAGAGTGCGCGCAGATGTTGGCAGGACAACCTCACGACAAATCATGATCTGACCAAGTATTCTTGCAACCAGACCGATCAACACAATGGGCAAATAGAATATGTGACACAGATCTCAGATAAGGCATGCAAAAGCCGAGAAGAAAAACAGCGAAGCACAGAGAGAGGATTGTTAAGCATTCCTTTTTTTGAATGCTCTGGACAGAGTCAGCAGCTCCTTTGTGTCTCGAGTGGTATACAGTGCTAATACGTCCCTGAAAAATMGTACCTTTGAAATCTGGTTTTGAGAACGTGCTATTTCCATGCCTTTGGCTGTCAGCTCTCCAGCATRTCRGGCTGGAGGACCCAGGCAGAGCAGCCTTTGCCTGCTGTGACCAAATCTGGCTTCGGAGCTGAGATTTGCTGAGGAACTAGATTGCACTTGCCACAAAGTCTGCCACAGGAGGCCAACAAGGACTCAGCGTCCCCATGGGTCATGGTGGGTCATGGTGTGACCACCACTGGCATCGCACAGCATTGCACAGGCACCACCAGCTGGGTCACGAGTCACCCAGTCACTCCATCCAGTCCTGGAAGAGGGGCCGAGCACCCTGCTGTCTGGAAAGGCATCTAAGGACTGACTAAAGCAAAGGCTTTTCAGACCTGTTAAATCAGATTCTGGATGCAGAGGTAGGAAGTCTGAAGTAATATATTAGGTCAAAAACTCCATTAACTCAAGCTGAGTAAAAACATCACTGTTAACCACTATCCAAATCTAACACAACCCCCCTTTGGCTCCCTGGTTCTAGCAATTTTATCAACATTTGATCTCCTTTGACATCAGAGTTGGCTTCTGCCTCTAGATCATTTTGTCTAGACTCAGTGTTTACATTAGAGTTACCCACACTGGCAACACTTGCTTGGCAAACTTTTTGTGCATGCGTGTGTATGCATATTGCAGCTTTGTTTGCGCAGTTTCCCACTGAGTTTGTGACCAAAAATAAGCACAGAATTAAATGTGAACAATACTCAGTGGGACACTTAATACATTTTACAGGGTTTGTCTCTTAAGCAAAGGATATGAACTGATTTTCAGACATCTACAAAGGCCCCTAATCAAACCCAGATCATCAGACAAGAGTGATTCTTCTGGTAAGCTAAATTTCTTCTGCTTTTCTCCATTGGAACAATTACTGAAAACCTCAGTCATGTTCAATATATAGAGTGGCAACAAAACCCAAGCCCCTCAAAGCATTCAGGACAACCTTTTCGTGTACACATAGCTCGACCCAGGCCCAATTAGAGTCAGTGAAGAGCTGCACAGAGTCCAGTGGTCTTTGGATAAGAGTTGTAACGATGCTTGTAAAAGATGAGTTTCCTAAGTCACGATGGTTGGAGGTAGTTCCTCCATCTAGGAATCAGCAACTGAAGTTCAGCTTCTTTGAAAAAATACTGCGGAAAAGGCTTTTTTTAATGAGAAGATGCATAGAGTCATGGATCTGAAAGCCAGAAAACACTATTATAACTACCCAGCTACCCTTCTGCAAAAGCCCTGACCACAATATTACAAAAGGTAATTCAGATGTACATGTCTGAGTCACAGTATCCTGTAGACAAACATCTATCCTTGATTCAAAGTACATACATGACTTCAACTAGATTTCTTCTTCCATCATTGCTCTTTGTTTGTCCTGAACAAAAAATTAGCCATAACTATAAAAATAATATTTTGTCAACATGACTATCTAGGTCTTGAAAAGGAAGTGATGTGAACATTTGGGGTATGAGTAAACCACATCCAAGGAACAAAAAAGTTCATGGGAAATTGCAATGTTTGCTTTTGCCGAAAGCTCCCAAAACTTAACAGTTCGTTCTGGGTTGTGTTAGTACTAATCTCTCTAGTCAAGTTAGCTATCAAGATGCTGTGTAGTCCTGGGTTCTTCTTTCTTCTAATTTTCTCTTACTGGTCATGTTCCCACGACACACAGTGGCTTCTGCATGGCTGTTCATTTATTGAAAATGAGACTTCATGAGAGGAATAGGATGAAAATTTGTCCAGTTAGAAGGAAACAGCTCAGTGAGTAGAGCCAGTTGATACTGCCTTGAATGGATTTTGCTTTTAAGAGACCGGAAAAATGTAAAATACTTTGATTTATTTAGTAAAGCAGTTGTTTTTAATGGGGCTGAGCTTTCAGAAATTATGCCAAATGCTTCAAAAGGTTGGGACTGCAGCAGCTCCCCATCATTTGAGATGAGTCCTGTGCAGCTCTGTAGAATTTCTATTGATTTTCTCAGACTCATTTGTCCTTCTGGACATCAAATCCATGTGACCTCCGTGGCTAATGGCAGATCTCCAACAAGACAGCTTGAACGGCACACACAAGTAATGTATGTATTCACGGCTGGAGAAAAGCAGCTCCTGAGCCAATATAATGAGTACAAGACACAGCTGAGCTGATATGGTGTAATGTGTGGATGTCAATTTTCAGCCAATAGTGAGGTGTCAGGACACAATTGTTTGGCAAGCCCTTTGCCCTATATGTGTCCAAAATGGTGTGCCAATGCCTTTGTACAATGCATGGCTCTGGATGTTACAAAAAGCATTCCTCGTTGCTTTACATTAGCCCCCAAAAAAACAGCAACCCCCTCAGAAATTAGAAGTGAATCACAGGTCATTTCAATTGCAAAATCCTAATGATAACCCTTGATCATTCAAATCTTCTCTTTCACATGTTATCACATCTTACGAGCTGTGGTGTGATGTTCCACTTATGTATATGGAGTAAGAAATGATGACTCACACCTTTTTCCAGTTGTTGTACGGACAGCTCTTCCTATGTAACACTATGATATATATCTGATCAAGATGATATGGGGTTCATGGCTATGTTTTAGCTCATTGTGTAATTTCCAACTTGTATTCTGGAAATAAAATCACTAGAAATCCCAGCTTGTTCAGTTGGTCCTAAAATGAGGCATATTATGGGCACCAGTGGAAAAAGTACAGGCTAAGTTTGTTAGAAATATAAACTTACAAACCTATAAAGGAAATTTAATGTCAAAATTAATGTGCAGACTCTGGAGAAAATCTTGCTGGTGTCAAGGCATGCAGAATAGCTGACTAAATTTGGTGAGTCCTCACACACTCTTACATCTAATTAGAGCTGCTTGAGGCAGAATCTGTCATTGCACAGATGTAAATCCCAGGCTGGGGGACAGGCTGCAGACTTGCACGCTGCCTGTGAGCTCACAGACTGTTTTTCTATGACACTGCAGCATTCACTTCCCGGCATTAATTAAGATCCAAAATAAGGCAGGAAAATAWTTTTTCCTTATAATCAGACGGGAGGTGGTTATTGTTGACAAGTGATTTTGCGATGGAGGTCTAACAGCTGAGGTAGACACAGAAATCTCTTTCTCTCCAACTGACCACTAATTTTAGAGAATAGATGGGGCTGAGGGGAAATGAGGAAACCTGGTGGATTAAGCATTATGATTCCAGGAACAATTATTCCCAAGCTGTCTATTTTAGGCTAGACAGGCTTCCTAGGAAGCCTTGACAATATTTCCTAGTCTTTGTGAGCAGCCACCTTGTCAGCGAAGCAAAGCACAGTCATTCTTACCCTGCCTTACTGTTACAGCAAGTCCTTCCAGAAACCTCACTCAGAGATTTCTTGCTCAGACAAATGGAAGTTTTTCTTGAGTAAGGGCCATAGCTTTTGGACAATAGCATTCATCAGAACGATCGCTTGTGGCAATGAATTTCACAAGCTAATTATAAGATTCCTGAGGAGCTATTTCCTGGTATTCTTTCACTTTCCCCCAGCTGTTAATGTTATTGTTTAACTCATTATTAGTTTCAAATATGATGCAGCATCAAGTGCTTGCTGATCTTATTAAGGGGAGATATTTGGCTGTCTGACCTCCACTTCGACGAAAGCATATTTATCTCTTGGGAGTTTTCAGCATTAGTCCATCTTTGGCAACAAAAGCAAATAGCTGTGATTTAGCACAGTCCAAAACACTGAATTACAGCAAAAGTGGAAACCAGGTATGAGGCAAAACTCATGGTAGTTCCCATGAAGAGTTCTTCATATGGATAGTCAGTAGGTTTGTGACTTACATGTATGAAAAATTATAGTAGAAGAGACACACCCTCAAAACTTCCTGGACTCCAAAGGCATCCTGCTAAATTTGATTATCACTTAAGGGATTTTGAAAGCAAAATGTTCTCTACTTAATAAGAGAGTATTCACAAAGCCAGCTAAAAGTGATAGATACTGCAGTAATTCAAACCAGACAGAGTTGGGAGGGGGCGGGGGGAAGGAGTTATGAAACCTTGGCTTAGATTGGAGACCAGAGAAGCTGAAGGAAGAGCAGCATTTCTGAGGAAACAGCAAATTGAAGGAGTGAAGTTATGAAATTCCTGTCTTTCCTGCCTCCCCAATAAACAGGAGAATCTAATGTTCACTGGCTTCACGGGTAAAAAAGCAGAGCCTGAATTTCTAAGCTTCATTACTCTCACTGGCCATGTCTACAGGGCTGCTTAGCCTGAACTCCAGCTCTTGCATGTACACAAAAARGCTTCCAGCTTACCTAAAATTTGAGCTTGGCTTTTAAACTAAGGCTCTCCAGAGGTACTGACCAGTCCTGGTACTCAATACTGTACCACCTGGGTGTCAAAAGTGCCAAGATTCGAGTCCTGAGCAGAGAGGAGTGTCTCTTTGGTATAATCTGTTCATGGGAAAGGCAACTAGCTGCTACCACTCTGGTTCTCACAGGCAGTGAGTTAAACCACCTGCAGATCAGCACAGCACTAGCCCTTCTGTTGACCTTTCTCCCTGATGCAGTATCTCTTCCAAAATATGTACATCCTGTGCCTACTGCACATGGCTAAATTATGAATGGGAATGAATTTTCCAAGTAAACACTGACATCCCAGCCGATGAGATGACACAGCCTGTGAGCAACCATCAAAACAAAGAAGTGTCAGGGAAAGATGCCATCCCTCCTGCATGAGATCCACCGAGCCACACAGCTCTACACCAAATCCCACATAAGACTTCTAGAAAGCCTCAAATAATTAACAGCATGAATTAATTGCATGTCAAACATTTCACAGCATATATCCAAACTGTAATTGAGTCTCAGTTAGAATTTTGTATGGAGAGGAAAGTCAATAGAGCAACATTTAGTTTTGATGAATTCTCTAACATACTTCCTTATCCATCTCCATAGCTGAGAACTTTGCAGCKCAGTATTTCAGACTGGGTTCGGCAGCATTCCAGTTACATCTCATTTGTCCATCTTTAGCTCCAAATAAACTTTGAAASAAATCACAAAAGGTGGGGGAGGCTCCCAGCATTAAATGTAGCTGAAAGAGAAATGTGAACAGAGTTGTCTTTATGATTTTCTAACATCTTGGTAAAAAATAAAAGACCTAGAGTAGACCTAGAGATGTGCTGACCATGCAGGAGGAGAAAAGTGTTTGTGAGGGCCTGTGTGGCACTGAGTCACTGCAAGAAGAAAGAAATAACTGCAGCAGCTTCAACTGCTCCAGCCCAAGAGTGCCAACAAGAAACTCAAGCCATAGCATGGAAAAGCTGGCTGTTGGACATAAGCATCACCAACAGCAGCAAATAATCTTGGGAGAGTGCATTCAAGCATCCAGTTACAGTCCCAGGAACTGGGTGGATGTGGGATGGGGTCTTAGACCTTCAAATTGACAAAGAGGAGAYATGCCATAAGGGCCAGACGCACTGGAAATGCTGCACCCCTTGACGYCCAGCGCTGGTGGAATATCGAGACACCTTTGCTTTGTGAGGATCAGAGCAAGGACATAGTCCACAGGGACCTGCTTATYAGAGGGGCCCATGAGCAGCCAAAAGGGAAACCTGGTATTTATACCCACTCACAAAATGCAAGGAGGCAGATTCATACTGATCCAGAACGAAGACATGTAGGCCCACTGTGCCTGACCTCAGAGATTTAAGGACCTCAAGTAAAGAAGCTTCGGGAATTTATGTCTTGGTCAAGAAAGGGTTCATGCTTTTGGAGCAAAGAGTTTTACATCTGGTGGATGGTCACAGCGCTCCTCTGATGGGAAGCCATGAACCACCTGAACCTCCTTTGCTGAGTGTTTGGCAGTCTCTGAACAGCAGGTTACTGCCATGGGCAGCACACAACTAAACATGACCTTCACTAAGTCCAGAGAGGTCTTCTGCTTGCCAGTGGAGCAGACACATGTATCTGGCATGAGTGCCCTGACTACCACAGCAAAAGCCATCCTAACCTGATTAATCTGCCATCAGAAATGTCCTTATTAAYGCACTCTTTTGGAGTCTGGCCGTGGACAAGTACTGGTGTACAGAGAGCTACCAAAACAGGACATGTCCAGGTGGTGTGCGGTGAGTGCCCAGACACTGAGGTTATGTGTCAGCCCCTGCATCCGCCCAGCCCTGACACTGCATTTCAACTGCTCTTCAGCATGTGAACTGCATGAACCTAAGGCTGGCACTCAAAAAAGCAGCTTCACATCTTTCATTGTAAAGGCCTGACTCCTTTTCCTGCAGATTTTAAGCACAGCCCTTTGAGTTTCATTGAATGGGACAGAAGCAAAAACCAAGAGGCCTCTGCGTTGGAAAAAACTGTGACACTCGTTGATTGTTAACCACAAAACACAGCCCTCTTTTCTTCCTTTTTTTTTTCTTAGCACTAACTTCACAGTTTCTCTTCTTTTGAAGTCGCTTGACATTACCAGAGCCTAACAAACCAAAATGTCCTCATCAGCATGCTGAGGCACTCCTGCTTCACTAAGCAGAGCCACCGAGGAACACCTGGGATAACATTGGCACCCTGACAGTTTGACTGTCATTGCAGCACCACCAAGCAAGCAAGAGCTTTGCTCTCAGCTGCACCCAACACCTCATTTACATTTCCACTTCCTGTAATTCCTGTCAGCCTGCCACAACACGTCGCTGCCTGGAGGCTGCAGCAGAGCTTACCTAGACTAGGTGTATATAACATTTTTGGCTGGCTTACAGCAATGCAGACAAAGCTGACCAGCCTCATTAGCAACCACTGCAAAAGTCTTTGTTCAAYGCAAGACTGCAAAAGTCTTCCAGGGGTTATATTTCTCTCCAGATGACCTCATTTGTCATCTACATGAGTCCTGAATATTGAAGTGCGCGTTGTCTATAATTGCTTACTTGATGAAAACTATGATTAAGTTATGAGGACGAGGGAGACTGCACTGACTGTCCATTGAGACCTTCTGCCTAACCTGGGTATGAGCCTGGTCCTGACTGAGCTCCCCTGCCCAGTCCCAGGGCGGCATCTGAGTTAGGCTATGCAGTCAGAGGAAAACAGTCCAAGCTTGTCTTCTAGTGGTGGAGAGTCCTACAGCTCCCGCTCCCACTCCCCAAATCAGATCTTTATGTGGTTGTGGTCTTATTAAACGTTAAGTGCTTTCACCATTATGATTTTTCACTTTGTTTCTAATTCAAATTTGTCTGGCTGTTGCTTCCAGCCACTGTGTCTCGTTACGTCTCTTTTCAATGTGTCAAAGACATACCATTCCCAAATACATTTTCCCCAAATATCAGGTTAATCAGACAAGAGCTAATTTTTATAAAGTTCAAGCTGACTAGGCAGTCCATAACAACAATGTGAAAAAGAAGTGCTTTTCCATATTACTACTCGGTCCTCAGGAAGGGCCCAAACCAAAGTCAAACAGTGATATTGTTGCAATATGAGGTACAGGAGTTACACCAAAAATGTGAAACAATCCACCTCATTCTTCTGGTTCAAAGAATCACCATTCCAATAACTCTGAAACCACCCTAAAATAAAAYGTTTCTTGGCTGTTCTGTAACACATGAGCCACAGTTTTGATTTGCRCTTTGATGAAGTCTGTGGGTGTCTTTCCACCTCCATTAGTGGGCATTTTATCAAGTTCTAAGGTCTTTTGCAAATGAAGCTGGGGCAAAATCTCCAGCCCCTACCCCTCATTTGAACTTTACTGCCTATGCAGAAGAAAAGCAGCCAAGAAAAACAAGCAAATGTATGGAAAAGAAATAGGAAAGCAAGGTTTCCCCAAACATCATCCTCTGATAGCAGTATACCTTTGTGATTACTTTCATTTTCTTATGCATTTCCAAGCCAAAACAAAAGGAAATATAAGAATTCTCCAAAAAGGCAGTTCCCAAAGTAYACATTTAATGAGAGCATCACAGGAAGATGATCTTTCCTATCCTTTATCAGTTCCCTGACCACCGCAGAAAGGACATTGACAGGGAGAGATCCCACACATAAAGGGGCAGATATAAGGACATGTCTGACTGAAGTGAAACAATTCTTTCTGGCTGAGTTGGTTTGAAAGCCCTCGAGTGAGCAGCCTGTCATCTATTGGAGGTGGCCCAATTCTGAGGTCTCGCTAGGGCTCATCAAAATAGTCCATTCAGTCATTTGGCTGACAGTGGAGTGCCAAATATCCAAATATCTGTGCCCAGAGCAATTTCTCATACCTGATGAGATCATGGGTTTTTTTGCCTTTTTTTTCCAGGTTGGAAATGGAGGGCTTTCCTTCTTTGGAGAGAAGATTTGCCGTCAGAAAGCTGCAGGTTGGCTGGGCCCTTGGCCATCAAGCAAAACAGAGCTCAGACTGTCCACGTAGCACTTGATGGAAAGTGGTAGTGATCCCTGTTCGACGGGAGATTAAAAGGTGATTTTAAGTGAAGGAAGGACCACCCTGATGCAGTACTTCAAGTTAAACTAAAGGAGAAATATCTGCTATCTACTATATCTGTAAACTTAAGTGGCAAAGGAAGCTTGTACTTAAAACCAGGCTTGCAAAAATACTAGTGGGAGAAGAAACACCAACAAATCAAAAGTGGCAGAGGATAAAAGGCAGATTTCAGAAAGCTCCGAGCAAGAACGCAGGCTCATATGGAAAGCCACGCGGAGCACGGCTGTCAGCGAACCTGCTGGTAACGTTCTCCCAGCAAAGGAAGATTTAAAGAGCCAAAAAAGTCCATAAAATTTACGCAGGACCTTCAGGGATTGAAGATGCATTACAGTTAAAGAAATAACTTCCCAGAACAACAGCACAAAAGCCCTTAAAATTGTCAGGCAGTTTGTTGCAGGCTCTCTGGCAGGATTTCCTCACAAAAGATACGGTGWGGTGGACCCTCTGATAAACCACACGCCACCGAGCCTTACTGCTGTATTGCCTCTYGGTGCCTCTTGCTTTATTGCCTGTGGCCATGGTCACTGTTCTCCTCAGACACGGAAGGACAGAGCGTGAGCGGAGGGGTGTCGCACAAGGGGCATTCCCACTGGATCTCCCAGCTCTGACTGCTCCATAGTGAAGTGGACATGGCTGCCCATCACTCCACACCCGGTCTGCTAGCTCTGCCTCTGCTTCTCCGGGTGTGCTGCACCTCGATACGCACAGAGTAAAACAGAAGTGTTGCAATGTGAGGAGCAGGAAAGCCTGAAATAGGTCTCATCTCCTACTTCAACACACATGCTTGACACTAGACCCAGCAGGCAGCTGCTGAACACTGAGAAGACACAGGGGAATTGGCTTGGCACTTGGGGAGAGAGGAGCAAATCCCCGATTTCCAGGGACAATTTGGCTTGCTCTTGCTTCACGGTCAGTTTGCCTTGGTTTCTCTGCTGTTGTACTCTGGCTGGGCGCTGGTTTGACATAGAGGCTTAGTTGTGGAGGATGCAAGAGAGTCTTTTAATCATTGCTAAGACACAGCTAACTGCAAAGCTTAACTGYGGGGGGAGCAGAGTTCACGTAGACAAAACACTTAGAAACTAAACAGCCCACAACTAGAGGTCCCAAAACATGACAGCTAGTAAAGGCGACTGGGTGCAGTCCATATGAGAGACCCAAAGTGCTCCTATACTAATGCCAGCAGTTTTTCAGCAGTGACACAAAAAAATGAGAAGGTTTATCAGGGACCAGGCAGCCTCTGCCTGGGACAGACTCGCATGGAGATGTTACACGGGGATACTGAGAGTCTGCCAGAGACCTTTTGGGACAAAGTTTGACCATGACAAYGACCTCTGCCATGGCATGAGCGAGAGGAAAGCTACCAGGAATTTTGTTCTCAAGGGAGGGTTTAGACTTCCCAGGGGGAAATCAGGGAAATCACTCTGCTATCTTGGCGGAGCCCAGCTATTCCTGGTCAGACTTCCTCACTAGTCACAGGGGTGGTATTTTTGACTTGYTTTTCGTTAAGTACAGGTCATAGAAAATAGCCTTAGACTGAGTGATCACAGTTTGACTCACTTCAAGTAAAACTAGGGCTTTCAAAAACAAAAAGGAAGCAAAGTTAGAGGAGTCAACTGGACAAAGAGCTCAGTGACTTTCATGATGAAGAGGTCTGGAATTTCTATTAGGAAACAATACAAAGATGTCTTCAAATATGTATCCCTGGTAAAAGGGAAAGGACTCCTCACTGACATACACGAGTATCTTAAGCTGGCAAAACAGCTGGAGTTATACCAAGCAGGCAAAAGGGATACAACAGCAGAGAAGGAAGCATCTTGGAGGTTGTGGAGAGGAGAGGTAAAATGAGAACTGTCAAAATTATGGCAGCTAGACCTTTTTATGAGGAAAAAGCCTCAAATGTTTTCCAGCCACAAACAAACAGAACACRGAGAGGAAAAAAGGGTTGTAGTGCACTAAAAATGGAGTATAAATAAAAGAACCTAGGCTTACCCAAATCAGTCTGCCACCTTGCCACCATTGCTCAGGAAGGAGCTGCTGCAGAGCATGGAGCGAAAGCAGAACATCAAACGGAAAGAGGACATGGACAGGATGGAGCTGAGAAAAAATCAAAGCCATTGTTTCACACATGGAAATCCAGAGGGACAGGAAAATCTACATCTTGGGGTTTGAAAGAACAAGCACAAGAAATTGCAAATGAGGAGCATGGATCTGTAACCCCTAGAAATGCAATAAGTGCATTTAGAAAAAGAAGCAAGGAGAAAAGAGCAGTTCAGGCAACAGCAGACTGCTGAATCTGAACTAAACAGCACGAGGARCTTTAAAAAGCAGTTTTCAAAGGAAAAGTAGACATTGTGAATCAGGCTCTGCCTCCACTCCCCTTYTTTTCCCGAAGAAATGGGTCTCAGTTCCCCCCTTGCAGGACATGAGTCATTCTGACCACTCACAGTGAAAGTCAGCGTGGGAAGAAGAAAGCCCCTGGCACATGCTGTGGATGTTACTTTCTTGGGCACCGTCTGCACAACATACTTCCAGCCCGAGCTGCCACTCGTTCTTGGCAAATGACTAACAGTGACTTGCAAAAATTGCTACTAGGTTCTTCATCACAGCTGTTCTGGGGATGTGTTTTTGGCACACAAAGCACCATCATGACAAAAACAATTATGTTGGTAAAAAACACAGGCCAAAAAGATACGAGGTTATTGTCAGGGTGAGAACAGGGGGAGTTACTGAGATGAGTTGTCTTCAAAGTCAGATAAGACAGCTGATGTCCTGTCATGACACCATGAGTTACACTGACTCAGCTATAAAGAGCTGTATCATGACAAAAACTTCACTAGCTATGGCCTTGGGAGATGAAAACCAAGGGGAGGAATTAGCAGGGGGTGGAGAATAAAAGGGAGTAAGATTAAGTCACAGGTGACATAACCAAAGGCTTCAGTGCGTATTAAGCTGGCAGACGTTGGTTTAAATTGCTGTATTTGTGAGGACTAGTAGGAAAAATAACTCCACAAAAGCAAGGCAGGGATTGTCCTATACTGTATGTCTTTATAATGCCTGGCATCCTGGAGAGGATTAGGGCTCCCAGAGCAAACTAGGGAGAGAGAAGGTGCATGAACCTGGCCCCCACGAGAGGGGGGCAGGCAGGAATGAAGCTCTGCCTCCTCGGGGCCAATTCCCATCCATCAGATAGTGTCTTTCACAAACTCACCTAGCGTCCTTAAAAAATCCTGGGGGTGTTATGCCTTCTTAAGTGCCCAGAATCTCATAGCTCTGACTGTCAGAAATCTGTCCTTTTTCTCCTAAATTTCTTCTTTGCAAATCTATACCTGGACATTAGGTGTCATCCCAGCACAGTCTGCTCTTAGGTTTTYGTAGCGTTGCAATACCCTCTTGACATCTTTCTAGAGGTCTTCTTCTAACCTCTAAAACAGCTCTTCCATACCCTGGGGCTCTCGGTGGTGGCGACCAGTTGGGAAACCTCTTCCCCCAAAGCAGTCTTTGCCCTGAAATTAGGGGGTAGCTATGGGCTGAGAAACTCGCCTCCGAGATAAGGGCTAACAACTAGAAAAATGAGGCAAGAGCTAAGGAAAGTTGACAGTAACAGGATGATTTGTCTAAACTGTAAATTGAGCAAGTTTCATGCAGAAGGCTCAAGTTACTTTTTGTGGGTAGAGAGACTCAACCCAGGCATAACAAGAAAACRCAACAGTGTCTTCAAACACAGAGAAGACTTCTTTCTCCTTGCCTCTACCGCACGCAGAAGTCAGGCATACAGACTCTTTCAGGCCTGCAGCAAAACTTAAGGCTGCACATTAAAGGGAAGGAGAGAGAGCAAGTCAAAAGCTCTGAGCTTTCCCCCTCCAACTCAGGAGTCGGCCGCTGTAGGAAATAGCCRGGCACACCTGGGCACGCAGGCAAGGAGAAAACTGCCCGCCCTTTGGCAAATCTCGTGATCTGGAAGCTCAAATTTTGTGCGGAGCCTGGAGTCRCACCTGAAAGACTTTTATGAGCCTTGCAGGACAGTGGCTGCCCGAGCACACGCAGAAGGCTAAYGCGAGGACCAGCCAGCTCAGCGCTGAGCTCTCGCCGCTCCCCCGCGGACCACCCACTGCTCCCACATCCCCGGTCACAGCTAACGCTCSTTCTTGCTGACTCCTGCCAGGGTCTTCAGGATACCCCAGCATGGCAAGACTGAAAGCAATTTAAAAGCAAGGCAAACATAAATAGTTGCAGGTTCAGAAAATACGAGATAGAGATTTTGAGATAGAACTGTCACAGAGCGAGACATAACTATAAAATCAAAATGAATAACCTGTCTGGCTCGGGGACATGGAAAAAGCACTTAGAGCAGGAGTTATGCAACAAGGCAAGATGTTTATCGGTTCTGTTTTTTAACTTTTTTTCCTAAATTGGAACTGAGAGCTGGAAAGGGGGGTGTTGGGGGTGAAAGGGGAGGGAGAGAAACCAGGGACTCTTCGTTTCTTGGGTTCTCATTTCAGAACATGACACTGACACAGCGATACTGGAAACAATTTAAAAGGAGCCTGCGGATTGCTTCCCTCTGAGTATTTTCAAGGAAGATTCAGATATGATGAAGGCAAGGTAAAAAGAGATAGACCCTCTYCCACCCGACAACACCTTGATATTAATACTAACGTAGCCAGGGCTGAGCCTGGGAACAGAGTCTAAGGCACGTCTCTCTGCTGCACTCAGTGACATGGGCTTTTCCCTCAGTCTCATCTCTCTGCACTCAGTAGCACCTTAAAAAAATGCCTTTTATAAAGGATTAAAACCAAAACCAAATGCTGCTGCCTGTCCCAAATCTGGAGGAGATGACAGCTGAGAAATTCAGGCAAAATAGGGAAAAGTTCACAAGAAACACTTGCGGGTGGTAGAATTATGTAGCCCTTTAGGTAGCCCCAAGTGCTCTGAGGCCAGCCCTCCATTAACTTCTTTACTTGAAAACTGGAAAGCTTCATGCCAACATTGCAACATCTGATTTCCTTATGATGGAGAGGGCGCTGCTCTGCGAGCCGTCCTCCTGCACCCGGCTCCCCTGCGCGCACGCATGCTATTGCCAACGTCAAGAGCCAGCAGCCACTCGCTCCTTGGAGAGATGACTCAACGCCCCGAACCAGAGACACATTCCAGCGCTCAGGAAAACAACTGAGACCTTAAAAGTGGTCTTGCAACATCCAGCCGCTCGACAGAGTGAAGCAATCATCCACTCGGGCTGGTTTTCTGCTCAGAAAGCCAGAGTGACTTCGGAGGGCAGGGGAAACCAGGGCCAGAATCGGCTCCTCCAAGGTTTGTGGAGCACCTAGCTCCAGAGTAACATGGCCCCACGYGGAGAACCAGTCCCCTTCCTACCACAACAGCTCAGTGCTGGTGGTCTTCTGCATGCTGAGCTTCCTAAAAATGCAGAAGGTGCTTGGTCAGGTCATAGTAGGGACAGAAACAGCCCGAGATCCCTTTGAAGGGACACTGTTCAGCAGCCCTGGGAGGAGGAACCACCTGCTTCTCCCATGTGGTCTGTTCTTAGTAACAACAGCAACACCAGATTTGCATTTTTAGCACTTTAACAGTTATTTTAAATTTGATGAAAATTTTTCTTTCTTCCCCCCCCCCCACAAGCCTGAAAAATGCTTATGGCCCAGGGAAAGGGTTGAAAAAAAAAGAGATAAAGTAAGTATACGTACTTAGTGAGAAGGAGGGTCGTTCTCCAAATTTTTTTAATTAAAAATTTTGGAGTTACTGCGGTTTGCTTGTATTCCTGAAAAAGCTGTTGAAAATGAACATTTTCAGAGCTAAACAGAACTTGGCCCTAGCAGGTGCTTTATGATGTTAATGGAGCCAAATGAGGAAAGCATCTTCCCATTACAGATGCAATTATCTCTTTGGACGGAAAACACAAACTCTGGAGAAAACAGCAAAATGTTTGGCTTCCAAAATGTTTAAGTTATTCTGAGCATTTGTCCAGTAGGAGGGAGCAAAGCAGGGACAAAACTACTCATGGTGCTTCCAAACRTACATATACTATTCACCCTTTTCATAGCTGAACGGTTAACAACAAAGACGATTACATTCTTGCTACAGCTGATTAAACAGTTGATCCCACAGACCCCAGGCTTCTCAGACACGGTTGTTTGCTGTAAGCATAACTGGCAAAAGCAAAACAAGGATAAAGCAGAGATGTTCTTCCGTCATGGCTCCGGTTCAGGACAGCAACCCTGCCAGAGTCCTGCATAAGTATGAAATGCGTCCTATTTATACCCAAATGAGTAAGACTGAAGATTAAGCAGAACTTAACAGGGTTGGAAATGTGGAGGCATGCTTAAATTTGCGCCTGAACTAGGAGCTGAATCCTCATCCCGCTGCCGGCTATGGGAGCAGAGCCGGTTGCCCACGCTCAGCCCCACGCACAAGGGACCCGGCTCCCTCGTTGGCTCCTGGGTTAATGTCCCAGTATTTGACCTAGGTTTTCTGGGCTGTGCCTACAAGAAGTCCCACCAGCCCAGCTGGGGAAGTCTAAATGAAGGTTCAAGGGTGYAAGCAGCTCTCCATTTGGGAAGGCGCTGATCCCCGCAGCGCCTCTGCCATGAACACATCACCCAAGAGCCCRTTCCCCACCAACAGCACCTCCCTGGGGCGCTGTGAAACATGTCACACTCAATATTTGACTTCTGCAGAAATAAGGGAGACATTTTTTAAATGGTGTCTCTAAGCTCACAGTGAATTTTAATGGCTTCAGGCAGAGACTACATTCCTTGYTGACTTCCTGCAAATTCTTCTCAAACTTATTTTGCATTCAGCTTTTTTTTTTTCCTTTTTGGACACACTGAATGTTGTCCCCTTATTGGGCCTTTGCAAGAAACAACTGCACTTTTACTGGAAGTCCTTTTTTTCAAGATATTACTAAATCGCCAGTCCTTTGCCTGTGGGATGAAAAAAAGTTGGATAAATAAGACGAAAACTGGCTTCTGACTGCTTTTTTCAAAAAGAAAAAAAAAAACAGGAAAAAGAACTGCTTTACTATGTGGCATAATAGATAGYATTTCCACATAGTTAGACAGCAATCATTTCTGAGGAGAAGAAATACTGCAAGGCTTTCACATTTTAGTCCAAGTGGATTACTCTCTCCAAAACAGGAATGCTCAAAAAGTTCTAGAAATGAGTCCCTATTTGATATTCAATATTCATTAATCACTTTTTCTCTCTTAAATATTCAACCATTCCATTAGACGTTCTGCATTATTTTTATTACAGTGAATCTTAGACCTGAACACAGCTGACCCTTCTGTACCGCTCAGTAGTGCACACACTAGGAAYGTTAAAAAAAAAAAAAAACAACCCCAAAGATATGTGACACCAGCTACTTCGCTAGCTCCTCATGCTTAATTTGACTGTATAGCACATATGGTATAGTGCATTTGAAACAATTTGATCTATTGCCCATCGTTCTTGTGAGTCCTTTGTTACAGACTCTACTGTAATGGACCTAATTAATTAAGGGAGAGGTGCAAGCTTTTATTCCAAGTTATCTTCATATCCCAGGCACAGTAGAGCTGTTTCCACAGCTGCACGTGGAGCTGTGCATGAAGCGCCCCAAGAAGACACATGAGCATCCCCTAATGTCAGTACAGAGTGTGGAGCTCGCTGTCCATCCAGCTGCTGCCGCATAACGTGAAGCTGAGATTTACGGAGAAAGCGGCTAATAGTCACCAACCCCCCAGGGACACGATCTGCTTTTTTTGGCATTCAAGAGAAAGCCACAGATTCCTGTGTACTGGTGCTTCTCCATAGCAAAGCACCTCTGAAGCTGGAGCTCCATTTTATATTTAGCTAATGGAAAGCAAGCGGAAAGAGTCCCATTGATCCCAATGGGCCACTCACCAATGTAAAATATATTAATGGAATAAACTGCCCTGTTGAATCATCAGGGGTCAGGAACAGATTCACTCCTCAGCCCTGCGTGCCAGTCAGGATCATACGGCTTCTCCTTAAGGGAGCAGTGGAAGGGGTTAATCCCAGGGCTGAAGACTGGGCTGCTCAAATGCTACTTTCGCGGTCCCTCCACGCAAATACCTCCGAACGCTCAGAAAGGAAAGACAGAGCACAGTCCCTGGGGCCAGAGCAGAACCAGCCACCCTAATCCTGCGACGGTCCTTCAGCAGCCAAATTCCCCCCTACTTACCCCAGGAGGACCTCGCTACCTAGGTAATAAGGAATTTGCAGGCATTCGCTTCACAACGTGACAGAACAGGCTGCAGCTGCTCATTAGAGGGTGAGGATGAGAATGAAGGACTAAGTGTGCTTGGAAAGACTGGGTTTTGCTGCCTGCACTACGTCTCCGTGCCCTCAGCCCGGCTCGGAGCTAGCGAGCCCTGCAACGCTTGGACTCTTCTGCTACAAGTTTCCATCCAAAAACTCCACGTGGGCTCACTTGTAAATGGCAAGAGATTAGAGAACTTCCAGTCATCATCACTTATTCATGAAAAGTTTGGAAAAATCTTGCTTTCCGCAGAAAAAAAAGGATCAGATCTTGAGGGAGGGGAAAAAAAAAGAAATATGTTTATAGTGCGCATTACCTAAAAAAATAATTCATATGATGAATCTTTATCTTAAAAGCCCTGGACTAAAAACAAATAAATGAATCATTCAAATTATTGTGGAAATAGCCATGTTTCATGTTATTTATGTGTTTAATGTTCCTGTTAGGGTTAGCTTTTTTTTTCTTTTTATAAAGGCAGTTTTCTTAGCATTGCCATGAATACCAATGTCAAATTCTATTTTAACAGTGTTCAGTGATGCATGAACATCCCAAAGGCAGAATTTTAAAAGCACCAAAACCATTTGTTAAAGAGTAACTAGACAAGTTGTGCAGTTTTTCTTTTTTTCTCTTGCAAACTTTATAAAGACAAAATATGGTTTCACATGGCTAGGGCCTGAGCCAAACACTGTTAAAATTAACAGGAATCTTTTCATTGACTTTATCTGAACTTTGGATCAAAACCATAAAAGCCTTTCTATACTGACAATTGGTCTTTGTGACCAAAATCACTGATAAGATTGCAGGAAACCAAACTATTTGTTAAATGGCTATTGGTTTTCAAACCAGCTAAATTTTGGTTACCCTTTAAAGAGTTTTAAGCAGCCACCTTTTAAGTCAGGGAGCAAAAAGCAGGTCTCATAACCATTCCAGACCTGAGTAATCCTCTGCCAGGTTGTCAAAGGAGAAGATGGCTCCTGGTCTTGGGGCATAATTGGCTTTTGGGGGGTGATGRGGAAACAAGAATGAAATTTCCTCTCCAATTATTTATACTGAATTTGGAAAGCAGACGTAGGAATGCACCATCAAGACAAAATGTAAAGAGCAAAGAGATCTGAATAAGGAATAGAAAGAAAGTAGGAGAGTATTTCTTCCTCTTTGAATGGGGATGCAAAATTTATATTTCACAAGTCTGCAGGAACCAACAATAACAAGGTGAAATAAGTGATGCAGTCAGTCAAACTTTCAGATAACTCTGAAACRTTCTCATGTTGCCTTTTACATCTGTAGTTCCACATTTTTGGTGCAAATAAACCACACGTTTAAAAGAAAAGCATCATCTTGAAGCCTACTGAAACCTTTTCACTTGATCATCTCTATGATTCAAAAATAGCAACATCMCTTCTCACCCCTAGTTTTATTTCTGACATAATAGCAAACTTCATTAAAAGAAAGAAAATACCATGAAACGGCTGTGCAGCTCCATTTAGGAACCAAAGCTAATAAAAGTACAGTTGCCTGCACAGCTGCAAACACCTGGTCACAAACTCTTTTTCAAAAGTCAGGTGTCCACTGTTCCACCCCACTTGAGCTTGATTTCCCCAAAATCATCATTCATTTCTTTGGCACAGTGCTGAAGGAGCGTGCACAGGGTTTGCACCGGGCTCTGTACCCATACGASATGCAAGGACAATTCCCGTCCAGGGGCACTAACTTGGCCATAGGAAGACTATTTCCACCCACAGGACTGTTTTAAAAGCACATTTAGACCCGCCAAGGAGACTAAAGGGGCACTGAGTGATGTATAAGCTAAGCACCCTTGATGCCTGATTATTTTTACGAAGGAGAGCTACTACGCAGCTGACAAGCTGGCATATTTATCTGTTTCCAGAYAAATGCGCTTTGCTCCAGAAATGAGTCCAGAGATGTTAAAAACATATGTCCTGCCTTCATCATAGCTACACCCTTGCTATTAAATGATGCTGCTCTGTAAAAACAAAATTCTTGAAAAAAAACAACCATACTCAGCGGCGGTGGTCTGATGACCAGGGCTGCAGCTGCAGAAGCAAAGCTGCTGCCCCCGCTTGCGGGCTGCACAATGCCATTTCCACCCATCCCATACCAATGAGACACTGGTCTGTGCTCTTAGAAACAGGCATAAGGTCTTCTGTCCTTTTTAGACAAGGAAGAAATAAAGGGGACGTTCCTGTTACAAGGAAAGACACTGTCTGAAGGTTTCCTTTCACCAGCGCAGCAACCTCGTTCTGTCTAGATCCGATCTCGATGAGGTTGCCAGGTGTAAGTCATGGGCTCAGTTCCAAAGATGTTTCTTTTTAATCCTCTGCTRTTTCTAGACTCATCCTTAAATATTTAGTTATGAAGGCAGAAATTTGCTGCTTTATTACACCTTCTTCTTTTTTTGCACCCAACGTGACACATCGAGGGTGCGATATCAGCTCCGTGCTTTTAGGCACAGCTTTTTTTGCCTTCACTTCTCAGCCCTCAACAAAACATCATCACGAAATAACAGCCCTCAGTGATGATGATAAAAAAAAAAAAAGAAGAAGAAAAACTGGAAACCCATCTGCTTTACAGCCAGCTACGCGGGAGGGAGCCAGGCCATGCACAGAGCAGTCGGCGGTGGGGCAGGAGCGAGGAGCGAGCGGGAGGGATTTACTGCAGCCAGCGGTGCCGGGGGATTCCCGGGGACCRCGGGGCTCGGTCCAGCGTGACGGCAGTATGGCTTGCAGAGCATTCGGAGCGTGAAGCAGGGAAGACGGATGGAGGGTTACCTCCTGCAGGAGGAAAGAYGCAGAGTGCTGGGAGAGCGCTCAGTTTTGCTCTTAGTAGCTCAGCAGAATAAAAGCATCTTTTTTTCAAAATGCTTTCCCCAAATCCTCAGCTCATGGGCCATCAGTGTGGAGAAGTGCCCTCCTCCATGCATGAAGCCGGCCGCCGCGGCCGAAGCGACCAGCCCCAGCCTCTCCGTTTCCCCGTGCGTATTAGCTCAATTCATTTAAACAAACCCGTAGAGTGAACAGGTGCGGGCGCAATTAGAGTCATTAACCAGCTGTAAAACAAATGAGGGCTGGGCTAGATTTCTCTAGCTGGACGCATACCACAGAGATTACACGTATGTGTGTAAACGCGGGCTGCGAATCTATGGGAAACCGGGTGTTACGGAGCCTGGGTCTTCGGGGAGGCTCCAGYGCTAGCGCTGGCCCTGGGATTCGGCCGTTCTTCTGCACTGAGGCTGAGCGGTTATATTCTAACATAGGATGCGGGTAGTGACAGCGTAGGAGATCTACCAACTTCTACTGGTGTTCTTCAGTTTCTGACTTCACTGCTTAAAGACCAAAGATGCGAGTGGAAATTATTATATTAATAATAACAGAGAAGGGAAAACCCAACGGCAATGACAAGAGTAACCCAAGCTATGCCAGACTTGTTAAAGGGAAGTTAAAAACAATTTGGGACCTAGGCTGTTGAGAATAAAATCTCGACGGCATTTGGACATATGTCTCACCTGGACTCAAGCTCTGCAAGGAACTTACACATAGGCCTAATCTTAARCCTGCAGTTCATGGACATGATTTAATGGGTGTATTCTGTGAGTTTAAAATTACATATATTTAAAAACACTGCTGACTCATGGGGTATATTCCTATATTTATGTTGCAGCTTCAAATTTTTCATAATTACATTATCCCTCCTGTTCTCTTCAGATATTTCCATCTTTCCTCTGAGTCAGGAAAAGTCTCTCTTTCACAGTTTGTTAATCAGTTTATGATAACACAATCTTCCCAGTGCTTTCCTTGGCAGCATGCCTTGCACTGAAATTATTTAATGATCTGAGCACTAATTGATGATTAAGGTTTGTGGTTGTCCGCACTTAAGACTCTTGAACACGTACCCAACAGAGCTGAAAACTTCCATTCTTCCCTAGGATAAAGAGCCAAATGCCTGCGAAACAGTGAAATCCGGCAGGCTGGTGTCATCGCAATGCCGCTTGGTACGTATTTCACATGGCATTTAGGGCTGTGCAAATATTTGCCCAAGGAAATCGGGGAAGTTTGGCTCAGCTACCCTCTCCTCACGTGYACACACACAAAGCTGGTGCAGAGAGATGATAAAATGACCCAAAGTCGCTTATTCGCAGTGAAGTCCTCAGTCCTAAAGACATCAGGGCTATGCCTACGCCGCCGTGGGATCGCCCCAGTCTCCAGCATGGGCAGGAGGGAGAAATTTCCTCCGGAGCTCAAACCACTCAGTGTGGGCAAGGTCTTTTCCCACAGCATCATTAGCAGGACTCTTAATTCTTTTACTACTGTTTTCATTTAGCAATTTTCTTTTTTAAGGCAACAGCAGGTTTTCAAAAATCCATGTTCTAAAAATTTTTCAGCCATTAAAGTGTTTTAGGAAGTGGAGGTGATGGCTTACTGATTCTTTTCCATCTAGCAGGAAGACATGTGGTTCCAAAGAAAATCAAAATAGAGATGAAAAAAGCTTCAAGAAAATTGTAAAAAGAAAATAAATTCAATAAAATAAAAATCCCAGTCTCCCCAATTAGTTAAACAGGGGAAATGAATGCCACCTGGACCAGAGCAGATATTGGACTGTTTGGATTTTCCAGAAGAGGAAAAGAAATTCACTTTTCTCTACCCCTGTGTTCCCCCTTTTCATCTGTCTTAATTTGCTCACATAATTTTGTCAGACATCTGCCTAGCTCCAAGTCAAATAACCTTTCTCCTCCTGCCTTCTGCGGGATAAAACACATCGGAGCGAGGGAATATAGAGTGCATATCTGAGCAATCTTGGCAACTGGTATGTATAAACCCAAGCTTAAGCCTCGCTCTCAGATCTAGTTTGTAGGTCGTCCCGTTAAAAACCTGTTGAAATACTTTGAATAGCTGAAATTAGCCTTGTAAATACCCGGCTCGCTATGCCCAAGTAAATGCAAACGGAAGCAACGGCACCGTACCGAAACCATGGCGCCTGGTGCCTCGGCGCTCGGCGGAAATGCAGAATCGTTTTGTTATTGCATTATGCTGCTTTTGCCTTTCAAAGAGCAAGTGGCCTTAGAGCCGATTAGTTAAATAAACACCCACAAAGGAAGGGTTAGTCCGGCAGAGTGGGGGATAAAGAGCTAATACATCTTCTCGCTGAGGCCCGAAGCGCGTGTGTGTGGGAACGTATACGTACACAGGGTGCGCAGGAATTCTTCATCATTTTGCGTTTCGCATTCTGACAAGGATTTACTAGCTTAAGTGGCAAGTAAAAACAAAATCCCATTCGGGGCCAAAGTCAGTCTAAAAGGCCAGGGCAAATTCTGTCTCCCTCGGGAAGATTCTTGAGGATACAAGAAAAAATAAAAAAAGGTAACAAGAATTGCAGGCCTTTGGCACGACCAAGCGACAAAGGCTGAAGAAACAAAGCCATCGTCAGGCACGGAGACGGAGATGCTCCAGTGAAGCTGGAAGTCTAATAGCTACCTTTGTTGATAATAAATGGAAGAAATAGTTTTCTTTTTGGAGGGGGAAGTAGAATGAGGTGTCTAAAGCAGTGAGAACCACTTCCTAAAACACATAGCATGTTCAAAGCCAGCCAGGTGCTAAGGGCTGAGGAGTTAACATTTTTTGAAGGTGTGAGTGAATGAATGCATGCGGGTTTTTTTTCTTTTGGTGGGGGACAGAAAGGGGAGGAGGGAAGGAGACTGGGGAGAGAGGGGAAGAAAAAGGTAGGAAAAACATCATGAGAAATATCTCAGTAGCAAAGAGGGAAGGCAGCTGAAAAAGTCAAGGATAACTAAAGAAGCACATGAAGCATGACCTTGAAATGAGACTGATGAAGTGAGCTTTTTGGGTTGAGTGCTGGCTGGAAAGGGGGGCTTGGACCGCTGCCCAAGGAAACTGCCTCCTGCTATTTAATTCCTAATGAGTTCAGGGAACACGGATTTTGCACAGTCTTTGAAATAAACAGGACTGTGCTAAAGAAATACTTGAGACCATCATTAATTTCTGCTCCTAGTGGAAGCAAGCCATGAGACCCCACAGCCTGGCTAATCACCTGGGTCACAAACGTAACCCGATGCGAATGCAGCACTATATTATTTTGCAGGACCAAATAACTCTACGTGCTCATTTCATGCTTGTATGGTGGCTCTTCAGAAGAGAGAGGTCATTGCAAATTAATGATTATCAAGGTTATACCACACCTTATCATAGCAAATCAGCATTTTAATCTCCTACTTTTCTCCGCTTCCTGTGCCAAATTTTCCATCCCTATAATTGCCCTTCCTGTTTATGCAATTCCATATGCACAGTGGCTACTAAAATTCAGCTGTTAAAGCTGTTTATTGTAAATATTTACACTGTGACCATTAGTGAAATCTGTATCTCTGAATGGATGATTGATGGCAGCGGGACTAATCCGAGAGACGGAGCAGAATAAACAGTCAGGACGGCAGGAATAAGTCACGTGCAGCGGCTGGGAACGCTGCCTTCCACTTCTTTTAAAGGGAGAAGAGAAAGTCATAGGCTTGGGACATTTGCTCAGAAAAAATAACAAACACAGACCACAGGGTTATTTGTTGATGTCTGTGGCATCATTTCAGTGCCAGAACATGTACCAATTATTTCTGAAGGCTTCTAAAATCCCAGCAACAGGAATAATGAGGTCAATGGGTTACTGCAGCATATAATCTAATAAAGGTTAAATTATACATGGACCAGGCTAGCGATACAGCTGCGTACTGTACATCTCAAGGCCATGCCGTGAACCTGGAGAGCAGTATCTGGTGTTTTACAGGAGATGCAGAAATTAGGTCAGCTCCTGCGTGACAGCGAGCAATGCTGACACGTGCCGCACTCCCTGACACCCCAGCAATCGAGGTGGCCTGGCACGGAGGTTTCACTGCTGCAAACCGGGGGAGTCGGCATCTGCTACATGTCCGTGTGTCTGTCCCATGTCAGTGTGTGCCGGGCTGAGGCATAGGGCTGCCTGGCCCCGAAGCAGAGCCCCAACATCGGCGGTGCCAGGCAGCCGAGGGAGCCATGGCCAAGGACCACGGCGCGCCTGTGCAAGACATGCAGAGCTGTTCTTGCACCGAGAGCCAGATCCTGCCTTTACGGCTGGTGTCTCCCATGTACCAGCTCCGTGCTGCCCACCACTGGTGTTTCTTTACTTTGCTGCTGGGTGGCATTTCCATTTATTCTCCTGAACTCCTTTCTGCATACTCTGGTTCTGCTTTTAGGGACACCACCCGTGTTGGATGCCCTTTTCTATCACGGTACCCTGGAGCCTGGACTGCCAGCAGGCAGCTAACAGCTTCTGGATGAATGATGAGTGGTCCATCTTCATCTGGAAAGGATGGATCTCAAATGCCTGTTTGGCACATTTTTGTCATGGCTATTCTTTTGGAAAGACTGCTGTGGCCAAGCAGATACTTTCATGAAATAAAGACACTGAAGAGAATAAAATAAAACCCCCTCCAAACACTGAACTATCTGAGAATGGAGAAAATTAACAGGTATTAGATATTTCTCAAATATTCGCTGGAATAATGGTTTGGGCTTTGTTAAGTGTTCATAGGACTTTTTCCACCTGATGCTATCCAAAGAAGAGATACCAGTTACAAATATTCATATATCTCTCTCTGCCAAGTCTGAAGTCCTAAATGCAAAAATAAAAGAATTAAGAAAGTGACATTCCCTGGAAACCTCCAAATAGAAAAATCAGTAAATCTCAAGACTGAAACAGGCCTTACTCCATAGTCCTAAACAGAGTTATGGCTTTCATTCACAGATCAGAATAGTACCTAATACTAAAGCATGTGATTAAGTTCCTTGTTTAAACTGCAGCATGTGTTTCAATGCTGTTTTGCAGGGATGACTATCTTGATCATCCAGCTGATCTACATCATGGAGCATGTCCTGTGGGGAAATAACTTGGCAATTTACTCTGGATTTAAAACGGGACTTGCGTGTACATCAAAAACACTGCATAACTTACACCCAGACCATGTGATGGTTTGGGAAATGTTTCATGTATTTTTAAGTCTGTTGGAGGTTCTGAACTCTGCCTTTTCCGCTGTAGTTTTAATTCCTGGACAAATGGAAACTCCATAGGAAAATGACCAGGCTAATAACACTGATGAGAACCTGCTCATGGGGAATCATCCTTGAGAACAACATTTTCCCAAACCAGCAGCCTAACTGACTGGCTCAGTGGCAAAGTGAAAGTGGGCTGGGGGATGGAGACAGGCATGGGGCTCATCTGACAGCCAACAGGTGAAGGAGATCGGAGGAAATTAAAGCACAGGACCTTCCCTGGCCACTTTAGGGAGAAGGAGATGAAGCTGGAGAAACCCTATGCTCCACAGGAGAAACCCCATGAGAATCAAAAGAAAACAGATGTAGACGACGTAGTCCCAATCCCAAAGGTTGATCAGGATTATGAAAGACCCTGAGGCAAGGACTACAGGCAGGTACTTCAGGCAAGTCACTGCGCTGTGCACACTAATGGGCTGCTCGAGGAGGCCACCTCCAAGCAGTCCCCAGGGGTGAAGCGCCCCAGGGCCGGGCTCAGGAAGCCCACAGCCTCCAGCCAGAGGAGCCACGCTGGAGCTGGAGCACAACATTTTGAGGCAGTTCAAACCCTGCTGATCTTTACCAGATGTACAGCAATGCCTCTCTTCCACGTACGCACAGGCACACCCACAAGAGGAACTACAAAAAGCTCTGTTTTGGTGAGAACGCTGTTCTCCGCTGGCTACAAATCCATAAACCTGCGTTTTGCTCTCGTTGCGCAGGTGCCCCTCTGACCCAAAGGGAAAACAAGTCCTTTCTTGAACGCAGCCTTTCATTTTGCAGAAGCGCCTTCCTTCATGCACCAAAATTAATCTCAGCCCAGGTAGTTTTCCACTTGTAGCTCAGCTTTCTTTGTGGGAAAGTTTATTTTTGGACAACTGTATATATGCTTGGCCTCATTAGCCATTGCTGCAAATGGGCTCTTGAAAGGCAGGAGCCAGAGTGGGATTAGTCATTGCAGGCTGGGAAAGTTTGCTCTGCTCGGCACCTGCCAAGCCCCACAGAGCCTCGTGCTGCTTTTCATGAGAGATGGATGGGATCTGACTGTATCATCTTTGAGTCCTCTCTTTAAGGTATTTTATTTCTCCTGGCACTCCCAGAGCTCAGGTTTGGAAGTGTTTATGCTATGACTTGATGTTAATGTAAGTTTTTCGTGCCCCAGTATTGCATTCTTACTTCTCATTTCACCATGTGTTACTCAGCTCTGATCTACTACCTGCATTTATCTTTTCCCCCACCTTTTAATTTTTATGGTGAAAGTCATCATATGGAGCAAGAGAAAGAAGGATCAGGGCAGAAAACCATTTGTCTTCCATCCAGCAGAGAGCATAAATATGGGCTCAAAACACCACCAGCACATGAAGCCCTGCCATTGACTTCTTCTCAGTCCTCCCCCTGCCTGGCGGTGGGGGCATCACAGGGGGCATTATTAAAGAAGAAGACCTCTCTTTTACCTCTGCCTTGGCAAAAGTAACTAAATTTAAATTGATTAACTTTAACTTAATTGACCTGAAATCCCCATGTGAGTGTGAGCTTTTTCAGACGTCAAGTCTGGCGAACTAACCTGATCCCACCTGACGTTCAGAGGGAGGCGTCCGAAGGCGAGAACATAGCGCCCGCTCGGGAGGTTCCCTTAAGGCCACTTCTGCTCGTCACCGAGGCCGGCAGGGAAAACACAGGGCGGCTTTCTGCAGCCYTTGACTAACCCATTTAGCCCGCGTGCCTCAGTTTCCCCTCCGTAACGCAGAGGTCGTACTGCAGCCTGGCCCATAAGGGGAGCCATTCAAAAGATAAGCACGTTCCCCTCCCCGCTATTGACTCTAGAGGGGCATTTCCTCTCCCAGGAATGCGCCCCACAACAAGGTATTTATACCTGGCTGCAATAAAAGCTCGCTTTTTAACGGTGCCTGCTGCGCATACCTCACGGAGGTGCTGGGAGGATTAATTACTTAGTGTTTGCAGAGGGCTTTGAAGATAAAATGTGCCAAGTAATTATTATGGGTTTTACTGATTTGGGCGTGCATGAACATTTTTTTTCTTAATGGTTTGTTGATTTTGTTGACGGGCAGCCCAGGACAAAGCTGCATTTCTTGTGAGGTTTCTTTTTTTTAATATTTTTTTTAATAGGTCTTTTTTAATTGCAGTATTTACTTTAGTCACCTACTAAATAGCTAATTACTTGCGATCCTGTTTAGATTTGTGTTTAGCACAGACAACAGTTACATCTTTTCTCCCACAGCCCACAGAGTTACTGGGTTACATGCCAGGCTTGATCTATTTTCTTTTCTTTTTTTTTTCTTTTTTTTTTTCCCCTGTAAACAGGACTTTCTGACTGCAATAACTTATTTTTCTGGTCATGCTCCATAAAGTAGGATGACTCTCAGTACACGCTTCCCTGGTTTGCCCATGACAAAGGGAACACGAGACAAAGCTGCAGCCAACAACGTATAARAGACTGATCCTTTATCTCTTTAAACGGAGCAAACTGGACATCAGTGCAAATGGGAGAGAGGCCACAACAGTGGGAAGGGGAAAGGTCACAGAAAACTAATGCAAAATGGGGTGTTTCTGCTGCTGCTGAAAAGCGCCAGTAATACAATCTCAGGAGCTAATTAGGCTCTGATTTTAAGAGAGCAGGCGAGCGGCTGAGTGCAGGACTGGCTGCACGAGCTCTCGTTCGAGCTCCACGAAACGCTCCAGTGGAAACGCTCCAGTGGAAACGCCATTGCCAGCGGGAGACAGACCTGACGGGGGGGGATTTCCCTGGCAGCGACCCGCATGAAGCCTTGCGAGAGCCTGCAGGGAAAAGAGGAGCCAACCCACCTTCTCGTAAGCCTGGTGTCCTGTGCAGCGTTTCGACTACCGATCCCCTTCCACAAACACCCAATTAATGAGAAAGAACTCATTAAACAGAATTTGACGGATCACTTAGACCTCACCCTTTAACACTAGTGCTGAGCTCCTCTGCACTACACCTGCATTTGGGGAAGGGTTAAACCTAGCTCATAAATTGCCACCAGCAACAACCAGCCCCTAGGGGGGTCGACTGTCCCATATGCCCTTAACCCCATTTATTGGTGCTCGATATCCTGCTGCAGAAGTCCCGGGGATTTCTCTGAGAAGCTCAGAGGCAATTACTTTTCTTGCCCACGGTCACTCCTCGCCTTAGGAAGGACACCAAGTCCTGCAGACTGAATCGAAGCACTTCTTGAGAACAGAAAGGAGAGATAAGAAGATCTCCTCCTGCTGAGCTAGCTTTCGATTTACACTTTCCCCCTCGTTTCTTCTCCTTACGTTTAGTTTTCTCTCACACAGCTTACCGAAGAAGCAGTTTCAGCTAGAGGTGAAACAAAAGAAAATAAAAAGGCAAAAAGGTGAAGAGAAATTCTTACTACCTGCTGAAGTTATCTACCATCACCTGTACTTGAGCTGGTCACTCCAGGTCTCACCTTCTATTGCAAAACTCATATAGACTCAACCTCATCCAAGAAGATCAACAAATAAGCCCTCCATATAAAAGGAGAAAAGAAAATGTTTCCCATAGGGAGAGAAAAACACCCTCCTGCCCAACTGCAGGAGCCTGTGGTTTGATGCTGAAGCCCCCGTTAGCTATAAGGAGGACGGTACAGAAATCCTGGACACCTGAGCGCCATGCGGGTGGGAGCCCTTCTCCTCCCTTCCCACACCACCCGCGCGGGTCCAGGTGCTTTCGGCACGGCTTTATACCTTCGGCAAAGCCCCCAGGCTACTTGGGGGCTCAGGAACAGGAGAAGCAAACAGCGGCGCAAGGGATCCGTTACAGCTCCGCTCCGAGGAATCTCAGCGGCTCATTCAGTCCTGCCTCTCTGYTCGCTTTTTGCGGCGCGGGCCGCGCGTGGCGGCAGCTCTTCGCCGCCCCTGGAAGCCGCGGCAGCTGCGGGGCCGCGGGGGAGGCTCAGCAGCGAAGGGCCACGCTCTGGGGAGAGCTCCCGCCGCCTCCTGCCCCTCCGCCGCTCACCCTGCCGCCGCAAGCGGAGCTGGGGATGGTCGCTAATTTATTGCACGCGGGAAAATCTTTGCGAGCATCCCGGCCCCTTTAAAAGCAGTTCGGGGGGACGGCGAGTCCCGCCGTCGGGTTCAGCGGTGCCCTGGGTCGGAAACCTTTCAGGGCAGGCCAACTTCAGGGGAATCATGTTTTTACAGGCACGGTACGGAAAGCAACAGGGAAACAACTGCCTCACTATTTAGAGCATCCCTAAATATTGCCAGTAAAGATCTGCTCAACTTTCCACAGTCTGCGGCTTTTCAGGTTTTTCCATCGAAGTGATTTATTTCATCAAAACAGCTCGCAGGCCGCCAGCTGTTAAAGCACTTGTGGAAAGGGCCGACTTGACTCTCATCATTCACTGTAGGTTGCCCTTAATAGAATCAAACTGGTTAATAAGTGCTAATAACGGTAATGCGGTCTTCTGCGCTCTGACCTAAATTCTCCTCCCGCTCCCACGGGGGCGGCGCGGGAGCAACGCCGCGGTGTTTCCTCCGGCGCGCCGGTGGGCAGCCGCTAACCCGGGCAGGCAATCATCATTGACTGCGCGCACTGGGAGCACTTCGAGGTCCGGATTCGGATCCTCTGCACCGGGTACGGTGCAGCCCCCTGGCCAAAACCTTCCTTCCCAAGCAGCTCGCTGTCCCCGAGCACCTGCACGCCGCGCTGCACTCAGCCCCTGCTCTCCAGACTGACCTTTCCCACTTCATGCAGCCCGTTCAGAACGTTGTGCCTGGCCTTTTCTTAAAAACAAGAGAACTGGCACAAGCAGTTTGCTGCCCTTGGTACTTGCACAGCAAGCTTAAGCGAGTTCACGGTAAGAAAACAAATATTACCCTGGAATTAAGCTTTTTTTTTTTTTTTTGGCCTTTTTGTTTTTCCAGGGGAATATCCAGAAAAATCTGATCTGTGCAAACACTGCAAATGTCACTGTATTTTTGTCAGGGTTCCTTTAGTTACTTCTATTATTATGTAACCCAAGTTGTACTCTTAGGCGTACGAAACACGTGTGCTTCTATAGGATACACTGCGATAAAAACAGCTCTCACGAGCAGGCGTAGGACAGAGCTAGGTGGCTCASAAAGGGGAAGGGGGTGAAATGCATCTACTTTACTCCCGGCCCCAGCAAAAGTGCACGTTGCTGCCCAGACAACTGGCCCCAGAACAGTTCTCGAGCTAAAATGGACTTGGCATCGTTAGGCTTCGAGGTTAACGCCCCGCTGGGCTGCAGCGGGGGCTCCGCGTCGGCACAGCGAAGCGYGGGGTTGCCACGCGGCCTCCCTCCGTCGAGCTCCCGGGAGGAGGAATCGCACGGCTCCCGGGTCCGACCTCGCACGTGATGTCAGCCGCCAACGCCAGCACGGTTTTGGCAGCGAAGGGAGGGGGAAGGAAGGAATGCAGATTCCTCCAGTCGCTTAGTTAACGGGCTTCAATGCGTAATTAGTGCCATTCTTTAAAACCCATGCCTTGTCACCACTCTAAATGCGTTTGGCTTCTGTTTCCTCATTATTTTGCATCTCATTTTCCTGCTAGATCAAGGAGATATATTTTTTTCCCCAAAAAGCCCTCTCCCATGTGGGTATTCATAGGTGATTAAGAGATGAACGGTGACCTCTTGGCCTGCTCTTTACATGTTAAACATTTGCCTGAGGAAGGACGAGTATTCAGCATACAGTTTGGAGGTTTGACAAGTTCTGGTGTATTGAGAAGAGATTAACAAAYACCTGATTCTTATCTAGTCCTGGCTAACACAATTCTTTAGAAATACTTATGCACAGCCACCATAAAASTAATTAAAGGCTAATTATCCGGTATTGGCAATAGCAATTTGAGGGGATCTCAGACTGCCCTGAAAAGCCCAGAGTCATACATCCGGAGGGAACTAATTTAGGAAATTAGCCAGCATATGCTCYCATTATCGTAATTAGGGAAAAGCAGGCACCTGGAGAGGTAAAGCCAACTTTGAGTCACTTGCTGGGGTTGTATCTCCCTCCACTTTCCCCGTCCCTAGCAGAGAAAACCCACCTCAATCGATGCAGTCAGGAAAAATGACTTGACTTGGACTCTCTGCTGCTAACTGAAGCACAAGTTTTTTGTAACACCCTTGCACTGGTATGTAAGGGCATGGTTGCACATGATGAGGCCTCCAGCWGCTAATGAGGTCCCGGTGCCTGTTCCCACCTCCAATGCCATGCAGGAGGCCCTGCYGTGTCCATGGGCTTCAGAGGCACCGCGCTGGCTTGGCTGGGTAAGCTCAAGAAATGTATTCAACTCCCTGAGCACAGAATGGGGCAATCTGAAGTTGCACATTGATGCATATGCCCTCTTACCATATTCTATTTTGATTTTCTGTGACTTTTATTTGCAAGCTAGTACAACTGCAAAGTTCTGAGGAGAGATGGGCTTTCCTTCTCTTTCCTTGAGACAGACAGACTTAGGAAATGCCACAGAAATAAGCTATGCTACGAAAATGCAAGAATTGAACAGTTCAGCTTTCAAAAGTCAGATAATGGCAAACAGAAGGTTGAACTTTTCCCCTCGTGTGCATGTGCATCATGATTCATTGCATACTCCTCTCGCGCTATTCCTCAAGTGCTGCAGCATGCCATAATTCGTCTCGAGAGGCAAACAGTAGTTTGCAGAACTGCAGACTYGTCTCCGAGCGGCAGGGCAAGGCTGAGCTCCCGACACATCCCCTTCGCTGCGCCCAGCGCCCCGCAAATCACGGCAAGCGTGGCAGCACCGGGGAGCGCGGGGGCGAGCCGGGAGCTGCCGGCTAGGCATGGACGTCCCCGGCAGGGCTGTGCTTCAGCTCCAGCGGCAGACAAGGGATTAGTGCCCTCAGGGCTGAGAGAGCTGGTTTGTGGATGTCCCTGAAGAGTAGCCACTTCGCTCATGCCTTTGGCCCTTGCAAAGCTGGAAGCCAGTCACTGGTGCACAGCTAGGGGTGGCTGCCTTATTTTGGGTCTAGTGACCGTGCTTTGGAAGATTTGGCCCTGTGATCTGTGAGGAATCATTAGGTTCCAGTTCCTTCCGGCAGTATCCTGCAAGGAGTTCTTCATCTCCAAAGCATGGCTCAGACACAGCCTTGCTGGAAAAGGGGAGCACGATGGTATGGCCTTGTATCCACACGTCCATGCAACTGCTTCTCCCTGGCCAGTGCGGGCCAGTGAAGATGCCCGCTAGCAGACCAGCATTACAAACTTCTCCATTAACAGGCCTCCAAGTAGACTTCTGCACCCAAAGTCCATGATGATACCACCAAAGTCAGCATAACCCCGAGCTCAGTCGAGTCCGCTGCCTGCACGCTCGTTCTCAAGCAGAACAGGCACTTTCCTCACGCTGCATGCTGAGTAATTGGCTATTCCCATGCAAATGACCCCCAGGAGACCGGCAACCATCGGCATTGTTACTCGCACTTCTGGGAAGCCCAGACCTCTGCTTTCAGGAATATCACACCACAGGAGTAATACCATTCAAATCTTGCAAGTAATAAAAAGTAATGGGAAACAGATGCTGCTGTACCTTAGATTAGAATCTATGTTTAGATTTCCAAGATAATTTTTATCTCTGATACTTTGGCTAATGTGAGGCTGATATGATAAATGGATTTTCTACGGAGCCTGAAAACAGCGCGACTGCTTCAAAACGCAACCTGATATGTAGCTGTCTCCAGCAGGGAGACAGAGAAAAGAAACAGAACTGGTGCGAATGAGGGTGAGGATGSAGGATGTGTTACACACCCCAGGTCAAGCGGCTCTGGACTGGGGCTGCGGGAGGAGCAGTTATGCCTCTGCTCCTGCCTGCCCCGAAGAGGTGCGGGAAGGTTGCACTGCCGGCGCTCAACATCGCACCTCGGAGCAGCGCGGCTTTCCCAGCCCGGAAACAATCCTGGAAGGACTGGGGAAGATTTGTCCCTTCTGCAGGAAAGTGAAACCAACGCCTTTAAATCCTGACCGGAGCGAGAACCCAGTCCATTGACTTCAAATCAGCCACTAATGGAAAGGTCATGCCACATTACTCCAGCACTCATGTGGCCAAAAAAAAAAAAAAAAAAGGAATAAAGGGGAGATTTTATTTTTTTCTAAATTGTTTTTTTTATTATTATTTTCCCGCCTTAAAACTCTTGGCAAAGTAAAACTCATCAGTTCCTTCTAGCATTGTAAGTGGAGATTATGTAATATTTACAGTGATATTAATGCAATCAATCAGCGTCAACAAGTGGAGATGTGGGAGCCAGCTATACACTTGAGAGAAAAGTGGGGAAAAGGAAAGCACAAAAGGGTCCCTGTGATGGCCAGGGAGAGATGCCAAATACTTTCACTGCTTTCCAAACTAATATGCTACAAAATAACACAATCGGCTTTGGCCCAGTTCATTAAAAATAATTTACTCAACTGCTCAGTGACTTCCCCACAGACTTGAGATGCCCACTAGCGCCCAGGCTTTTGCACAAACACCTTTTCTCCTCCCATGCAAAGGGGAAGATCTTGCCCAGCCCTGCTCCAGCTCAGTCCCAGATGATGTAAAAGGACCCCTTGTTGGATCTTGGGTTACTGGGAACAGTGAAAGCATTAGGGATCGTGAGGCTACGCTGAACAGAAAGGCTTTGCCACTGCTCTGAACGCTTGCTATGAAATGCCCACTGCTGAAAAGAGACCATTCTTCCCTAGGTGTGCGTCCTGCAGCCACCAGGCAAGCGACGTAGCGATCCTGAACGGTGCACAAATAGCTACTTCTCCTTCTTTTTCTTTTTTCTTTTCTTTTTCTTTTTTAGGTGGAAAYGTTAGGGTCTAGAGGGGATTGTTGCCTGGGCTAGACTTCTGCATGGCCCTTGGAGAAATCTTTGGCAGCGTGGAAACGGCGTCATTTTGCTACACAACAGCGGAAGCAGGATTTGCAGGTATTTCAAGCAAGGCTTCCCAACCAGGCTTTTTGGCCTGGCTGTGCGCAGCTGCCACACGGCAAGGCTGAGAACAGGTCGGCAGTTGGCCTGGAAGGAGCTGGGACCGTGCCGAGAAGTAACAGCTGTGGGTGTGCTCTGGTCCTTGTTTACCAGGATGGAAACGCATTGCAGGCACTGCTTAACTGTATCTCGCAATAAGCCTTTGTTAAACAACTGCTCTTGACGTTTGGACCTCAGCTTATGGTTTGGCAGAGGCCAACCTTGTGAGTCAAATCTTGGTGTGGACTTTCCCAAGCTCCGAGGATGCTGGGACCAGGTGTCATCTGCTGCTCTGGCTCGTGGGCAGTTCTCTTCTGTAGAAAATCAGTTCAGAAGAACGAACTGGTGCACAAAAACATGAATCCTACCTTCAAAAGAGGCCAGAAGAGATGAATTAACTCATTTGTTTTCTTTCTTCTGAAATGTTCATGTAAATTCAAGACACTGGGTAGGACGGTTCTCACACACCAGTAGAAGATCCATTCACCAATTTCTGCTGGACCACCTAAGAGATTTGTAGCCCTGTCTGACTAACCTAAGAAATTTCCTTTCTTATCTACTCTGGATACGTCACTGACTGATGATGTGCTTGTCTGAACTGAACAATTTCAGCTTCCAGAATTTACCCTTGCCTGTTATCTAAAGAATAAAACCTGCCTATCTTTAGAAATGCAAATGATCACTTGAGAAATCTAGAGAAGGACCCTAATACTGTTAAGAAAAATTCACATGATGGCAAGTAAATGTGTCAATGAATACAGCTACAGCAATGCTATGCATGACTGATACAACGCTACAGCATTACCTGGAGAAGACTTGTTTGACTTGTTTTACTTCTGGAGTAAAGATATTCTAGGAGTGCTTCATTCAGAGAGAGGAAATCCAATCTTCTGGACTCAGTGTAGCTAAAAAAAAAAAAAAAAAGCTTTCTTTTTTCCCATGTTAGTGTCTGTTATTTTCCCCCAAAACACAAAGGTAAGCAAAACCAGAAGTGTACTTGGGTCACAGGCAAAGCAGAGGTACCCAAGACAGATTCTTCTGACCTTTTGCCAGAAGCCATATCAAGGAAAGCCTCCTCACCTTCAGAAAGGTATTGGACACCAACCTTGACTAAGAGGGAGGGACAGCTGAGTGGCGAGCATTAACTGCTGAGCTCCTGACCCTGCTGCAGATGGAGAGAAGAGGCTAAACTAGATGCCACCTTTAACCCTGAGTTTGGAAAGAGCTGTTGGCCCAGCTGCAATTGAGAAACGCATGTTCTCTGGAGAGAGATCAGCTGGGGGAGGCAGTCTATTTTCCAAGGGCAGACCTCCCCAAACTGTTGGCTTAGCAGTATAAGTTAGTCAGCTCTGAACAGACAGTTCAATCAGTGCACATGTGATCATTTTGGGCTCCTTTCCATTTAGGACACGACTCTTGGAGAAAGCTCAACATCAGATTCTGCTCTGGGCAGCAGAGTGCAGAATTCCTCCAAGGTCAAGTTTGGTGCATTTCTGACCCCTGAGCCATGCTCCATCTTCGCCTCTGGCCCAGGGAGTCTAGTGTGGGCTGGATGCCTAGTGACACAAGCAGGAATTCCTAGAATAAGACCCTTGTGCACAGATGGAAGAGCAAACTGCTTTGACCACTGAGCAACCACAACCACTAACCACTTCCATTAACTCCAACCTTTTGCTCCAGCCTTATGTTTCCTTGTGAATGCTAGCAAGCTTTCTTCTGCTTGAAGCTGTGAAAGGGGTCCCTTTGTTGTTGCAGTTGCAGGTACCTGTCTCTCGCGCTGTGGAGGTGCCCACATGGTCCCATAGAAACCCAGGGGACCTTTGTCACTGGGGGCAAGGGAAAAAGGATATTTGCTCCTCACAACTTTAACCATGTTGCATAAGCAACTCAATTAGGTATTCAAATCTCTTTACAATCTCACTAGAGAAATTCTTCTTCCAGTGGGCAGTTCAGAGCAGGAATTTACCTAGTGTGTATAGAAGAGCCTTGCGGAGTAACCTTTCTCTCTCCCCTATAGAGGACCTGTCAAGTGATGAGCTGTCTAAGCTAGGTGACTAAATCAGACACCTGAAGGTGGGTGGTATGAATACTTCTCTGATACGTTACCCTTTGCATCTCAATCCCAGTGGGGAATGCCTCATCTGTGCTTCRAAATCTGGGCAGTATCTTTCCCAGCGCTGAACTGAGCAGGAATCAATACCAAGTAAAAAAAGCAATCAGAAAGCTTGGAAATTGTCATTCCAAGGGGTGGGGAAGGAAGGTTTAATTGCTTTTAGGTCTGTGGCAATATGCACAGCTTTGTCTGTATGTCACACTCGGGCAAAAATTACGCGGTGCCCTGCCTCTACACACGTGCATACACTTGTGATGCTTTAGCAATCTGGTTTCTCAGCTAGAGGCTGCAGCCAAAGTATTAAGAAATGGGTCTGCGAGTTGAACATAGCGGCAAAGCCTCCTTTTGTTGTTGCCACTTACTATTTCATAACAGGAGGGGGAATGCACACGGTGCTGTCTTGAGACAGGAACGACACAGGGCAAAGCCCTGACTTGATTCACGCCTTCGGGCTGCTCTCTGCCACGGGCCTGGGATACACGTGTGCCATGAAGGAGGRGGGGAGGTGAGGAACACCTTGCTGTGGGTGCTAGCTCTCTCAGACCTCCCAGCAATGAGGGCATGTCTGCGCTGCAGGCTACCAAGGTCCCAAGACAAGCAAGGCACAGGAGCTCGCGCGGAGCTCCTCATCACGGTGGTCACCTGTACGCTGCACTCCAGGCACGCTCCACCTGAGCTCCCAGATACCACAACGAGGCAGACACAGCTTTTGCCCTGCATTTTGTCGGCCACGTGTACCTCGTGCCTGCCGGACCCCCGGGGCAGGCACTGTCTCATGCTATGTGTCTCTACGTTAACAAACTAGGACCCAGTTTTGACCTGCTCTCTTCCAACTGAAGGAATCATTATTGACAATAAAAGCAACCGCAGTGAGGACTGAGAGATAATGGCAACACCACAACAACCACAGTGTTACGGTCAAACACAGAGCAAGAACAACTTAGCTGCAGATAAGCTTGAGATTGCCTAGTGAGAGCTGTTTCGCTGCTCCACGAGGGCCACGGTCTTGGCCAGCAGTCCCCAGCTAACATCAGGTCCATCCTGTTTGATTATAAACACAGAGCAGGGCTTGGCCACAGTTCTGTCTGGATTTCGATTTGTGCTGATAATACACATATTTTGAAAGGGGATGTTAATTGCTACATTAGATTTATTAGCATGAATCTTATCCATCCCTTCCTTCCCCCCCCTTCTCTTCAGCTCAGTTCATCAKTTTTATGAGAGGGTGAGCGATACGTTGTGAGGACCATACCTCCTTGGCTTTCTGGGGACGGGGATACAAATACCGGCTTCGTGATCATCCAGAGAGGACAAGTTCATAGAAAGTTGCGGGTAAATGGCTGAACGGAGCTTTGAGAGACCAATTATAAGCGCGCTACTTTCCTCCCAATAAACTCTGAGCAACTCAAGGTGCCAGTAACGTTGCATCTAGTGTGCAGTGGGGTAACGAAAAGAAAGAGCTATTGGGTACGATCCAGACCACATCCTCCTATCAAACCCCGCCGAGCAAGTACRCAGAAATGGCTGAGCGTGCAGTACAAAGCTAAATAAAGTGTCAAGGATAATAGCTGTTGTTTGGTGCCAGGCTTTAAGTTAAAGTAAGTTTTATGGGAGGAAAGTTACGGGCCTCTAACGGAACGTAAATGGTGTTTCTGCGCCTAGCAGAATGTGCGCGCCTGGTGTCTGTGTGTATCCTTGCAAATTACATCTTTAAATGTAAGCATTGGCGGTGCCAAACAATTACAATGTTTATAGAAACTGATGGCCCACATCTGTTTAAAATACTACTCAGTGTTTAGACTGATGGAATAGAAAACATTTTGCAAAGAGTAAGCATAAATTGCTATGATTTGATCGAATTTCTTCTTTCGAGTGAGGAGAACTCTCACTGCATTGATTAACTACTCAAATTCATTAGCACTGTAAGCACTACACAGTGAACGCAAGCCATAAACCCCTCTTCTGGAGCAACAGAGAATTAACAAAACGTAAGAAAATTCTTCCAGAGGGTAAACCCTGTTTCAGACTAGACTGAAGCAAGGATGTAGTCTCACAGCCCAGCATTGTTAGAGCCTTCTTGTGTGATCTTAGGAAGGAACAATTTTCTCTCCATTGAGAATTCAGCCTTGAATGTCTTTGTCTCAGCTCCCTATTCAGGCAATGGAGATAACAATCATTCTTATTCGGGTTTCACTATTTAGAGCCAGACAGAAGAGAAGAGCAAGCCGAGTTCCCAACCTCAACTACTTGCAAGGGATAACTGGACTGGTTCCAGCACACAGAGAAGCCCAAGCCCTTGGCTTTGTCTCTCACCTGCTAAAGGAGGCTCTTTAGCTATATCCCAACACACTCCTACATTGCTTTGGACTTCTTCCAAGCGGTTCTGTAGGCCAYGGCTCTGTAAAGTCGGCAGGGCCTCTTCACGGCAGCATCACAGTGGCACTATGGGATGCAGCTTCTTTTAGCCAAGCAACTTGGGATGTGAGAAAAATATTAGGCTGGTTAGGAGATGAAAGCAGTAGGGATTTTGGAGATGTGGCCATGAGAGAAAAGAGAGCAAAGTTCAATAATCCTCTGTTCCAAGAGCTTCAATGACATGATGGCTCTTGAGGGACCTCAGCAGGCCAGGGCAAACTAGAGCTGCCTCCAGAAAACCAGGGATTGTTTCAGCAATGGACAAACCCCAGAACATCCCAGACTTTGGCAGCTGTCTTCCCGTCAGCTGCAGTGACCTCGGCTCCAGCCCCAGTGGACAGTGCAGTCTAAGGGTTGCAACTCTCTACACGCTATGTAGAGCAACACGGTAATAATCAAGTTCTCATGCGCATATCCATAGGCTTGCTTGCATGCCAATCCTGGAAGAACTTAGCCTGCTCTTCCTCCACGGTGGACTGCTTCATTGTGGTGCTTTGGCACCTGTCTAATCAAAGAAGCCTTTCTTCATCAGTAAGTTGAAATCTTGCTGTAAATCTGCCCATAGCGCGCACACTTGAGTGACAATATTTCAGAACAAAGGGTCCCATTCATCAGAGAACCCTTTGGAGTTCACTTCCCAGTTTTTTATGTTAGTCTTAGAGGGGGGTGCAAGTTTTATGAGCAAAAAAATGCAGACACCCCAGAAGGAACACCCTGTTCTGGAACTAATTAAAACCAGCTCCCCTTGGGCATGACTAGAGACTCCTGTGCAGCATGTGGGAGGGTCTCTCCTTTTTCAGTTATACTGAAACCAAACATACAGTGGAGAAAATCCAGCTCTGGAGCTTCCCCATAGTTAATCACCAGGATTTTTATGGTATCTAGTTTAATAAAAGGCTTGCAGTTTCCATTCTTCTTTCAACCCCACCCAATCCCTTATATTTTTAAGACCACTTAAGTCACACACACACACGCAAAACTCCAGCACGAAAAAACAGCCACATCAWACACAACATCACACATAAGGAGCTWCAGTCTCTTCCAAGCCCTCATTCCATCTCAGCTTATGTGCTGTAAATTAGTATGCAAATTATGTAAACTAGAAGCACATGTAAAGTAGAAGTAGTTCTCCCTGGTGTTAACAGTAAGTCCTATGTAAGCACTGCAGACTTCAGAGAAGTATCGTGACTACGGGCGTCTCCTGGTGAAGCAATGCATCCATCAGACCAGCTACCCAGCTCAACACGGGGGCAGCAAAGGGGTACACAGAGGGGATGTCCCARAGCATCTCTCCTTGCAGACGAGCAAGGAGTGAGAAGGGCCATTGCTYTTCCTCCTCAGGCCCAGAATGTAAATATATCTTCTCTGCTAAGCACCAGGCTACGTGGACTCCAGGTCAGGGGAGCCAGAGGCGGGCCATAAGTCCYGAGAGGATGCTCTCTGCGGCGTGGGGATGGCATTAGCGCTGTACTTCAGCGGGACTCGCAGCAAAGCTGCTGTCCCACTCCAGGCAAAAACATCGCACGTGCCCAGCACTGCGGCACAAGATTTGCCGCACCTGCCTCAGGTGCTGGGCTTGTGCTTGCTCCCCTGGGAGAGCATCCCACCTCCTCGGTAATGACACCGTCCACATGGGGCTCTGCTTATTGTTCGAGCAATGCTGCATTTCCTTTAGTCCCGGAGYGGAGCTGTGTAAAACACGCAGACGTTTTCATCACTTAACTTACAGCTGCCCTGGGGGAATCTGCATGAGATTACCCAGTGCTCTTTAAATCAGTCCCAGAAGAACCTTTTCTAGCCACTGCCAAACAAAAGCATTTCCAAGAGAGTTGCATTCTTTTTTCCTCTGTAAGAACCCCCCTTTTTCAGACCAGCTCAGCTGTTACACTTGGGTACTAGCTAGTGAAAACACATACAAATACCTGTGATACCACTGAAATTAATGGAAAAACTCCCATTAGTTTCAAGGAAAGGGGGGCAGAATTCCCCCCCCTATTTTTATTAAGAAAGAAAAGAGCAAGGACCTGTTGAAGCTCAACTGCAGTCCACACTGAAGCAAAGCTTTACTGCTCTCATATCCCCTGTGGATGACATGTAAAGCCTACAGACGCACGCTGCTGCTCCACCGCTACATAAGAGCTGTAAGGATGCAGCCTGCGCTAGGCTTAGCCTTAGCCCCCGCTCTTCCTGTTTCAAAGCCTGCCTGTTWTTGTATGCATTGATGCAGCAGCAATGTCACCACCGTGACAGCCTTAGGCAGAGGCTGGTTTTGCATAGCACCAGCAGTGCGAACAACAGCACAAGAGCAGGTACCTGCAAGCATCTACCAAGCATCAGCTAGCAAGAAAACTCTGGAGGGGCTGGGTGAAGGTGTTTTTAGACCGGAAAGAGCCATTCCGAAACTCTGCTGTTTTGAGCTGGCAAGCAGAACAAGGACCAATTAACAGGGAAGGTTTCAATGTTAATATAAGACCAGGTTTGACTCACTAGGGGGACTAAAGAGTCCTCCCACCCTGTCCCATTTATGCTGGTGGCCCAACACACGGTCCCCTTTCACACATACATCCTTTCCCTCCCACTTCAAACCAGGGCTGCACCAGCTTTACTGCCCAGAGCAGATTTCTGCCAGCTCAGCTAATGCTTCATTAGCCAGGGCTTGTAGTAACCCAGGCACAAGAAAACCTCCTAACCGTGCTTCTGCTTCCAGCCACTACAGGTCTAGGTGTCCTCCTTACAAAATGCTTCAGCCACCAACAGCTCAGAGGGGGCTCTTGAGTGTGAGGCTACCCTATGTCTCCATTTGGTTTGACTAAGACCAAGGGGTGCACTATTCTGCATCTCTCATGCACTGAAGAGACTTGATTTTCCCAAGAAATTGCCCCCTATTTGAGAACTGTTTACTGCCTCCTCCATTTCCCTCACCCAGAGCTGCAGCTTCAGACAGGACAAGTGAACGAGAAATGTTGATACAGCCCCAAAAGTGGCATCTCTGCCAGACAAATGACTGATATGGACGGGCAGCACTTTATGGCTCTCTACGGAGTGATGCCTGTTTACACCGGCCAAAGAGGCTGTTCTTTCCACCAGGATGAATAGGCAGATTTGAGAAGCCAGCCTAACAACTATGCTGCCAGCTCTCAGTCCAGCTGCGCAACCACTTTCAGACATCTGGCATGGTCCCACATGCTGGAGCTTTTAAAGTTTCCCTTGGTACCRACTGGGGCTGGTTAATGTTTAAGCCTAGTGAGGAAAGCCAGCATGACCATGCACCAGCGGAAGGCCAAGACACCCCTTTCCATTACGTGGGGACAGTCCTGAAGGCATTTCTAACCAATGCCAAAGGACCTTAGCAGCTCAGGAGACTAGCTCCACCTGAAAGTATACGGCACTGCTGTCTGTGTGAGGAGACACACCAAGCCCTGGTGCAAGGGCTCTGAGATAACAAGTTCCCCCTACACGGCCAGTTGCCAAATGTGCTATGTACCAATATTTCTATAGGAATAGACTCGGAGGCTGCTCACGTCAGCATTTAGCTAGAGAAAATCCCAGCYGTGAGCCCACTGGGATCAAGGGAATCAAAGTGTTACCAATAAAGAGCCATTTCTCACCCTTCCAAATCCACACTCAAAACAGTAGGATGCAAGAGTGAGGATTTCTCATAAGCTGAACTATTCTTGCMGGAAATGGCACATTTAGCGCTTGTTTCATAACTTTTTTCCTCGCATTTCCTTTGTGCCTCTCTCCCATGCTCTGCTTCAGCGCTACAGCAGCACAGAGCCTCTGCAAGCAGATCCCTCGATCTTGAAGACCAGCCTACGCGGTTCTGCCAAAGTGATCTGGACCCAGGGTGCTTGCACATACCTTCTGCCTGGCTGGCCCCGGGCAGAGCAGTCCTCTCCAGCATAACTCTGAATCACAGTGGCACCACATTAAGCCTTTAGCTACATTATTTTTTGAGGTTTACTCATCACAAATGTTGACAGTAAGGATCAGCTTTAAATAACAAGCCAGAAAACCAATTCCCTTCCATATATTCAATAAAATCCTGTTGCTCCCTTCAGAGGAGAACATACCGCACCATGTTATTATACAGGCACAAGAGGAAATCACTCTTTGGATTTGGGAAGTAGATATTAATGGACTCGGACGCGAAYAGAGGGCATGCTCATTTTGCAATTGAGTTACTTTCTCTGATACACTCTTGATTCCATTTTCCTGGCAAATTGTGAYTGATAATAAATTGCAATAACTTTGAGTTTACCTTATGAGTCACAGAAGATTATGTTGGGCACTAATGACRTTCCCAAAGTGGAGGGTCTCTCCAGTGAAATATCTAGCATATGGAAGCAATTCAATATTTACAGATCCAGATGAAACCTACATATGATGAAGAAACTGTATTTTGATAAGATAATAGGCAGCAATACAAGCCGACAGATATATTCCATAAAGGGAGGGGGAAAAAAAAAAAAGAAGCTCTTAACCTTTATCAGGAAGTCAGGCTTCATCCAGGACCTATTGAATCCAACAGATTAAGTCCCCCAGGCTTCACTGGGGTTGAAGATCAAGTCTTCACCCATCTTCACAAAGGGAACATGTTCTGGGTCAGCTTGCTCCGTCCCAGGACACTTTATCCTACAATAATATTCCAGCCTCCTGCTTATTATAAGCTGAAATCTGTTTATTTCCTCTAATATTTAACTCTCACTCAGTGTCTCATTTTGAAACCCCCAGGGCAGCTAAAGTGGGAATTTTAATTTTATTGCTCYGTTAGTCAATTTTATTTTTATTTTTTTTTCAGCACTGTTTACACAGAGCAGCCCTCCTCCCTAGTCCCCTCTGGTTTGTCTTTCGCTTCTCAGGCATTTCCTAGCTGCTGTGCTTGGGCTCCACCTTGTCATGTAAATCCAATTTAATTTGCACAGTTCTGCTTGACCGGGGCTGTTTTCTAATAAATTCAAGCTCCATGAAAAATTCCAACCAGGTGATACACTCACAGGCAGCATATGTGGTAAGGATCTTCAAAACCTACTCTAAGACGAGACAGGTGGCTTTCAAGGCTGCTTGGCCTTTTACTTCTAATATTGACTTTTAATTACCAACAGTTAAATCTTGTTTTTCTGTATGATCCATTTCTGCCTCAAAATCCATTTTGCCCCGGGGTTATTGACACAGTTGGAAAACTTACTATGTTTACTTTTTTTTCCTTGAGAAAACAGTTTATTTTTATGCATTACTTAAAACCTAGACTGTATCCACACTCATACTGTAAGCTCTAACTCTGCTCTTCACTAGTTGCTGGACTTCTTTGTCCCTCTTTCCAGCGTTATCTTCAAAAACATCTCGCAGGAAGATGACTCAGTGCAAGAAATAAGTGTTTACGATGAAGGATATATTTTATTTTATAGTTTTACTTCCTCTGCTTCTCTGTGGGTGAATTTTTGTGAATACTCAATAGACTAAAGAGCAAACACACTCTTTGCAAGGGCAGATGGTGAGTCTCTACAGCCCAGGACAATGTCCTGAGATAGCACTGAGCAGGCCCTGGAGTGGGCAGTAATATAAATACGTAAGCACTGTGCTATGCCCAGACTATCACGCCTGGCCCCAGCTCTGTACTAACAGGTCTATGCAGCATACAGGAGCCACGCGAACATCTCCGTGTACCCAGCACTTGGCTGCACAGGCAGTCCAGCTTGTTCCACTCCTCTTCTGAGGCAGGTAGCATGCCATTTCACTKTGCTATATAGACAGCCCCTACAGGACATGTGTCTAAATACTTTGAAAAGTCCATAGGGTTTAGGTTCTTACATCACTTTTGAAAATGACTTAGGAATGGCAAGACTTTAAAAAATATTAGGTGAATAGCTCTGTTGATGAAATATTACCCAGAAATGATGAAATACTAGAAATATGTATTTTTAACCTCTGCTTAAAAAACGTGGACTGGCAAAACAAAACACTGAGTTATATTAGCCCCATTCAAACCTTTTGGACAGAGAGAAGCAGAGCTGTCGCCCATCGAGGTCGGCCAGCTGGAGCAAGGAAAGGGAGGATGACGGAGAGGCACACGAGAAGCACCACACAAGTCAGCAGGCACCAGCAAAAAGCAGCACTGACTGCTGAGCCTCACTGGGGAAGGACGCGGTTTGAGGGGTTCAGCAACGTCAAAGAGCCTCCAGCTCATGAGATGTCCCCGTGGGTGGACGTGCCAGCAGCAAGAGCTCAGTCATCTCCCGTGCAGGGAAGCTTGAGCCCACATTTCCCTCCTGCCACAAGCAGAGGGAAGCTCCAGAGAGGTGCCCACAGGCGGTGGCCCATGGTCCACCTCACATTTTCAGCACAGGCTGGCATGTTCCCCCAAATGCCTCACTCTTGGCTGCAGGCTGAGCCCTAGGTGCCAGGCTCCAAGTCCTGCCTGCAGGTTAGGCAACGCACGCTCCTCGCGATCCCCAGGGAGCTGCTGCTCAGCCTCGCATCGGAGCTGGGTTTGATCCCCTGTGAAATACTTCCAAAAACAGCAGCATTACATAACTCAGCGTGCCTCGGGTACAAGAGGCCGCGTTGAGGTTTGGGTGACATTTAATCCATTCTCATGCACGAAAACAAAAATGAAAGAATGTCCAGCTTTTGTTCTACTTAGTCAATAAAACCAAAAAACTCCTCTAAAGGCTTTCTAAATATATACAGGATACCATGACAATTCAGGTGATTTATTGGCACTTAACATTATGAGGGTGACAGAAAGCACTGCAATAGTTAAGTACCATGGTCACAGCCATTATAAACATTTTTTTAAAGGGGTTTATTACAGAGCTGTAAAACTAAGCTCTAGGCTAGAAGTTGGCATGTGAGTTCTCTCTACCTTTGAAGTATTTATTGACATTAGAAATTTGGGAGGAAAAAAATAATCAATTTGGAAACTATGGTTTCATCAGACTTTGAACAGCAAGTGTAAAAAAGCAAGTAGATAAGAAAGCAGGGAAGGAAGAAAGGGAGGGGTACCATTAAGATGAATAACGGTCAGCAAATTATTTGTCAAGGGTTTTTTTTCAGTTCACTTTTTTCCGTTCATAAGTGACTCACAAAGCAATGGTTTCTGCAAAGTTTCTTAGCCTTTCAAAATATTTGCCCAGCCATTTCCATGCAGTTATTGGTGTGTGATTTACAGCTTTTCACAGCAGGGAATGCAAGTCGCCCCGGGGTACAGCATGCCATCGAATGCTGCTGGGAAAACTGCAGCCCTCTGTCTGGCTCCCTGCTTTCTCCGAAGGAGGAGAAAGAATCTGCAGCCAAGCCACTCAGCCCTGCTGGGTAACTCATTGGCAAGAGCGAGGGGTAAATCCCATCTGGCCCAATTCACTGACTAGGAGGCCAGGGCAGTTTAGAAGCTCCTGAGAGGAAATGCCAGATGCGGGCACCTCTCCTAGATTTTAAATCCAGGAGAGACCATCGTGAGCATCCTACACAAAAGAGGCCATTCTGCTTGTTGGTTAGATACCCATGTCACCACAGCATTGCCTGTTGCTCAAGCCAGCTGCCTGGCATTGTTGTGCTTTTCTTCTCAAGATCGTTTTCTCATTGGCAGAAATCATAGTGCACCACACTGTGCTCTTTGAAGGACATCTGTTATCCTCCTCTGTGGACTCTCGTCTTCATCTGTCCTGTGCCAGTTCTTCTGTAAATGCTCAGTAAGGCAGTGGCCTTGTTCTAAAACACCCTGTGCCTTTGTATTACATGAACTCTAGTGTACAGTAGGGCATCCCTGGGAACAGGTATGCTCAGTGCTGCCTTTAAGGACAGTTATCCCAAATGTCACCTGAATGGTCATTTTTGAAAACACTCAGGAATGGGTTTACCACCCAGGAGGAAAGTAAAGAAACATTAGCTACTCCGTTAGCACCACACAGGATAACACCTTGGACTCGTTGCTGCTCAGCATCCTATTTCAATGGCTTGTGTGCCCCAAAGTCTGTCCTTCACCCCGCGCTCAGTGTGCCACTGGCCACTGGTTCTGAGAAGCCCAGCTCAGAGGGGATGAGAAGCTTTCTTCATTTATGTCTCACTCCTCCAGGCCTAAGCCAGTGAAATTCAGCCTCTGCTTTACAATTTCATTCTTTATGTCACTAGCTGGATGAGAGGAGAAATGATCAGGAAAATCAGCTTGGAACATCTTGAACCAAACCAGTAAAGTTTAGGGAAGACAAATCACACCTTGAGTTGACAGTGCATGAAAGGAGACACCCTGATTTACACCAGCTGACAGCCTGGCCTCACATCCCGAGAACCTGGGGATATTTTTGACTGCCCTTTTCACAGCCAAGTTCACCCTTGAAATACTCCCATACACTGAATTATAGACTGGATGCATGAATCCAGCATGGAACAGATGTTTATCTAATTTGCTTTCACATGTTTTTAAACATTTCACATGTAGGAAAATGATAAAAGCAAGAAGATTAAACATGGATGTCCAAAGTCTAATTAACATCCCCATTGGTCAGCAGGGTGTGTATTTTTCTTTTAAACAGAGCAACACCAGCTTCCTTTATAACGCACAAGTCCCAGGGGACAACAGATCTGCAATAACATATTACTGTTGTTAATGACCATTTATTGTTGTTATTACCATCATGAAGCTTGGGTGAATCACCTCAGTGAGTAAGACCAAAAAAATTTCTGTGAAGCAGTTAAACTCTATTTTAAGGTCTCAAATAAGACTTTGCTGGGACTGAACTAGTAGAAAAACCTGCACATGGGTGAGATGCTCTCCTCAGGAATTTTGACAGGGGCATTTGATCAACCTAAAATCAATGCATCAAACTGTCATCATCACCAAGTGAGCACGCCTCAAACTTTCCAGTTCGGTTACGTTATAAAACATTAGAGGGTTTTTTTAATATATTTAAAAGTGTGAGTTAAAATATAATTACAATATAAAAATGGTATAAAATAAAAAGCTTATGTTTTACAACCTCGCCACATTGGAAAATTTGAGGCACAATAATCTTCTCAGAAGAGGTCCCTGTATTATGGTTCCAAGTTCCTCACACCTTGTAACATAATTAGGTGTCCTCCCGAGTTCTTTGTTGCACTTTATTTTGCAGAATATCATCAAAAATGGCTGAGCAGGCTCCCCCCTCTCTGCCTGTCCCAACACTTAATGGCTTGGAAATCGATTTGTTCTGAGAGCAAGTATGAGAAGTGAGCCCTAGGGGTAGCTTTGGCTCTATAAACTAACTACATACAGAGAAAGAAAGAGAAGGGACAAAAATATTTTCTTCCCAGATGCAAATGTGCAGGCAGGTGCCAAAGGCTTCTAACTACATGACTTTGTATTTGGCTTGGTGACAAAATAAACCCCTGTGTAGGAAGATACAGTAGTTCTAAGCAATAGGTTAGGTTTCAGTTTAAGCAAGGCCTAAATAACTTCTTTATCAGAGGGAACAGCATTAATATATATATATTTTAATAAAATGCTGGCCCTGAGGTCATGTGTCTGAACTGTTTTCTTTTTCTTATGTTCTAACAGTGCTTTCAGATGTTCATATCCTGCAGCTGCAGTTCCCATGTAAACGCGGTCTGTACTGCCAATCCTGTGGCAAAGGGATATTAGTACCTAATGGCCATTTGTTGCGAATTGGCTACCCCGTGCATCTTTGAACATCTGGGCTAAAGAGTGAAGTAAATCAAACCGCACAAACCTCACGGCTCACTCTGTGGCTGTCCCCCAACAATTACAGGAAACTGTAGACATGGTAGAGATTCTTTGATTGACTGGTGGTTGACTGACTACGAAGGGTGCGTGTGTCAAAGTCTTTTAGGTTATGATACCAGGGCTTGACCAAAGGTGCTCAGAAGATGATCAGAGTATAGACAGCTTAATTCTGGACCGTAAGGACATCCCATCCTCCCCACTCGTTATCTTTGTCTGTCTTCCTTGCTCTGTGGAGTGAATTTTCCAAGCAGAGCACAGCTGTCTCTCACAACCTGTGGTCTGCAATCACGATGAAAAAGTCTTGAACTCTGAGGGACTGCATGGGTCAAGATGTTGACCTGGAAATCTAAGGAAGAAGCAGAGATTAGGATAGAAAGGTCATGCTGTCCTACCCAGCTGAGGAAGAGTGAGTGGTTCTGTCTGTGCTGGCAGGGAACGTGCATGCAGGAGCGTGTCTCAGTTCTAGTTCCCAGGTAAATCCCCGTATGCGTACTGACTCCGTGCCATTCCTCCATAGGATTTGATTTTCTTTGGAAGGAGACCCAGGCAGGTGGCCAAAGGGGAGCTGCAACAGATTCCATTACGCCCCAGCTTCTGGATGATCTGTCCTGTAGACTCAGCCATTGTGTTGTGCATGGGCTGTACTCCTTCTCAATTCAGCCCCAAGTAATCCTGAGATAGGAAGGACTACAAGAGTAAGGACTGGTCCTATTGCATCTCTTGGGACAAATCAGATGGAGGGTGGACATGATTCTGCTAACCCAGCTGCTGGTGACTGGGCCAGATTCAGTGGACCATGACAACCTATGATGGATAAAAATAACCTGTAGCATGTCCAGGGCCGACTCTCAGGTGTTAGGGAGGGCCTGAAGGAAGGACATTCAGATTTTGGAAGATGGGTTGGAACTTTCCAATTCTTCAGCGAAATATACAGTGGAAATAATTGGGCTCAAAGAGGATTGCTATAGCCAGGGCAGTGAGAGAAACAGCAGTGAGTTCTAGTGCTGGCAGCACAAGAGAAGTTGAGAGCTGACTCAAAGCTGAATATCTTTCATGCTGCTGATTGTAATGTCCTCATCTGGCCTTTGTTAATGTCTTTCACTTGTGTACTGAAAGCCAAACCCGCAACTACGGGTCAAGCCAAAGAGAATAGGCTTGAACGTGTGGTGACTGGCAGAAAAAATTCTCCAGTCACTTACTGTGGGCCAGAGGTGAGCTGATCTGTGATTATTATTGCAGACTGGGAGGCGTGGTATGCTTGGCAGCTGCTGTTTCCATCTGCTTACATGGGCTGGATGGTGGATCCATAGAGAGTCAAATCTGCAGCCAGGCCATTGTCTCAAACCGTCCACCAGCCTACTGAGGCCAGACCCCTTCTGAACAGATAAATCTTCCAATGGGACAGACTTCACCTGGATCTTTGCCCCTTTGCATAAGGGAAACCTATTTATTGATGAAGGATTTCTCACAAGGCCATTACAGCATCAAGAGTCACAGGACYGAACTGTTTCTGCTTCCTTGTCTGCTTATTCTGTTTCATCCAAACCATGGTATGGAACTTCTTAGTGTTTTGTTCAAAGACTTGGACAAAGGACAGTGAACTGCTTCCAGGCTGGACTGTAGTTGATTATGCACCTCTATAGAGTTAATCCATATTCCAGGTGTCACCATAAAACACTTAGCCAGAAATAACCATAGTTTTATTCCAGCAAAATCAACAAATGCATTACAATCAGCATTCCATCCTACAAGGTGCCACCACTTCCTGGCCCCCCCAGGGCACCAAAATAGACAAAGCAATTCCTCAGGTCAACATCAACACATCTAAGGCCAATGGTGGGAGACCACACAAGTTAATCACGCAATTTATGCAAATTTAATCCAGGCATCAGCCAGAAGACCAGCTGTTCTTCTTTTGGCCTTTCCCATATCAGATACAGGACAGCAAGAGGAATTTTGTACAGCCTATTACAAAGGGGGCAGTGTGTTTTGGGGGACACTCCACAGTGCCACCTCTTCTCATTAGATCAGGCAACCAGTTGGAACAGGACCAGAGCTGATGTTAGGGCCACAGGTCCAAGATCCCTCCCTGTGGCAATGAGATACAAAAGGAGAAACAGATCCATTATGCATCCAAGGAACACACCCAAGTCCCACAGTGTGGACATCACCATGGGTTTACTACAAAGAGATGTGGTGTTGATGCTATTGCTGAATCAAGCCCTGACTTTCCATGTCCTCACTGTTCAGTTTTATTATACTTGGTCACCAAGCACGAAAGCATAAATAAAATCTGTTTAATGTCATGCTCATTTTTCAAGCAGGAAGTGACATAGGTTGACACCCAGCCATTAATTTGACATGGGGCAGTAAAATCATTCGATACTGCTGGCAGAATTTTATAGAAATTTACCAAGTTTAAGATTTATGGAAAACATACTGCTTTCACTGTAGTGGCTGGTATAACAAGGGAGCATCATTTTTTATTGCAAAGGGATTTTTTTGTCTATGGAAACAGAGTCACTTAGGAGATCCTTACTTCTCCATATTTCCCCCACCCTGATTATAAAATTTCATTCTATAATTAAAATTACACAGAAAGATATTTTAGGAGAAGCAAATCTTTTAAGAGGCATAGAGAAAGGGATGTTATTTTGCTAGGGCATGAACTTTGCTCACCTAGGAAAACAAGGCACATGGGCTACAGACAGAGGAATGGCAGCCACAGTTCAAGTCTCAAAGGGTTTGTTATTGCCTAGTTATCAGATGAAACCCGAGGTTGTCATGGAGCTCTATGGGAACTGATGGACACCTTCAACCAGGGCAGAGAAAACTGGGAGAAGTAACGATTGAAACAGCCGTAGCTCTCTTGGTAGCACAACACTTGTCATATCCATATCATGCCCAAATCCAGCCAGCCCCCACTGTAGGCAGTGATAGTTGAAGACACTGAGCATCAGCAGGGCAGAGGTACTTGGATGTGAACCAAAGGCCAGGGGAGCACTCTTGTAGACTCGGGCCCTAGACGGCGTCCTCATGGTCCCATTCTGCAAATCTTAGCTGACACAGTATCACTTCAGTTAAGTGAACTATTTACATGCATTAGGACTCTTTCCCCAAGTGCAGGTTTGCAGCTCAAGCTCTGAATTGTAGGCGTATTAGAAAAACAAATGCAGTTGTGTGTGTCATGGGGGAGCGTGCGCAGAGGGGAACTCTGCCAAATAGTAATCATGTACATTTTTCCCTGCAGCAGGCTCTGGTCCCAGATGGCAGCGGTGCAGGGCTGCACTATTCCTCACCCTCCTGCTGGCCACCGCTGCGAAATTTTCCCTCCAGCTGGGGGAAAATGGAGGGTGGGCGGAAGCATGTGGAGATCCTTATCACACTGCAGTCAATAACACCACATCAAGCAGCATGCCTGACGTATTATACTAYCCTCCCAACATGGGCCAAGTGACCCAAGACCATGCTTGCAGCCTTCACCAACTCCTGGCCAGCCAGCTCCCCAGACAGTGTCACCTCTCACGCAAGAAACCAACTCCTTACACAACCACCTCGCTCATTCCCACTCATCTGCTGTCTTGTTCAAGCACTCAGGCATCCTTTCCCAGTGGTATTTAAAAAAGCTGTAGGGAAGGCAGGGAGGTCTTCCCAGCACCCAGGCAAACAGGAGCAAAATCCGAATGCTTGCATGCCCGGTCTCACTAATAGGTGGCCAAAGTATTAAGGATTAGCAGATGAAGGGTGACACTAGATTAGGAGTGCCTAGAAAGGGATGAGCTGTTAGAAAAGGATGGCAAATCCCAAAAGAGCCATCCTAGCTCCTTCAGACCCCCTGTCAGGCCCAACTGCCAGCTGCACACAGCTGTAAGCTACCTTCAGCCCGAGGGGCATCACAACCAGTGCGGGCCTGCAAGCTGTGCGTCCGAAGTTGCTCACAACAGTGTCTGAACTAATAAGGGGACAGCTGACATTTATCATGGGCATAGCTGTACGTTAACAGGCTCAGGTGGCTTCTGGCTTACGTCCCATCAGCGTGGAGCAAGGTGGAGCCGACCCTGACCTGCAGACAGAGTCAAAAGCCTCTTGCCATTCCTTGAGCCTGCATTGCCTCTGCAACGCCTCACAGCCTCAGCTGAAATTCCAGCATCCACAAGCCCATGGTGAGAGAGAGTCTCTGCGCCAACGGGATTTATAGTCTTGACAGCATGAGATTTCGGGGAGCAGATGTAGAGAGAGAGGTCATGCAAGGTCATATTGGAAATATATGGCAGAGGCAAGAACTTAGCTCACTTGAACTAAATTCTCACTCAATGACTAAACCACAAGACCATCCTTTCTCTTAAAGAGCTTTTCCATGCCCTAACAAGCCTGGTGATGGACTTGACTTCTGCATGTTCTTGCCTGAGCAAGGACCTCAGGACTTGGCTGGATGCCACAAAAATAGATGTCCAAAAGTTATGAAAATAAAGGTATTTATCTTCATTGTTAGAAAAAGAGACTGAGCCTTTTATTTCTCTCTCTTGGAGGATTAAGCTCACAGATTTACAAAGAACTGGTTGATTACCAAAATAAATACATCRCCATGCCAATTTATAGGACACAAATGTAGGAAACCCATCCAACCAAATCAGGCAAAGTGTAATTCATGTGAGAGCCCTCAGCATGTGCAAAGGGCACAGTGCATGTGGAACAAAGCACATAGAGGTTTCTAGCATGTTTTCCCCTATCTGCAGGAACAATTCCCAGTGCAGCCTACAATGGAGCTATAAAATAAATGGCTTGGCTCTCCACTGGAAGCCAAGCCCAACTGTTCTCAATGAGAAGGAGGATCATGTATCTTTATAATGAGAATTCAGTCATTTCTGAATGTTGGCTTTGCTCATATCACCACCAAATCTGTCTGCAGAGCTGACAGGCTGCAGACTTCACTTGGATTTCTAACTGTGATTATGCATGGCAGTGATGGATACCCGGGGGTTTTCAGGGGCTTAGAGTTTAGGGCTGGCTTTGTTTTTCAGCTGTTTGGGGCTTGAGATTGAGGGGGCTGTTGGGGTATTTTTAGTGTCACTGTCCAGTGAGGTTTAAGGAGTTCTTTCCTCATCTTAATAGTTCTGATAATGCAAAGAGATGAAAGCAACGTCTGAGCAACTTCTTTATRTTGGCAAAACTGCCAATTCTGTGATGGGATCCAAGAGCAGTTTTGCTTTCAGCATKCAATGAGAGGGTGCAGAATATCTTTACTGAGTTTGAACATATCATTGCCCACAGAGGTATAAGCCCCATCCTTCATAGCAGTGGTGATACTCAGAGCACTAAAACATCTGCTCACGCAGGAAAAAAAAAAACCTACAACCACGTTAATGTTCAGGAGCATGGAGCAGTCAGGAGCAAAGGGAACTTTCCTCCCCGTTATTTCTCACAGGGCATAACATTTGGGGGAATCATTCAAGGGATCAGTGACAGTCATATAAGATCTTAGTGACAGTCATATAAGATCTTATGAATTAAAGGAAAAGTTTGATTGGATCCACAGAGCTGCAGCTGATGGCTGCAGCACCACCAATTTCTATAGCCAAGAGCACAGAGAAGAGCGATACACCTTGCAACCAGAACAGCTCCTTTCACACCCCAACCCAACAATTTTGCTCATTTGAAAATGGGGTAGCCTTCATGCAAGGCTTAASCTCACATTTGGAAGCTGTCACTTCCCCGTCCTGCCATACACCTTAGAGTACAAGGCTACGGACAGGTTTAGTGCTTGGATTACAGTGGGATGCACAGCAAGTGGCTCTAGAGGAATTTACCAGTTCAGGATAAAGCAGTGCTCGTGTGGGAGAAACCTGTGACCCCTCCTTGAGAGAAACACATCCAGTGTATCAGATGAAGCAAACAGTGGAACAGGACAGTGCAGTGACGTTCAAAGCTTTACAGGAGACAGGCACATGTAGGGTGTTTGTAAATTTAAAATTCATTTCTCCAAATTCTTGCTCCTACTGTCAAGACTAAAGAGAAGAAAGTTGTTTGGTGACTGCTGGTGAAGCCAAGTAGATTCCTATGATCCTAGGGACCAGAGCCTAGTCTCCAATGGAGAGGTGAAGAAAAACAAACAAACAAACAAAAAAAACCCAACCGGCATGAGTTTGACTCCTACAAAGCTGTTCTCCACATATCCTAGGGAGAAAGTCCCCACATTTGTGACATGAGACATTTGGGAAACAGGAACCTGTATGTGAGCCTGATTTGGGGCACTGTTAGACCGAGCAGAGTTTGGGCAAGTGTAAGAAAATGGCAGTTGACCCGACTATTGCTACACTTGACACAAGTTAAATGCATCTGAATCAGCAAACTGACCACAGGCGTCGAGYTGGCAGCGTCTCCCTAGCAAGCACACACAAGGCTGTTTGGATCAGCGCTCAGCTGAGTCAACCAGGAGCACCACGAGGCTGGATGTCAGCAGAGGGGCTCTCGCCTGCGTCRCAGCACAGCACGGTCCCAGGCGGACAGGCTGTGCCACAAGGAYTGCCCCCCATGAGGCACACCTCCTCTGGAGGCTCAGCATGGAGGGAGGCACAGGGAAACCATCTCTGAAACAGAGCTAATCACACTTTTCACCYACTCCTCCACACCAGATCTCGTTATCCTGGGCCATTCAGCCCTTCGCCATCTCTCTGTGGATGGCCAGGGGCCTTCTCAAGCATCCTGGCTTCTGCATTTTGTCACATAGGTAGAAGCATTTTGGACAGAAGCAATAAAACTGGCCTCTCACTCCAGGTGTGCTGCTCCCCAACTGCTCCTGGCTCACCCTGCTGTCATGCATGGCTATCGACTGGACACTCTCCCCAGCCAGGCTCCAACAGGAATGCCTCTGCTTTTGGGAAGGCATCTCCCTCACTACTGCCAGTACATCTCCAGAACATCAAAGGCACCAGCAACRCTGCAGAGACAGGGCTGGTACACTCAAGAACTAGGTGAGCTGCCCCAGCACAGACTTTCCCTCTCTCCCCCYATCCCGCAGCAGCAAGCAGGCTACAGCAGAGGAGGGAGAGGTTGCAAGAGGAGCACAGTGCAACCCTCCCATAGCAGCACGTGCCACCCACCCCAACTACTGGCATCGCATGAGAAGAAACGCCTGCAGTGCTCTGAACCTGGCACAACTATCATACACTYTTCTTAACAAATCCAAGCTGGTTCTAAAGAACGCGTTGGGCTCCAGACTGCCATGGCCTGCAGAACAGCAGTCCCTGGCCAGGTAGACTAAAGGCAGCTCAGGGCTATCTCAACTGCACCACAGCCCTTGCAGTGTTGGGAACGCACAAAGGCGCCTGTTGGTCTTTGTGCAGGTGTGAAAGAGGCCGACACGTTGTTTCTGGGACTCCCATTGCTGCCACAATGAAGCAACTAACACCCAGCATGAAAGGAAAATATCCTGCCACTATACCAATAGGAWATTTAAAAGCCTTAGGGACAAGTCCATACTCCAAAATAGAGTGAAGAGCCAATTTCCTTGAGTCAACCCTGCAGTTCACTAGCAGGACTGCTCTGGCACACCTACACTGCTTGTGGTACCCCAGCTCAGGGCTCCGTCTTTGGTGTCCGCTGCCATGGCACAGACCAGCTGCAAGTGTTTCATAAAGGAAAGCGCACAGCAAAGCCCTTTGCATCGCCAACCCCTTAAACCCACTGGCCCTTCCCTGGCTTTAGCCAGCTGCGCACAGGCATCGAGGCCAAAGCAAGAGCAGCCTTCCCAGTCGCAGTTTCTGGAGCAGGCCAGAGTCTCTGTACATTGTGAGCTGTGAAATATATGAACTCCCAGGCTTTACATGAGCCTCACTCCTCTGTGCAATATCATATGGCTTTCAGATTTGTCTGCCCTGTCCACCTCTCCCATGTGTTTCCCATAATTGCTTGCATATGGAGGCTTCTCTCTTATTTGCCCTTAGAAGGGGTCTGCTGTTGTTCTCTCTTCTTGGATGAGGCTAAGGACATACACATTTTTATTGGAGTATTTTACTGCCCCTACTTCTTTACAGCACACACCACTGGTCTCCCCAGCCCTCCGCATTTTCTTTCAGGCCGTTGCCTCTCTGTTAGGTCTCCTCATTGCCTGTGTTTCTCAGTCAAAACATTATAGGGGCCCACAATTAAAAGAATGCCTTATAAATCTCTCCACATCCAAATAAGATCCAGAGCCTCGCCGGGGAGACAGAGATCTGGAGACAGTGGGTAAATCTGGCATTCCTCACTACGCAAACATACTTTCTTTGGCACAGCTCTGCTCGGCACGTTCACGGTGACTAGAACCAGGCCTGGTGGTTAGAGCTAGCAGCTGGGAGAGGAGAGCTGGAGCCCATCCGTTCAAACCACCCACCCTGACGCAGAGCAGAGGGCCAAAACCTGCACGCTCCGGGGCACCGACCCCGTGGGTAGAGTCAACCTTCTTGTTCCTGCTTCCCTTTCAGGGTTCCTGGCTCCCATGGCCCTGGCTGCCCAGAAGGTCCTCCTACCTTCTTCTCCTGCTTGTCAGGACACGTCCTACCCTCAACGCACCCCCCCCCCCCCAAACCAACCCAAAAGCCAGGATGGAGGCTCCTGCTGTGAAGCCCTGTCTGGACACTGCTTTGTGCCTACTGTTTCACCCTGACTGCTTCAAGGAGGCTTCCCGCTCAGCGCACACATCCATCAAATGCCTAACCCAGCACCCAGGCTCCCCGTGGAGACAAGAAATATTTCACTGATTTAGGACTTCTGAGTTGCTCTCCGCTCTTTCCACTGATGCTGCGTGTGCACAGGGAACACAGGTCTTAACCCAGGCAGGCTCAATTGCCCTGCTGAGACAGCAGCCTATTATTTACACATTGCGTTTCCCAAATTAAGCGTCTAACACAGAAGGCCTGAATACGGCCCTTAAAACTTACAGTAACACAAACCGCTTCACGGAAAACTCGCTCCCTGAGGAAGAGTGATACCGGAGGCACTATAAGGCAAAAAGCACAAGGGATAATTCTCAGCTCCAGATGGAAAAGAAATACTAAATCATCACAATACTTCTGTCCGTGGTTGCCCACAGTCCTGACCTTTGATCAGTACGGTGCCTGCCTAGAGACTTAAGCTCGGCTGGTGTCCCTGCATTACACTCGCACACAATAATTTCCTCGGTGTACACATCACTGGAAACACAGTCRGTGCCAGAATTCCCCGATACCAAATCCCATCTTGGGCCAGTGCCCAGCACTCAGAAAAGGCCGTCAACATCTGGAAGCAGTGATGCTGCACATCTGTGAGACCCTCAGAATCGCAGGATGGAGAAAGAACTACCTACAGGATTACTTATGTTGATAATTAAATCCCCCAAAGCAGGACACTAGATGTACTCACCTTCCCTAACACCCTAATGCTTGAACTATCACATGACCTGTACTCTATGCTGCTGGCTCTAAACAGCCCTCAAGGTGGATATTGATGGGAATTTTGTTTGCACATGTAACAAAAAGGCAGCTGGGGAGGCTAAGGAGGTAGGATTAATCAAAAGCTGGGAGAACATTTCTAACCATCAAGGGACTGGTTTTGAGTCTCTTTTTCATGCAGAGGGGTAACTAAGCAGATCATTGAACTGGTCGTCAGCATGACTCCGGGTACCAGAACCAGGTTGCAATCACAACTAGGATCCCTGGGACCAAAACAGCGCCATGTAAAGCATCTCCAGGCCTCCTAGGAACTCCAGATGCCCCACTGGCTTCTCATGCTTCACAAGACATGGCTTTTCTACTATGCCAGGCAAGATGCCTTCATGCGTCTAACACACTGGCTTTCTGGACATACTGTATAGAGTAGTATAGGAGAATAGCTTGTGGTTATAGTTGGCTTGGAAACACTCCTTATTCATCAGACTGACATAATTTATATCACAACTTACAAGATACCTTGCTCCAAACCATGCGACACTATATCTTTAATGCATTTTCTTTCTTTAAGGCATTTCCATTTTTACTACTAATGAAGTCCTGATTTCCTGGCAGCAGGGTCAGATTTAACAGAGCGAAAGAAAGGGCTAATGGGACTGGAAGCCCTCCCCTGGAAGTTATCTCCACATCAGCATTGAATCAGCATTGCCTGGCCTATGCAATGGCAAAGCAGCTCTCCTGTAACACTGCATCCCACGTGACAGCTCCAGCCTGGCCCGGATGAATAATCAGATCTTACAAACACTTGCATAAATGCATCACTTTACATGCATAAGGAATCCCACTGACATCAGTGGGACTCATCAGTTGTTTGATGCTAGATGTTTACAGAACTGGAATTCAGGAAATGGCAATAGGAGTTTTACCAAATCAAGCAAAAATAGGAGGTGGCAGAATCAAAGAGAATTAAATAAAAAGTGAAGACAATTAGTTAGCTATCTGCAGGATCTACTACAGCTGCTGTTTAACCCTTGCTGTATTTGTGTACTAATACCTCCTGCTTGGTCCAAGGACTATGAGAATTCAAACAGGTATTACTTAGCTTAATGATATTTTTCTATTCTATTTAGATTCTTTATGCAAAATACACCCCTTGATAGCCAAGATCAGGGATTCCAATCACCCCAGCTACCCTGGGAGCTTCAAAAAAAGTCTCGCCATAGTCATCCAGAACAGGAAAAAACCTCCAGACCAAGAAAATACTATTGATACAGGTTGCAAGGTGGTAGAAGCCACCTGTATACATTAGAAGAGCCATCCTGCCAGACATAACAGCCACATAATACACATTATAGACAGACAGATTACCAAATTGCACAAAGAATAACATTTGCAAGTGTAACTTGAAACACAAGGTAATAAGGCTTTAGGACACACATCTCTGACCTGGGATCTAGGCTTAGTCCACATATTTTCTAAGCCAGTAGATAAATACCATTGTGCATTTTCAATTACCCCAATCAACAGCTTTTCCAAAATAGAAGCTCATAGGACCACATACAGTAGCCTTCAAGAGTATGTTTTGGAGAGGGTGCGGCAATTTGTTTTTTTTTTTTTTTTTACTAGTGAATAAACCCATTATGTGAACGCCCACTTGTGAAATGATGAGAGATCTGGGTTCAAAGGGAGGTTTTTGTTTTGTTGTAAATCCTATTTATGGCTTAGGGTGCAGCTGATATGCTGTTAGCTTTTATTTCATTGATAATTCTGTGATTGTAGTTGAAACTTTGCAACTTAATGAGCTGATGTTATTACTCATACTGTGTGGCCATCTGGAACCATTTTGGTCAGAGAGCCCAAAGCACCAAAAGCCACCTGTAATGCATTAAGTCTCAGCCCAGTACCAGCTACACGGATTTGAAAAGCTAGGCCTGCATAAATACTAACCTGTGAGAATGTAATTGGAGAAGTGATATTTAAGAACTTATAGTTTGCCAGAAATGCTCATTCTCAGGGGAATGTATGCAAAGGCTTAAAGTTTAAAGCCAAGCGGTTTTTAGTTTCAACATTGTGAATCAAGAAAATCATTGCATATGGATGTTGTTGAACTGTCCAAACCACTAGGTCTATCCAAACAGGCCAAACTTCACCAGGGCAACTAAAAACTGTTGTTCCCTTGTAGCACCTGATACCTCAGTAATAAACAATATCTGCAATATGAGGCTCAACTTGAGACATCCCTCCAAAGTGACCGAAGAAATAAGGGGTAAATGCCATCCAGTGCGACACAAAAAACACGCAAGTGCCACAGCACAGAAAACCACTACAGCAACATCATGTAAACAACTGATAACACTCAACAAATTCAAAAGGCACCAAAACAGCATCTTTAAAAACCAACAAAATATTCTATTGAATATCATGACCAGATATGAGCCATCTTTAAGACAAAAAAGAGCTGGAGTGACCACACTACCTGCAAGTCCTTGCTACATCAGGAACAGACACATCCTCTACGATCAACTCCTGGAAAAGTCCACAAACTGGAGCTGCTGGTGGTGCTGGTGTAGCAAAAGAGGGGGGCTGTGTTGGTGGAACAATAAATTAGCACGGTTCCTTCCTGCTTGTTAGCCCATTGCTGATTTACACCAGCTGGGGAGCTGAGCCACTGCTCAGATTTCAGAGACTAGAGGTTTGGGGGAATGGGTAAAATACAAATAACTTTTCTCTTCATTTCTAAAGCCCTTTTGGTATTTCAATGGTAAAGCAAATCTTTAGGGTTGCTTAAAGCAAGAGCCATAAAGCTCTGATGCTTTGAGGCAGGAGAGCCAACCCCAAAGAAAGGGAAATGGCCCTGCTCTTGCAAGGGTCTTTATTCCTCCTGCTACTTGTCAYGTGCAAGGGGACTTTACAGGGCAGAGCCTTTGCCCTTCTCCTCACACACAATATTTTCTACCTATCTATCACTGGTCAGAGAACCCGAACCCCAAATCTTCATTGTTCCTCTTGATTGGACTACAGATATTTCCTTCAGTGTAACCATCCCGCAACACAAGCATTCAGAAATGCGTCCCTGAAAGCACAACATGATACCTGTGCCCTTTAATAACAAATGAATGAGCCCTCTTTTACCTGAACTGCCTCCTCCCCAACATTTGGTTCCTTCTTTGCTCTGTGTCAGACAGAGGATGTGGGAACTTCAGGAAAAGAGGTTTTGCAAAGGGTAGTTCAGAGCACACCTGATCTGCTTTAGTCCTACTTTGGTTTAGCAATCAGGAGTGCACTTCCTCAAGGAGTGTGGTAGTTTCTCACACTTGTAGCAAGTGGCCAGTTTTTACTGGGGAGCAATTAAAAAGAAGAAAACACAAAAGGATAAGGAAAGCAGCCTTACCATATAGTCCATTTTCCAGCAATGTGATATCATCTGCAAAGGGCAAAATGAGTCTGTGTTCTCAACGAGAAGCAACTGGACTCATGCAAAAGACTTCTCTATGCAGGACTGCACAGACTGCAGCAGTGCCAATGCCAGAGTGTGGTGAAGCAGGAAACCAAAGCTGTAAAGAAGTGCATTCTGCGCTCAGTAATAACTACAAGTTGGTCCAGAGGGCCAGCTCRAATGGAGAATTTTCCTTTAAATGAATGATTTTTTTAAACCTTTGAGAACTGTAGAATTGTTGACTTTGGGAAATAAAAAATACCACTTGCTTTTTCTTCTACTAATATGAGTATAAAGCATGGAAAACCTCTTCAGAAGACTTGTAGTTCAGTGGAGAATGGCTTTATTGGAAAACAAAAGAAGAGTAAGTGTTCTTACTTTTGATAGTGTTCCCCCCGCCCATGCCTACATCATGGGGCCATTTTCCGTTGAGCTCCAAGACCTCCTCAAACCACGGTTAGACTTGGAGACTGGTTAAATGTATTGAGAGAGCCCAAACTTTCTGTTTCAGGAATTCTGGCTTGAACAAGAGATAGGTTTGTGGGACCACATTTTCAAAAGTCTTCAAGACTTGAAGCACTTTTGAAAACAAGAGTGTCATTCCAAAAGTTAGTTTTGAGGTCTGTGTCCAGAATCTCAGTTACGTTAAGCCTCCTTTATTTGAGGTACTTGGAAATTATTTCTAATGTGGAGCTGAAGTGGTTGATTCCTTCTGCAAATCTTCTCTTCTAGGCAAGCAGCTACTGTGTCTTCACGATCCCTCTGAAGCACCACGCCAACTGCAGGCCAGGTCTGCCTGGGTGGGGACTACAGCATGACATGGCACAAAATGCGTGTGCTGCAGCAGGCAATGTCCACACGGAAAGTTTAGTCTCTTCAGCATCCTCCTCTCTCCCCAGTAAATACATGTCTGGTTGAAGACACAGTTGGATACCTGAGCATTTTGTCTTGGAGGAGAGCCTTAGGTGTTTCATGAGAAGCACATAAGCATATAAACATGTACTTGTGTGAAAATCACTTTTTGTTCTGCACTGTGCATTTTACTCACTCAAAATATATTGCAAGGGCTCAGCACGGACAGCATCTTCCAAAGCTAAACTATCACATTCATCTGTCTTGCCTGGAATTAGTTTGTGTTTTATTTATTATTTTTTTAAAGCATTCTGGTGACAGGAATGAATCCATTTTAGATGAAGGCTGGAAGTACCTTTTTTTTTCCTGTGTAATCCTGAAGTGCTTTGAAATTCTCAAATAGTCATAAAAAAAAGGGCCAAAGAGAATTTTTTCTGATCTGGTTTTGATATAAATGATGCAATGCAATATAAAAGAGTGTTTAAAGAAAGCCCACAGTAACAGCGAAAATGTGAAGAGGTTTGATTTTAAACCCCAAAGTGTGGTGGATATATTAACCAGGAGTTGGGGAGAGGTCATGCATTCCTCACATCTAGATGCTTTCCAATCTCTTCCCAACCTGCAAAGCTCCCCAAACTCTTCATCAGTCCATCCACGTGGCCAGATGAGGGGCTACCAGGTGCTCAGGGTCCCCTTGCCTGGAGGGCACCCGCTGGCATCTGCAAGCGCCCGGCTGCCCTCGGCCTTGTGGCCAACAGTCCCACGAAGAGCAGGAGGAGAGGGCTTCTCCCCTTGCTCTGTGGTGGCACCATGCTGGTCAAAGCCTCTCAAGATGACTGCAGGGCAGGAGATGCAGAAAAATCCCCCAAAGAAGGGCTGAATTTCTATGCAGACATGCAAAAGAAAGAACTGGCAATTGTTTGCTTTTCATTTATTTTCTTTCACAATATATTATGATAGGAATCTTTGCAGCAGCCAGACATAAAGCCTTTTTTGTGGGACAGTAGACGTTTATTTCTTCATGATCCTTTGGATTTTTTTTTTTAATTTCAGCAGATTTTTCAATATTTTGTGGTGAGTTTTTGAGTAATTCAGAACATAAAACTGTCCAAGGAATTTTTCTTTGTAATAAATCTTAGTGGGTTGACTTCCTGAAAACATACTTTAGTGAGAACTCCATCAAAAATGCTAGTTTCTGCTAAGTTGTGTAAAGATTAGGCTGGATGGATAAAAAACCCACAAAAATTTCAAAGGCTTCACAGAAGCTTTTAGAAAAGTTGCTGAAAATTCCCCAGTATTTTCGGGGAAATTCTTTTTATATATATATATATATATATATATATATATTTATATATATATATATATTTTTTTTTTATATATATATCAATGTTCTGCCTTTTCCTTGAAATGTATTTGTGACTTAGAGAGTGTTAGACTTCTCTCTTGCCTATTTTCTTACTTTGAACGCTCATAAATACATCTACATGGAGGTAACAGAAGCAAATATAGTATCAGACAAAGTGCATCAACACACAGTAAAACCTAAGACTGCTCCTCTATCTTTCAGCCTTCAAAGAAGAGTCTTCTACTGTCTAAGTTAAATGGATCATCTCCTAAGCAGCACCAACCACCAATCTCTCCATAGGCCAGTCACTCAGAGAAGCTAGGGTCATAGGCAGAAATAAACATTGTGTTGTAAACCCTCCTAGTTATTTAGAAATAGGATCCACTTCTTCCCTGCTTTTAATTTCAAGTCATCTTCTTCCTCTGAAGCTTTTCATTTTTTTTTTCATATTGTACTTGAGATGGTCATCCTACCTGTGCCAACATGCAGTTTCCTGGGCAGCAGCATCTTCCAACCTTCCCTATTGCTATTCAGCCCTATTTCTTTGGTCTTTAGGTTCTCTGAGACTGGAATGGAAAGACTTTTATTCCAAATTTCTTTCACACCTAATCAGTTGCAGGAAAAAAAAAAAAAAAAAGCATTCCTGGGAAGCTCAGTTTGGAAAATGTCAGTCACAACACCTTGAAAGTCTCCCTCTTGCGATAAATCTGATAGTTAATATTGCCCCCAACTCATTGCCAGTTAGGACCTCCTAGTAGCCCTCTTGTCCCATGTGGGCCCCTCCAGCGATGGCTGGGACAGAGSTCCTTTCCATAGTCTTCGGAAGGGCACCTGGTGTCATTTGTAGCAGGGATGCCCAGCACAACCTACAGCAGGAGTGTTCCCATTTCAGCCAGTAGCTGCCTATAAAATATGACCCAGTCGAGCTAAGGGGATGTTTGCTTTGCCATGCTATCCCGTATAAACTGCTTGGATTTACTCTAGGACTAAAAAAAATGCCTTGCAACYTAATTTACTTTTTCTTCACAGCTAGGATTTTCAAGGACTCAAAAGCATGGGCATGCACTGCTCTGCAGTCGATCCAGACAGCATTTGGCTGTCAGAACAAAATCCAACCTACAGGCGATGCCTACAAGGAAAGAAAAATACAGAAACCCATATAGATTAACTGGCTCATGCAGCGTCCCACAAGTTTTCGTTCACAGCTTTTGCTGCCAGTGTTACAGCCATTACAAACTGAACGGTTCAAAGCTTTGTTTCTCCAGAGGCTTTTTCCTTCACGCAAAGTACACGTTATTGCAATGCATCCACGTGGCACCGTGCCAGCCACGATCAGCCATCTGCACACACCAGACCAAGAAACTCACTTGTGCTTAGCCGAAAAATAAAAATTCATTCATGGACCACACAGTCATCAGTCGGAGGCACCAGGCCTGTACCTGTCCTGGACCCCAGGCAGAGACATCTCGACTTGCTAAATCCCGAAAACAAAATTACTATGATTTTGAAAACAACAGCAAAAAACAAAGCAGAGAGCTCACATGATAGTTCCCACCCACGACTCGCCCAATCATTTTGGCAACGTGTCACGTCYTTACAAATGCCCTATGTTGCCACTCAAAGATATGTTGTTACCTGCCTCTGCAGACCAAGTTTGGGGAGAAACTCCTTATGCCAGCCACCGTGGGGATGAACGGGGCCACGGTTTTGTTCCACCCTCCTCCCTCCGCAAACACGTAAAACGCTTGGCTCCTGATGCAAAGCAAGGGGAAGTGACATCCCGACTGCGACAAAACCCGAGCAGCAGGCTGCAGATCGGTGAGCATTTCCCCGCTCCCCGCTCTGGGCTCACCACTGCTACGTGCTGCTCCTTAGTCTGCTAGCAACCTCCCCTTGAAAAAAAACCACCACCCATCACTTAAAAAAATAACATTATATATACACAAACTCCCGCATATCTGTAAATATTTAGAGAACATTTGAATCCTCAAGAGAAAGGGGCACAGCAATGAGAGCGTTAGTAATAGTTCTCCTCGCTTTTTAGAGCCCAGACACTGACAGTTATGTTCCCTCTCCGCGGCCCTCTTGCAAAGGGCTGTTTCTTTTTCCAGTAGCCCCGTCCAGGCCCGCTCGGCTCATCAGCGTGGTGCTCGGCGCGCCGCGGCCGGGCAGGCCCGCTGCAGTATTTCACTTGCACTCCGCTTGACACTTTATAGGACTTTTAAAACAGCAGGTGTGCGAGATATAAGCCAGCATCAACCAGCGGGTTTCGAGAGGCTCCATCCAGGCAAACACAACACGACACAACCCAACCAAACCGCGCTCTTTCACGGCTCGCAGCTGCCCGTCGAGAGGCCGGAGCGCTAAACGCTGTCCTAACCTCCGGGTCCTCCCGGGGTCCTCCGTGGGCGGCAGCGGCAGGCGACGGGGTGTCCGACGGGGCGTTCGGCCGTCTCCAGGGAAGCGCTTATCAAGTGGAAGGAAGTCACAGCAAAATTTACTGCAGTTCCGCAAAGTACCACTGTCGGCGTGTTATGAATCACTTACGTGGGCCGGAGGAAATGGCAGCACTGACAGTGATTTATACGCTGTTTAGATAACCCGAGGGGAGCACGTTATGCACGCAGGGCCCGGGCTGTCATCCGCCGGGGGTGCCCCCTTCCCCGAGCGCGGAGGGGTCCCCTCGGACCCCCCGTTCGCCTTCAAAGCCGCCGCACGGCGTGTCGCAGCACCGCCGGAGCGATCGCTTTCCGCGCGCATCTCGCCGCCGCCGCTCTTCCCACCGCTGGGAGATCAAACGGGCCCTCCCGCCTGCAAACAAAAACCTGGCTGCAAAACAAAGTGGCCGTATCCCCCCTCTCCTTGGAGTCCCGAAGGACAGCAAGCGCAGGCAGACGGCGAAACGCCGGCTTTCTCGCTCAGCGCTCGTCCTACGGGGCAGCACCCGGGCAGGACAGGTCCCATCGTCCGGCCGCCCCGGCTCGCCAAGAGCCTAGCAGGAGGGGAATTTTGCATCAGCAAAACGGTCAACGAAGGGATGTCAGTCCCCTTTGAGGAAAATAGAGACATTTGGATATGTTGCAGAAAAAAGCTGCATCCTCCTTTTTTTTCCCCTTTCATCCGAAACTAAGGTTTCCGCGAGGCTGAGGTATAATATACAGGGAGRGCAGAGGGCACGCAGGTTGCAGTGTTCCTGCAGGCGCTGCCGCRCGTGCAGAGCTGCAGACGGGACGCAGCCCCTCAGCCCGGGGCCGCCGTGCCGCGGTCTGAACCCAAACGCTCTTCTACACGTACAATCCCTCTAATCTGTTTTCTTCTGTCTGGATTTTTATCCCTGTGACGGGGAAGATTCTGTATCCCTGAAGATCCACGTCCCTGTTTCTGCGCGATTCTAGAGGAAGCGGTTCTGAGGGATATGGCAGCAGTACGGCATGTCTCTGTTTTGGTAAAATGGTTGTTTTTCTTGCCCCTAATCTCTTCTGTGTGTATCGCATTTCCTCTCTATTTCATAAGTGAACAAATTTACTGTAATCATTAGAATTTTACTCCAAAATTAAAAGCAGGCTAATACAAAACTATGTACGTATTAACTTTGCTTTGCTTTTGTTAAGTCAGATGTTTCTTAATCAAAACCATATTTTTTGAAAAGTCTGGTGATTTTAGGCACCTTTGGAAAAAAGGAGTTAACCTCGCATTAAATATTAACCTTTCTTCATCATAAACAACTCAACTTCTGGTCAGTGGTGCAGACATTTGCTTTCGCAAATGCAAGTGTTTGTTTTGCTTTTTTTGTAAACAGAGTTTTTYTGTGGTCTGTGCGCTTTAAATTGATACTGAGAAACGTACAATATAAAGACATGATCCAGAAAGTCCTGGTTGTAAAATCCTCTCCTTGGGAGAGATTCAAAATCATACGCTAAGGGTAGATCTGAGTTTCAAATGTGGCTCTACCAATTAGGGTGTGCAGCGGGGTCTGCCCTCCTTCCCACGCGACACCTCTCCGTCCCCTGTGGMTGACCTGGATATCACACAGCAGATTTAAAATGACATTTGATGCCTGTGTTTAAGCAACTGAAACGAGCCCTTAGTTTCCCTGGATTTCCAGCTTTCATTCACCTTCCCATTTATCAGGTCCTGCTTCTCCTGGGTGCTGCATTTGCTAGAGTTTCTTTTGCCCCAGGCAGGGCACAAGCAGGATGGAAAAGGGACCACAAGCAGCGCAAGGCGAGAYGTGTCCTCAGGTGGGTCAGGCCCAGAAACATCAGGTCAAGAAGTGGAACCCCTGCTTCTGTGGAAATCCAAAACCACGCTGGCTTTGAACGAAAGACTCCCTTCCAATTCCCCCGAAACATTTTGACCTTGCAAGAGCAGTCCTCTGCGTGTCTGTCGCTGTTTCCAAATTCAGGGTTTGGCTGTCGATACAAATCCCACGAGATCCTGGAGGAACAACAGGGAAGACCCTACCTACCTTCTTCCCACTTCTTCCCAGTGCCCCCGCTGGAGCTCTGGCCATCCAAACCGCTGTCTCAAGCAAGCATTGCAGCAGCCACCACGCAGCAGAAGGGATTTAACGGCCTGAGACCTGGGGCGACTTACCCGAGCTGCCGTCGTCTTCAGCGGCGCTACGAGGAGCAGAACCCGAGAGCCCTTCCCCTGCTTTAACCAAAAGCACCCACGCAGGCCACAAGGCTAAAAATAAATTCGAGCTATTCAAATTAGAAAGCAAGATTTACTTTTTCTCTCATCTTACAGGTTCAAGTAGTCCTAGCAAAAATAAACTGATTCGTTTTGTTGTTTTCCTCAACCTCAGCTTATTTTAATCCTCATATGGGAAAGTTATGAAATTGCGGTAGCACTTCTGTTTACTTTAAAGTATTCATTCAGAAGCAGCAGACCACCGAAACCCACAATTTTACTCATGAAGCAATGCATCTCGAAACAGAAACATCAGTTTCGTGCTCATAAATAACAACAGTAGAGAAAGAAGAAATGCCTAAATAACATGGAGAGAAAGGATTCAATAACAAGCACAGTTCACTTTTGAAAACAGTCATTCAATAGCCTTGCAAAAATGCTGTTTGTACCACACGGCTCAGCTGGACAATACCAAGAATGTCAGGAATCTGATTTCTAGAGTCCAGTCTTTGGGCAAAAGACAGCTTTTAAGAAATACTCAATGATACRAATCCTGGAAACGGTTACATAAATCATACTTGACATATCCCAGGAAACAGCTACTTTGGAGCCCCAGCAAACATGGCAAGAGACAGGCAAGTAAGTGTTATTATTGATCTGTGTTTCTTACCGACAGTTCGTTCAAAGACCTCAGAGTACTTTACAAGTCATCTTTTAAGTACTAATCCAGCATCACAAAAAACCCCTCCAAACTGACATGCTTGTGCCTGAGCACTTAGGCAAGTGGGCTCATTTGGCTGGAGTTGTGAGCAGCACAAACGAGAGAAAGTTAACATTTTTATGGTAATAACTCTACTGAATTTGCATCGATGAGAATAAAGTTTACCCTTCTTTACCAAGAGTGCAGCCAGTGCAAATGACCCGACCAYGGCGCTGCGGGAAATCAGTGGCAGCACGAGCAAATTGCAACTTTACTTGCAGACACTCTTGGCGGCAGCAATTTGATCCAGTTCTGAACATGAGCTTCTAAAGGCATTATGGACCTGAAAACTCTTTGGGAACCAGGTGGGAGATCTGACCCCGACCTGCACCCTCCTGAAGGGATTAGGAGCTCTCATCTGCTAAGCTGACACCACCCAGGGATAATTTCTCGCCGGGCTTTCCTTCATATTTTTATCGCCCTGCTTTGTTTTCCTTGCGAGCACACAAAATAGTTGCTTTCCTTAACTGACTCAACATACGTGCTTAAAACCATTCCCATATGCAAAAGTGATTCTGTCCGTCAGAGCGAAAGCACTGCAACGACTTCCTAACGCAGCAATTAGCAAGGTCTGAYGCGCCAGCGACAAAGCAAGCGGCCCTCGAGTACAAGTCCGCTGCGCTTCAGCCTTTGGCACCGGGGCAAGAGGCACAAATTGCTTGTGCTTTTTACGCTCGTTGCTCACGAAACGCCTTCCTCTGCTCTGCGCTTTGGAGGCCAGAGAAGGGACTCCTGCTCTTTGCTTTTTGAGCACTGGTAGTTTCTCATCCAGTGGAAAAAAAAAAAAAGGGCTAAAGCAGTTTGAGACAGTGAAATCTCAGGCATGTACCCGAGCAACAGCCCAGGCGACCGCCACGCTCTTGTGGGCACCTGCAGCGTCTCACCTTCCCCAGCATCACCCATACCCAGCTGAGGACAGTCCAAGGCCGGACTGCAAAAATTCAGCCTCATTTTCCTCGTGGCCATTTTCTAACTGACAACACCAAGCAGCGAAGACGTGAAGACATCCACTCTCCGTTTGAACCCTCCCGGCCACGAAATGAGCTGCATCGCTAGACTCGCTGCTTCAGGAAGGTATCAAAGGACGTCTCCAAAGCGAATCTCCAGACCTGCTGCATTTAAACCTCTGCTCGTTACGTGCTTGTGAYGCAGACCAGAGACACGGCCCAGGAGCCGCCCAAGAACGGATGGGCTAATTAACACGCTAGCTGTCTCTGGGGAGCCGGTCAGAAAGAGCTGGCTTAAAGGATGGGGKCTTGACAGCAGGGCCGAGAGTCTGCAAGCTTCTTTGTCATGCCCCAGTGGTGATTTTGGGGTGAAAAATGATGACAGCTTTGGAAGCAGAAGGGAAGTGAGGAAGGACTATGAGGCACATCTCRACTGGGGAGTGAGAGAGAATATACCGGGATCGTGTCCACATCGGCAAAACAGTGCTGCTAGGCGGGCRCCCCGTGGGGAGGTTAGCTTTGCTTTCCCCATCTCCTCTCGGCAGAAGGGGACGTGTTGGCCATGAAGCCAAGGGTTATACAGGCTTCTGGACTTTGAAATTTCCCCCCAAATGGTGAAGCTTAAACGGCACAGACAGAGACAAGGACTGAACTGAGGCCAGGCACTGGGATTCGTCCCAGTTACGGATGCACTGTGCAGGAGCAGCATTGCACTGTGGCTCAGTCACCTTCCCCTCTTCAGGGGCGAAGAGTCTGTCCCATCTGTTTGTCCCCTATAACACAGGCAGGGAGCAGAGGCTACTGATGCCAGTGGAAATATTCCCATTTCCAAGGGATCGGGTCCTCACGGGGAAAAAACAGCATCTTCGGCGGACACACCTTGTCCGTGCCCACCAAGCGCCCGTGGACCTGTCCCCTCRCGCCCGTAGGCAGCCTTTACCTCTGCCTCGTCACTATTCCCGTTCGTCCTCCCTCCCCAAAACCCCTCGGCTCCTAGACATCGGGGCATCTCCACCGGCGCTGCCCCGGGTCTGCAGTAGGAATTCAGCCCCGCTCCCCCCGGCGTCAGTGGCTGAACTCCCCTCGATGGAGCGCTGCCCTAAGTGATTAACCAGACAAACACTACCCTACAGCGGACCAGCTGCCCGGGCGAGTTGAAAGCAGTTTTGCTCATGACATTCTTGGACTCTGCCTGGAGAGAGCGAAGGGTGAAGCTAAATACATCACTCACCAGAGAGCACATTTTTGCATTTCAAAGCAAAAACAATTTTACTTGCTAATAAATGATTTGTTTATTTACCCTTTCCTCCCAGAAAATGGTTTCGTGGCTGCAAGTCCCGATAACTTATGCTTCTATTTAACTCGCGTGTGACTTCTAGGTCATCCATTCAGGGACGTGTAGTGTTTCGTACGATGGTACGGAACAAAAATAGGCTGGAGTTTTGCCAGCTGGGAGGTTTGCAGCTCCGTGCGCAGAAGACACCCAAGTGGCAGTCTGGCTGGGGGCCATGCCGAGTGGAAAGGTCAGGGGCTATACATCAGGTTGGGTCCTTTCTGGGTGAGCAGAAGCCAAGTAAATAAGTAGTTAAGTTGCCTGCTTGGTCCCTGGAATCGGAAAGGCCATTGGGAGTGGTGTTTTTTTGCTTTGCAGTACAGAGCACAAGCTGTCAGCCAGTTTGTTTTGTTTGCTAATGCAGCCCAACAAGCGACCAATGGGTGAATTTAATAGGTTTAAGAACACGCAGTTCCTGGATAGGTCTTGAGAACACCCAATAGTGAACTAGTGTCGCTGGACTGTCTCAACAAGGGCTGGATTTTTGATTTGTTTGCTCCCCCTTTGCGTTGCTTTTAACAAAGAGCAGATCTCATTTATTGTAGCAGGAAAACTCAGCGCTCCATTAAGGTCATAATTACGCTGTTGCTAAGTATTTGGGACGCTAGAGTTTGGATTTTCTCAAAAAGAAAAGCTTCCCTTCCCCATTTCACGGGTAAACCCGTTAAACTCGCTTTTTAAAGGGTCAGTTTTTCTTCCTGTTTCCTTTGAGTCAGAAACATTTGTTTCATATGTTGTCAATTTTCAGATGAAAACTTCAATATTTCAGTGAATCAGAACTGAAGCATCAATGCTCAGCTTTTCAAGGGAAAACAAAATTTTCCTGTGAGATTTCAGTTTCTTCCGGAGCTCCAGACGCAGCCCAAAGAGAACACCACGGTGCTACGCAGATGTCGTCTAATTAATCCTCCTTGCACCTTCAGTCTACGGAGGGTATTAGCCTCAATTTACAGATGAGAAAAATGAGACAGAAGGGAGGTGAGTGACAGCTGTACCAAATACATTGCTTCGCTCAGCCAAGGATTACAGCTCATGAACGTACGGGTCCTGATTCCCTAATTAGTAAACTATATAGCTCCTCCAATGGGCCAGAAATGAATATTTTAAATAAAGCAAAATATTTCCCTTCAGACATTTGGGTTCCTGCATAACACCTTGCTACCAAAGGTGATTATGAGCCCTGCTTCTGAGGCTGTCACCTCCCCTGGTCTTGTAAATGACAAACTCACCTTCAGGGAGGAAATATCTGCTGTCACACCATGTCACAGGAAGAAGCATTGCAGAAATGTAACTATTCAGCAATGTTTGGGGGATTTGGCTGCACTTGGGGCATTCCGCAGGTACCGATTACAGCTCCAGCACCCAGCTTTATTCGCTGAGTGCTGCCACTGGGTCCCCTAGGTCCCAGCGCCAACGGAAACCTGGTTAATTAAAATCATCTCRGTGAAAATATGTAGCTTTGTACAACTCCACCGAATGAAAATTGACACTCTTCTGAAGTCAGGGCAGCTTTTCGCATGCAAACAGCGCGCCTTGATAGGGGCGACAAACCCTGCTAAGAGAAATCCCAGTGACTCGAGGCTTTGCCTGCAGCGCGACGGTGCTCGGCCCTTCGCGGCCTCCAGCTCTCACCCAGCTCCTGCGCTGCCGGGAAGGAGCAATGGACGCTCCGTTGAACGGACGGAGCAGCAGAGCAAAGGGAACCTGGGACCCAGCCCGCCGTCCAGGGGAGCCTGTTTGATCTGGGCATCGCCACGGGAATGTCTCCAGCTCACCCACGGACACTACTAGCAACAGTGAGGTTGAGCCCTGAGAACCTCGAGGTGGGGACAGCTGGCATTAAGCACTCAGAAGTGAAGGCACCTAAAACGAAAGACAATTATAAAATATTGTTGCCTTAGAGACATGCCCAAGGGACAACCAAACAAGCCAGCAGCAGTGCCCAGAACAGGGCAGAGATGCTCGTAGCTCGTAGCTACCCACTCATCAGTCTGAATCTCTTCCCTCCCATCTCGTCCCCTTCTGGGGGTCTGATTTTTCAAGGCACGTAAGCATCTACCAGCCTCATACGAATTAGGTGGAAAAGTCAAGCTGTGGCTCTAAGGGCTCAACTGCGACCCCGCTGAAATTAAGAAAGCTGTAGACCTGGCACTAGGACCAGAAGGGTTGCAATATTAGATGAAACCTTAATTTTACGAACCTTGATATTGTCCCTGCAGAACTGGAGGCTATGGCAATAGTTCGTAGTGCTCAAAACCCAGAGATAGTTGGCTTAGCTATTATAACTCCTCTATTAGTCTAGAAAAACAGATCACAGTTCTGCAGAGAAGCCTGTGTATCTATGGCCACATCCTACCTATCTGTTCACCTTTAGTATCTCCTATCTGTGCACTTTTAAAACCTCATAAACTTTCACAGGCATTTTGGGTGTAATACAGTGGTTCTCACATTTTCCAGAAGAAAGTTGTTTTTTTTTCCACTGGAAATAAAAAACAATATGTCATAAAAATCTATAAATTTCAAAAAATTTGTATCAAAAAGAAATCATATCTACAAGAAGTATTTTGATCTTCCTGAAATGGAATATTTGACATTCTGACTGGCACATTTCAATTTTCTGTTTCACTTCAAATACAAAGGTACAATTTTAAAGAAATGAAAAACACTTCCATTGATGAATAATTTGTTTATTTTTGGTTTTGAGATTTTCTTCCACTTTGGAAAATGTTTTCTTTCCTGTAATTTCAGAACACGTTTTCTCTGATTTCAGATTTTTCCATAAATAACAAATCCGATTCCTGCCCTGCTCTATTGCATCCATTATGCAGGATCCTCCCAGGAATGGCATGCCTCAAGGATTAAAGAGATGTAATGTTTGTAGAGAGATAAAGATTAAGTTCACTTAGTTCTTAGACCTCATGCTGACTCTAAGCACAAGACTGAATTTTACTTTGTGAGTTATCACAACTGAAACTGCGCTTTGGTGGAAACCACTATGCAGCCATCCATTTGCAGTTGTAAAAGTCAATATATTTAAGCCTGCAGTGCATAACAATGACCCCTATGGATCCTCCAACGTTTTTCTTGGATCTGTATAAGCCTGTTTTTAATATATTACTCATCTAAATTGTTCCTGGGACTTGATTATTTGCTGGAGTTAAAATATCCAATCTTAAAAGATTTTTAAACATGTGCATGCTGAATTCCCCACTGCAATAAGCTTCATTTAGCTCAACTAAAACTGCCGTGCCATAAAAAACGCTTTAAAAATCTCAAACTAACTGCTCTCCTGGTTGGTGGAAGCTCCCCAGGCAGGATTCCTTAGTGATGATAATCTCTGGTTTTGGCTGGCTCCGTTTGGTCCCTGGAAGAATAAAATCCAGTCTTCACGGAGCTGCACATTGAGGTGAGAACAGAGGGCACAGCCGTTCCCTCTCCCCCGTAGCGCCCTTCCCCACAGCGCACAGACACTGGATGTTCCCCACGGAAAAAAATGTGACAAGCCAACCGATCTGCAAAACAGTATTGATTTATACTCTGCCTCTGAAAAGCATATGAAATCACCCTTGTTTGCATGCGCAAGTATTCCCTGCATTCCTGCTATTCACCGCGTCCATGGAGAACTCTCTGCGGCATTCAAAGGCAAATCGCTGCAAATACAACCCAACACTGAAGCCTTTTGCTTTGTAACTGTCAACTTCTTGGGCAAAGCCTGCTGAATTCAAAAGATGATCAAAGACTGTGCAGCTTTGGGGTGTTTTTTTTCTCTTTAAGCCTAAGCTCCTTTTCATGACACTGGTGTAAATCAGGGGTGAGTCTATTGAAGGAAATGAAGTTATAGGAGAAAAGAACTGGGCCAAAACCAAGAAAACCTGCACAGAGTTCAGCAGGCATCTTTTTCTCCTCCTTTTCCAAGCAGAAGAACTGGGTCATCTTGAAAATAACTGCATAGAGTTCAGTATTTTTCCCCTTTCCTTTTCTTTATGGATGGGCAATTGGGCCATCGTGTGAACAACTGCATAAAGTTCAACTGAGCGTTTTTTTTCCTCCTCAAAACAATCTTCCTTTTTGGTCTACAGAAAGAAATACTAACAGGGTGATTATGCTGTGTTTTGAGAGGGTTAGGATGGTGTTCAGAGAACAAGCCAAACATTTATTTCTAAAACTTGAAGTTTTGCAAACCATTTGCCTTTGTGACTCTGAAGTCTAGAGGGAAACACTCTAATTTATGCATCTTTGACTGATTTTTGTTGAAATTAAGAACGTCCTTATCACAGCCATGCAGTCAGATTTCTGTGGTTTTGGCCACGAGTCTCTATACAGTTTCAACAACTTGATATCCATAATGAATAAATCTGATACGTGCACGCATTTACAACCCCCCCCCCCTTTTTATTCCCCCTGGGAAAAATATCATCTGCCCTATTGCTGACTGCTCGGATTTACCCCCACAATATCCGTCCCATCAACACGTGATTAATCACCCTACTCCAGCAGGCACCTCTCAGGAACTCAAGACCTTTTACAAGCCTTAATTAAGCCTTGCAACATCCCTGTAAAATAGGTTGAAGCCGGGGTTAAATGATTTGCCTGAGGTGACAAAGCAAGCCAGAAGCAYGGATAGAAATACGAAGGAAAGCTGTTTCTTCTGAAGCGCTTGCATGGCTCCTGGGATCAGCGCACATGTGAGTACACACACACACAGCTATTCACTGACTTTCTCCTCTCAAGATACCAGTCTTGCTACCTCTGTTTTTGGAGATAGGGAGCTGCACGCCAGAGAGTGCAAATCTCTTGCTTGCAGCCACTCCATGAGGCTTCCCCAGCTCCAACCCACCACTCAAATCCGCTTTTGTGCCGCCGGCCTGTGTTTCAGCAAGCCCAGCCTCTCCCCTCACTTGCGATCCGTGTTTTCCTCTTCCTACTACCCTGCTACTCGTACAAGGTTTAACTGCCTGTAACCTGGCAGCTGAGCCGTGCCCCGCAGCGCGCTGCCTTTCACGAGCCACCCCTCACCATGTGACACCCAAATTGGAGTCAGACCCCTGACGTTTGGCACGTCATCAATTCCGGAGAGCGAGGGAGGAATCGGACCCAGGTGTGAGGCCACTGGGTCCAGGGATATCTCCCACCGCCTCTGCAGCGGGAGGGGAAAATCACACAGAGGAGGGCAAATCCAGCGAGGCCTTCCAGGCTGCAGAAGTAGCTGCAGAAGTAGCAACGGGAAAAACCAGATAAAACTGCATGACCTTTTCTCCTCGCCTGGGAGCCCTTGTCACCTTGCTAGGGGTCTTTCTGTGGGATCACTTATTTCTTTGCCTCACAAGTTAGAGAGTCTCAGACAGGTAGGGCGGTTCATGTGCTGATCTCCCCCTCTCCACTGAATTATGAAACACAATGTGGGTTTCTGAGGTTCTTTCTTCTTCTTCCCAAGAAAAAGCTTTGCTTTGTTTTTCTTAATTTGCCCCAGATTTTCATGGCAAACTCCAACATTAAAAAAACAAACCAGCAACCCAAGATCAATGTTCTCTCAGCTGTTTTAGTGGTTTCCTCAATGACCCAGCAGCAAAAGCAGACTGACGGGGTGGGGAGATCTCCCTGCGGTACCCAAGGAAGCAGGAGCACTGGGAAGGCCTCTCAAGAAGGTGGCTCCAGGTGCTGTCAGCACCCTGTGATTCACCCAGACAACGGAAGAGCTGGTTTCTCTGCGTCCGAGCACTTRCATGCAATTATCACACGGTCCAGCTGCGCTGGGATATAGTTTCAGCCTGCCTCCGAAGAGGCTGGGATTGAGGAGCTCCAATGCCTCTGACGGCGGTAAGATAAACTCTCGGTAAAATTATCAGCTGTGATTTGTGAGCAGCGCAAACTGCATCCCTTCACYAGGTCATCTCCAAATGGCTTTCAAAGATGCCCCTTCCATCTGCAGCAAGGGGCAATTCCAAAGACACTCTCCAAGAAGGATACACCTAACAAATCAAATGCAAGATCACGCTCAAATGACAGAGCCAAAAAAAAAAGGAACTTCTCTCCCTCTGGCCRGAAATCTCTAACTTTTGCAGACACTTTACAAGGTGCAGAATTATTCCAAAGGAATTCTCAGCAATACTCACCCCAGAGGTAATGGCAGCAGCCAGACTGGACAGTGTAAGGGCCCATCTGACTCACTGCTGGACCCTGTTGTCACACCAGAGCAATGTCCAGCTGGCAGAAGGCTCCAGGAAAGGAAGGGAAGGAACGAAGAACAACCTGAAATCRCTGGGAACTGGGCTCAGGAGGCTGCAACAAGCCCTGCGAGAGCAGGAGCAAGAGCAGCAGCTCAGCAGCTGGACCCAGTTCCAGGCAGATGGAGCCTGGGAGTGGGAAGGGCAGAGACCTGGCCACAGACATCCTTTCACTGAATACCAGCCACAAATACCTGTGCCCAAATTGTAGCTTCAGTGATAACTTGTAGCCATAAGAATAAGCATAGCCAGAATATCTCCACTTCTGTTTGGCATCTGCCTTATCTATTTTCTTGGGCACAAGCTCAGATCTTTGAGGCGTGTCTAAACTGAGAGGCATCCCCTGGACATCCTGATGAATAGTTTTGCTCCTCACACAGAAAATATCACCCACCACTGTGCTGTCCCGAGCACACAGGACCTCTCCTGCACGACAAGCCTGGTGGCCTGGTCCACCATGTGCACCTGGAGACAGTCCTTGTAGCATGGCTACTTATGGGGACAGAAGCCTGGTAAACTTGGAGGCCCATGCGRCATCCAAGATGCTCTTGCGTGCATGTCCATGCGGGCTACTCCTAGGAACAGCTTGTCTCCAGGTTTGTAGCGCACACATCATGGTACGAACATCTGGGCGAGTGGCGTACYGCAGCGCTCAGTCATCTTCTCCTAGAAGGGTCCCCTGGGAATTGCATCAAAATACTCCTTTTCCTTCTTGACTTCTGCTCCCCAGTTGTACCAGCTACCCTGTCACACACATGCCTTGCATAATCACCACACAGATCCCCGGGACTCAGTCCATTTCTGCCCAAGCTTCCCAAGTTCTCTGTCTGGAAGTAGTTAATACACAAGGTGCCAGGAAATGGTGCTAAAAATATGCTGCATGGTTCCTCAATAAACTATGCCTTGTCTTACAAATAGCTTTTTCTGTGTGGTTCTTCAGATCAGCCCTTAACAGAACCTGATTTCTTTTCCACACCTATTTCAACATCCCAAACAAACCCACAGGCAAAGTGTGGTTTGCTCCCCCCATCCTCTCGCAAGGTCAGTGTTCCCAGATCTCTCAGGCCTTCTGGCAGGTTTTGCAACATTTGGTGATTTTGAAACCCCAAGATAAATTTCCAGGCCCCTGTTTACAGAAAAAGTCTTGAAAACATGCAACCCAAACCCTGGAAGACAGATAGACACAATTCTAATCGTAGTGTTATTCAAAGCCCAAGAATTTTAATTAAGTACTTGGGGTCCTGACGGGATCACAGTTTTCCCTCCACCTTTCAGAAACGCTTCCAGAAATATAAATTATATCAACAGTGGGACATGAAAAGAGGAAATCAAGAAGTGAGCAGAAAATGCGAACTGCGACGGAACCGCTCTGCCTACAGTTTTGTCATCTGGTTTGCTGCGCCTCCCCGTCCAGCCTGGCAGCGGGAGTTCGGCTTTCCCCTCTGCGACGGCAGCTGGGCCGGCCGCTTCCTAGCTCTGCCTCGAGTCCTCAGCAAAGAGACTGTTCCCACTGCAGATATCCAGAGGTGCAAGCCAGCAAGTCCCTCCTGCATGGATCCGACTGCAGGATTATGGCCCYGGCCTTTAAGGCCCCTCGCTCCGTGCATTTCCATAAATCGGTCTCGATGCTGTTGCTGCTATCAAGCGCATAAAAGAAATCGGACGTGTTCAACATAAAGCAGCCACGAAACAGTTAATCCCAATTAGTCCAAAAGAGCAGATATCATTCTTTATATTTTGGCAGTTCTTATTTTGAAGGAAAAAATATGTTTGTGTTCTTGGAGTCAGTCTGAACAATAAAATCGGATGCCAATTTTCTGGTCTAAATTAGGTGAAAGACCAGACTTTTTATCATACGTGTGTGTGTGTGTGTGTGTGTGTGTCTGGGTGAGCCGTTCTGTTACATGTTTATTTTACTCTTCTGTATATTTACCACTGAAATCACAGGCTGCACCCAGCATGCCACAGTGTGGCAAAGAAACGTGATAGACTGTTTCATTTGCTAAGGTTGGAAATTAAACCTGGCACCAGGAAAATGTGAGACACTGTATCATTTGCAAAAGGAGATATTGCCAAAAGATAAACATAATAAAGTCAGTCATTGTCGGCTATCGAGCGAAAGCCTTTCCAGGGTGTATGAATAAGGGTTTTAAACTTTTGCACTGGTTGAAGTGTTTTCATGTCTGATTCCAGTGTGTGCTGAAAAACATCCAAACCCTGGGCTTCAAAGAGGCTAAAAATCAAAAGGATTAATGAGCGGTAAAATGCCATGGGAAAGAAACCYCTGGCATATCTTCCACCGGGTATTGTCCATTGTGAGCCCGCAGCGGAGGTGCACGCGGCATYGCCCCCACCAAAGGGGGCAGAAAATAAAACGCAAGCAAAATAAACACGCTTTCAGCTCCGTTCCACACACCGCTCCCATCTGTTAAATGCAGCGGCGAGCCCAAGCGGGGGGAGCGGCGAGAGGAGAGCGAGGCCGCGGTGCCGCCTCTCCGGCCGGGCAGCCCTCGTACCCGCCGACGCCTGGCCTGAGCCTTGCAACAAAACGGCCCGCGCCACCCCTCCAGCAGCGCTTCGCCACCAACACTTCTCCCTCCATATAAGTGAGGTTTTCATAATCTTGTTTTCATCATTGGCTTTCTTCAGATGTCACTAATTTCCAGGACAGGCAAGAGGACGCCAGGCTTGCATCCAGCACGGGCCCTCCGGCACGCAAGGGAGGAGCAATCCCGGCAGCGGGGCAGGAGACGCAACGCAATCAAATTAAATGCTCTCAATTAATCAGCTCAAAGCAGCCAGTGGCAGCTCTGTCAGCTCACAGCATGACTCTTTCCTTCCAAAAAATCTCTCCAAGCCCCATCCTCCAGTCGCCAAGCTGAAACTTCCCTTCGGCAAAGGCACGGTGTGGGGAAAAGGCAAGGCGCCAACACCTGGAGCGAGGTGCATGGTTAAGGCAAGGATTCGCAGACGTGTTTTCTGCTCGCTGAAAGAGCAGAGAGCATGGGGCATCAAACCTCCGACTCCCCGTTTATCTCCTTCAAATGGGTTTTCCCGTCACCAGAGGGAGACAGGATTCAAACGAAGTCGTGCAATCGGAAACCGACCTTTACCAATGACGGAAAACCCCCAGAGATGCTCAGAGGCTGCAGCACCCAGGAGAAGGAGGTGCCGCCACCAAGGGCGGTCTGAGCTGGCCACCCAGGAAAGGAGATTCAAGAACACGTCGGTGCATTTTACTAAAAATGAACATAAAATAGATAAAAGTTGAGCGCAGGCTTAAATTTAAGCACATACTTAAGAGCTTTCTGGCACAGCGGCTCAACCAAGTGCAACGAATTAAGAGCAACACACCATGCTACTTTTAATTCAGCTACTGTCTTCCCATATGTTTTTTTCCTGGGGAGATCAGCGACTGGCTTACGAGTTTAAATAACATCAGCTAAAAGAGCATTCGAACAATTGTGGTTGGCAGTTTTCTGAATAATATGAATGTTACAGAGTGTTGGAAAATGTCATATCATCAGTTTTCTGGTTTCCTACACCCATTGCTTTTGATCTCCACTAAAAGATTTATTGAATGGTTTTCATTTTTACATTAACTTAGCCCAAATTACACCAATTTCGAGCTAGATTTTTTTTTTTAAGAACATATAAAGAGTGATGTTTTTAAGGCTGAAGCTTTAGATTACTTCCAGTTTTTATTGTTTCAAGCAAAGGGCTGTTTTGGCAGGTTTATTACATGGCATCTGTTTTGCTGACAGACATGCCTGATGGATTGCTTGTTCATGTTTTATTTTTGGAGCCATTGTTTTGAAAATGCAGATAACACAGCAATTTACTTTGATTAAAATTTAAATCAAATATATGGAAATATTGGCCTTGTTTACAACCATGCCATAAGTCTATCTTGTCAAGCATCTTTTCCTTGTAAGTGGGTGAAATGCGATGCTTAAGAAATTGATTTCTTCCCTTCCGGCAATGCCCACAATCAGTCATTAGAGCTCATAAATGAGGAATAATTCCTTCCCCTGAGCCAAGCAATGCCTCGATAGGTGAATTAGGATACTCTTCTTGTACTGCCTGGCTAACGTACACATGCTATTGAYGAGTGTGAAATTAAAGCACTCCTTAAAAAATAAAGTCATAATCAGTCAGGACGTCTGATTCAGATGATCTCCTGCGGCAGTGAATCTCAGAGTGACCGTAGTGTTCCTGAAGGATTATTTCCTTTCATTTGTCCTGGGTATTTAATCATTTGTAGCCTTTGAGCTTTGCCTAGGGATCATATTACAGGACTTTGCCATTGTTTAAAAAGACTATTTTCACTCATCCACGCCACATCATGAGTTTGGGGTCAGCTGGAAAGAGAAAGGAAACTAAGCAACTTCTCATGMTAACGCCTTTATGCGAAAGAGTTTGCAAGTTGGTGTTCTGACTTTGCCATTTGCCCTCCTCTGAGGTCGCACAATACCATTTTATTCTCTGCTGAAAGAGGAGGGAAAAAAGGATCTCTTGTTTTCTAAGCCTCGTGTAGCTATCTATTTTTCCACATTTATGACCTTTTGTATGCTGATTTCTATTGCAGGTAAGCAGCCAACAGTGTTTAATGACAAGCTTGCACAAGAAAGAGCCCTAAATCAAGATCAGCAGACTGCCTTTATCCTGAAGGGATGTTTTGTTACTGCTTTTCCTCAGGCCGAGAGAGGCAGAGATGCCTAGAGCAGCCCGGACACTCRCCCTGCATCCTCCCCGGCCCAGTGCTCGCCGGCCAAACAGCCCCCGGCAAAGCACTCCTCCCGCACCTCCGCTTCCCGCGGTATGAAACGGAGATGGCCCAGCGCGACACGTTGCAAAAGCTACAGCGACAGCTGCAAAAAAAGAGCCAGCTTTGCTCCGCTGCTCTTCGCTGTTAGACAGCCCAGACATGTTCATTCGAGGAGCCAAATTCACCCCCGCAAAGCACATCTGCGACGTTGCTGATGAGCTGGCCTTGCTGATGCGTCCTGAAATAGAGTCCAGCACCAAAATAGCCCTGCACACACAACAGCGCCATTTCCTGAGAGCGAGTCGGAGGGCCAAGGGGGGCAGGGAAATCGGTGGAAGCTCATGACTGAACAGAAGAGTTGAGGATGGTCCAATTTTCTATAAATATGACTAAACAACACAGTCAGAGCGTCCCTCCTCTCTCCCCGCATTCTGTTTTCCCCTCTCCTATCTCAGCTGAATTTTCCTACCAGCTTCCTGAAAACACTTCCCGATTTCACACCATAAACATCCTCCACTTTTATTTGACTTACACTTCCTACGGTGCGAAGCCTTCCGCTTGGCTCCTCCAGAACTGCTTCTATGTTTCCCTATCTTTGATATCTCAACAATAAATGAAAAACAACCTTTCCTGTGCTTGGTACTGGCATGCTTTTGGCTTTTTTTTTTTTTCTTTCTACGCACTAAGCAATGAGCACAAGCTGTTTCCCACCTGGGTTAGTCAACGGCCTGGTTCACAAGAGGTAGCAACCACGGAGGATCAATTCATTGCTCCCAAATCAAAGACGGGAGGAACAACACACCTGGAAGGGCTGGAGCAGTGTTGGGGACTGCTCCTCCTCTGTGAAGGTCCCTTCAGACATACACCAGTGGAGGTGCGTGGGGACGAGGACTGTCCCCCTCCAGCAGCGCGTGGGTCACAACCGCCCCGGTGCTCCTGGGCTCCACCAGGAGTGCTCCCTCCGAGCCACTTGCCAGGGAAAGTGCCGCACGCTGCTCTCTTTGGATCACTGCTTCTTCCTCCGCTGGGGAGTCCCCACAGCGCTCGAGCCAAGGCCGGCTGAAAGCAAGAGATCATGTTTGTGTTGACTTCTGCGGCCCTGGACCAGGCTTCCTAGAAGAAGGGTTTCCTGGAGAGCCTGTGAGAGGCTCCAGGGAGAGAGGCGCTTCCTCAGGAGACGTGCTGCTGCTCGCCACGGGAAGGTGCAGCCTTCCCACCATCTCCAGCTTCCTCAGAGGAGCTAACACAGCAAGTGTCCCACACTGTCACAGGGCAGGGGTTGAAGATGCTCCCTCCTCTGACTGAAGTGGAGGAAAGCAAGGGTAAGCCTGGAAGCCAGTGAGGAGCTAAGATTCAGCTCACTCCTTCCCCAGACATTATACCCCTGCATCAGGCCCCTTCTCAACCAGAGCAGAGCGAAACAGCCCGTGTTACGCCAGAAAGTCCCCTCCAGCCTGGGACAGAAGTATCAAGCAGCTTTAGAAATACTCCGCATTGCAGAGTGGAGCAATCTGTACCCCTTGGACCTTCGCAGGAAATCAGTGCAATGAGGAAAGTTGCTTCCCCTCCCTTGAGGACTTCAGCCACTAGTGGTGGCAGACCACCAGGTTCATACTATTCATCTTTTTCAACATTTTATTTTACCATCAATAACAAATGAACTGCCCATGCAAGTATTAATAAATTTGGTTCCTAGCTTTGTGCGGCAGGAAAGCCCATCTAAGCTGTCATGCTGTTGGCACAGAACATCGTTCCTCATAAGGCACAAGGCATCAGAGTCCTGTCCTGCTCCGCTCCCACGGAGGGGCTGTGGAAATGCAGGGCAGCCCAGTTCAGGGGTTCCTCTTTCTGCTCATGCTGCCAAATGCAAAGAAGCCACGTTTGCTCAACAGCAGCTGCTTCAAACCTGAGTGCTCTCCTTCCCATGMGCAATGGGCAACGCTCCAGCGCTTTGTTCTTCCATGCCCCAAACACTACGAAAATCTGTCCTTTCCACAAAATGAGCTCTCACTCATCTAGCTGTGAGCAATAATTCTCCTATCAGTGGGATCCTCCAAGATTTGCAACCAAACACATGCAGCAGGAATTCTTTGGGCAACCTAGCTGCAGTTATCTTTCTGTTATTTACCTTTCTATTCTATTACCTATTGCATGTCTATTAATTCTCTCCCTTCGAAATCCTAGTACCTTACAGAGCTCCAAATGTGTGTGACAAGCATGGAGCCATGAGTGGGCCAAGCCCTGGAGAACAAGTGAAAGGACATACCCCCTACCTCAGTCTGATTTACCATCAGCCAYGGATATTTCAGGAACACCCAGGACACTGATTCAAGCCAGAAGAACACTTCAATCACGCTGAACGTCAGCCCGGCTCCAGGACTCAGGGGGTACATAAGGGTCTATGGTCTAGTAGGTGACTCGGGATTCAGAGTGTCTGAGCTCTGGTGGCCTGATGGTAGGTCCTGCAGCACCTGGAAAGGGTCTAGTTTTAGAAACAGTGTCACACCAGAAGACAAAAACCCCAAACAATTCAGCTCTGGTTTAAGGAGAGGTCTCGTAACTTCAGCTTCTGCAAAAGTCTTTATGGAGGCATTCGGCTAATGCACCTCAGAAGCAGCTTTGGGGAGATTTTGACGCATAAGAAAAGGGAAGAATCCAGTATGCCAGGAAAACTAGGTTGAGGAGCAGCAATCGGTATTTAGGGACGCTACAAATGGGCCATCCTAATTCACAGTGATTGTCTCAGAGCTGCTGATGGACAGATGCCCTGCTTCTGATGCAAAAATAAGAAAACGGAGATTAGTTTGGAGAATTACTATATATTGTTTCAGCACCATTTTATTAGTATCAGAAGCAGTCAGGGATATAATATGCTACTTCTGGGCTGCCAAAGACAACATGCAAAGCTTTGCTAGAAGCGCAGATCCTGATGGATGAGGGAGCGACGGGGGGAGGATGCACAGCGTCGCGCATTTAACTGGCGGCAGATAAGCACAAAGTATCGGTCCCATTACCTGACACCCCACAGGCTCGGGGCGTCTGCCGAGTGCCAGCATCTGCGGGCCACCCGTTTCTCATTACTCGATGGTGTGCGGTTCGGCGATCTGCACAGCATATACATGATGTTTTTGGAGCTGCAAGCTATTACATCCAGAAAATAAGTTTTGTGCTACCATTATTCTCCCTTGTTCTCCCCTCAGAAGCAGCTGTATTTTTTATACCCTGCATTTCATGTAAGTGGATCTCATCGCTAGAAATCATTTGACTGCGTTTTTCTTCAAAAACTTGGGGGAAAGCTGAGCGCACCCTTGGCTTTTCAGCCGTTCTTGTTTCGAAAACAGGGGGACAGCAACTTCTCCTGTTGTGAGTGCAACTTCACATAGGCGAGCAATGCACYGGCGAGGGAAGCCCAAATGCATCAGCTCTGCGTTTATTATTACTGATTATAAAGCACACTGTTGAGAAGAGTTCCAAGCCACGGGAGCGCCTGGATCGCGTACAATGCAGAAAAGTGGCCATTTTATTTATTTATTTATTCTGACCTTGATGCTTTTTTCTTAAAGGGAAAGGATGGACTGTATTAGCTTTTCACGTTGTACCATTTGGGCAGTATTTTAATCCACAAAAACCCCTTTGGTGTAAAAAGAGAAAGAAATAGCAAAGTCTGACTAGTTTCATGCTTCTAGTATTTCTGCAGCAGACATCAGAGCATGGCGAAGCTGATTCACCCAAGCTGGCCTTGTCTAACGCTTACGAGATAACAGCGGTTGCGGAGCTGCGGTGCTTTAGGGGTCAGGACGTTTGCCTGCCTGCCGTACTGTCGCCTCATTTAGACGCACCCACAAATGGGCCAGTCCCAATCTCGCCACGGGGACGACCGAGCTGCGTCACCGGGCCCCATGAGAGAAGAGTGCACGTCACACCGGCCGGCGTTTTGGGGAGGATAAACCCATTGCACCCTCCTGTCTGGGCCCGTTTCCCTCACTGAACGTCTTCAGCGCCGCATAAGGCCGCCAAGCACGCAAAGCCCATCGCTCGGAAGAGACCTAGCTGGGGGCAAAAGACTCTTCCTCTTTTTAAYGCCTCCCTTTCGGCGCCGAGGAAGGCTGAACCGAAACAGCGCAGGCTCCGTCCTACGCAAGGGCACCCTGCAGCCAGCAGCAGGGGAAAACAAGACAACACGTAGCGTGTGTTTGGCCTGCCACGTTGTTAGATTTTAATTGCCAACTATCCAGTCGCTGGGAGGCGCAGCAAAGATTTAATGTGATTTATATACTGTAATAATTTGTATGTTAATAACATTGCATTATAAATAGGTTTGTCTGCAAGCATGTATAYATTGCCCGTTTACCCACACATATACACACATGAATATGCAAAAGCAATGAGTTAAAGAAGAAAATGAAGTCAAATATTACGGAGCTGCGAACCTCAAACTCGCAAGCACTACGGGAACATACAGCAAAGGGAGCTCCTGCCTCCTCGGCGCCGTCAAAGTGCGGGCAGGGGGGCGGCAGACGGACGCAGCCGGGAAGGGGGAGCTCAAGGCGAACGGGAGCAGGCGCTGCGTGAACCCTGCTCAGACCATCCGTGAGCAGAGAGTTTTGCGGAGGGACTTGAAACGGGACAGCAGGGGCCCCCTGCGTGCGTTTCTCGGGTTCCCCGGGAAGGAGGCTCCCGAGCCGGGCGAAAGCAGCTGCCAGGTAGCCTGGCCAGGAGCAACAGCGGTGCTTCACACCCTCRCAGAGGAGAGGTTGGTGTCAGCTCCCCAGCACCACGCCGGAGATGACAAGAATGTGCAGATCAGCCTCAGACAGCCTCACAAGCAAAACCAACTCAAACTTCTTTTTTTTTTTTTCCATAAGTTTTCGCTCATAGTGAGAATCACTAGAGAATTTAGTTATTTTTTCCAGTACACAGAGAGCAACTGTCCAGCCCAATGCCTGTGCAATATCTAGCGAGAACAACATAAACGAAGGGCAAAATTAAAGCTAAACTCCCCCAGGAACAAGCTGCAGGAAATCTTGGAAACAACATGGCTGCTGAGCGCCGCACACTAGGAGAGCACTTCTAATTAAAAAACAACAATTAACCCCTCCGCGGCAAAACACTCACGAAAGGACCTCAGCTCTCCAGCAGCAGGGCTGCATTCAGCACGCGCCAGATGAAAAGCTGTTTAAAAACAAGTTATTAGCACTCTGAAATAGGCCACGGACTTTTTTCCCCAAAGAAGAAAATGGAACTGGGGAGAACTGCCACCGATCGTGGCTAAAAAACCACGTTTCACATTTTTCAGCTTATCTTTCTGGCCCAAGGCACTCCCCGTGGTTGCATGCACCAGCAAAGCAATGGCCCAGACCGGAGAGATGACCTGCCTCGCTGCCGGGCTCCCAGTGCACCAGCTCCTCGGGGTTTCTGCAGGCCTCCAGAGGGGTCGGCTGGACAACGTGATGGGCGAGAAGCTGCCGGGAGGGACATCCAGGGATGAACACCCTGCGGCAGGACGGCCAGCCCAAGCCCCGGCGGGGTTCGGCACCTGGCACGTGCCGCTGGCTCGCCCCACCAACGCGCTACTGCTCTTTCTGGGGGCTGCCCCCTTGTGTCCTCTCACCACAGCTGGGACCACCAGGTCAGGCATACTTGTCCTGGGCCAGATAATCACTCCCAGACACTAGTTGTTTTATTAAAATAACGCCCTTCGTCATCCAGGCCCTAAACGCCTCTATTCAGCACTTGTTATAGGCCTGAACAACTGAGGATTTCTTAGGGGGAAGACGAATCCATGTTTCTCACCGGAGCTGGGCCGGGAAGGCTGATAATCATCTCTTGATCACAAATCACTTTTCATAAGGACCATTTATGAGGTAACGGTTGGCACGCAGAAAGCATTTCATTTAGGCAGCAACTTACTGAAAATGAAACATCATGAACCCTAAGAAGAACTCGCGAATCAAAGGCTGCATTCTTCTCTCCCACAGTGACCCCTTTGTTTGGCTCTGCCCAAAAGTTTCATTACCAGGGTCTGATACAGGAGCCTTATTAAACTGTGATTAAATGACGTGTCCGCGTAGAAGTCAGCTCATTCTACTGTTGATGTGGGCTGGCTTTCTTAGACTTTTAAAACATAAAGGCTTATGAAATAGCTGTAATATCTTTTCCCATGATTGCCACGGAACGGAGGGTCTTTGCTTCTGCTCTAGTCATGGCTGGCATCCTTCCAGAGGATAACATTTTCATTAAAAGTGCATTAGACGCACAATTCGCCGTGCAGCCGTCCTGATGAAGCGCCTGATGCAAAGCCCATTGAACTGGCTCAGAAGACTTAATGGGCTTTGGTGAACTTTGCTGGCCTCTATAAAAACAGAATCACCAATCGCTGGAGTTGCTTTGAGCTGCTTTTGCCATCAATTGGATCTAATTTGTTCCCACTCTTTTGATGGTCTGGGATTTAAAAAAGCATGGCACAGACTGTATCATGATTTAGGCCAGATAATTGCTGATGACATTAGAGCAGTAGGTCGATATCCGAACAGTTGGGACACCTAAGAAAGAGTTAAACGCTACAAACAGAAACAAACCCAAAGACTTCCACATCATTTCTGACTGAATGTTAATTTTGATCCACCAGCAATGATGCATCTTCCCCGTCACAGATGGCTCACTTTAAACAGTGCCCAGTGATTTACGCACAGAAAAATGCATTAGTAAATAGGGAAATGCATTTTTAAGGCCAGAGGAACCATCACAAATGTTCAGCCTGACTCTCTGGAGACTGCAGCCTCACCCAGCAATCTCCGCCTGAAATCCATGGCTTCTGTTTGAGTGAAAGCATCCAAATATTACAGTGGAATGCTATAAAATATTTTCCTCTAGCATTTTTCAGAAGAGATGTTGAAAAACATAATCCCCCCCTGTCTTTCTCCTGTTTTAAAAAGTCTAAGTCAGGACAGGGATCTCAAGCTTTCTCTCTATCGGTACGCCTTAGTGATACGCCGTTTCCATATCCAGAGCTGTGCAGCAATGGGGCTTGGCATCTTTGGGGCAAAGCTGGAAACTGCACTCCACCTTGCACCTTCAGCACTGTCACAGGCAGCCTCACCAACATGAATGTCTAGGACCAGTGTGCGTAGCAGAGTCATATCCCTCTACCCTGCAGGCCCTCGCAATCAGCACCCTGTGACTAATATAGACCAGGGACAAAACGGATCTTTGTTCTTCCTAGAAAGGCCCTCAGCCCATCAGTCAAAAGGGAAGAGAGGATCTGCACATCCCCTGAACATCTCCTATGCTGCTGCCTACACGGGAGCTACGAAACACTCAGGTCTCAGGAGAGTCTCAGGCTTTCAAAGCTGCTCCCAGGATCCTGACAGCTATGGGAAGTCATGAGCAATACAGCTGCCTAATGAAACCACTGTTTCATATCATCTGCAGGCAAGAGTGACACCACACTCCTTCAGCTGCTCACAAAAGGTGGCAGAAGATGTCCAGGAGGTTTTATGGCAATATGGGTTATTTCTGGGAGACCCTGCCCATGTTCTGGCCGAGTTGGCAAGAGTTCTCCATGGGGCACATAGAACATGCCGGCCTCTTCGCAACCCCAGGACCAGAGGGCTGGATCATAGAGGCACCATCTAATTTGTCCAGCAGAGGCAATTTAAATCATGCTTTACAAAGTAGAAATGCAAGTAAATATTTGTGTAAGATAAGATCGGTGAGCAGTCCAGCAATATTTCAGAGAGCTGAGCAAGGGCAAAAAGCAAATTATATATACTGCTTGAGAAAATAAAATTAGGAAATCTAGAATTATGTTTACTTTAGGGTGACATTAGCTCTGGAGTGGATTTCTGTTGATGGATGTCCCACACACAGAACAGGCAACGGGATGTGTGTATGCAGGGAGATTCCTCTAAGGATCAGACCTGAATCTCATGAGGYGCTAAAGCCATTCACCAACCACAGGACATCAAAATGCTTTCAGGCTGGTGGATCTGACAGGTTGACATATGCTGCCACAGGCAGCTGATCCCTAACTTATATTTTATTCAGAGCAAATCCACAGAGAGGTTCTCTGAGATAATGAATCTTTTCATTCATATTCAGGAGACAAAGTTTGTTAGCTGAAGTAGCTGCAATGTTTTCTGACAAGGATACATTCCAGCTTTTCTCCTTTTCAGCTAATATTTTTGATTAATACTTACAGCCCAGGGATTTGCTGCAGTAGAGCACAGGCAGCACCAGCGTTCACTCCTCCCCTGCCCGGTCAGCCATACCATCAGGTTAATATCTAACCCTCACGCATTGGCTTTATAGCCCTTCCAATACTTTATCAAGGTACCTGCCTGCAGACCTCTGATAGCCCAGAACACCTTAATATATGCAAGCCTGACAGTGATCTCTAATGCCTGTAAACTATGAGCAGCTTCCTGAGCAAAACACCCAAATCTGGGATTCCTGGAGCCTTGCTCAAAATGGTTTTGCAATTTGCTTTTGCAACATCAGCTATTGCACTTATCTGGCACAGTACCACTGTGGACACCGTCAAAACATGCCCTGCCCCAGAAGGTCAAAGGGAGAGCTGTACCACCGTGCCACCCTCAGTGCCTCAGCAACCCAGCTGCTGAACGCTGTTGTTGCTGATTGGTGACGCATCTTGACACAAAAGAAGAACCTATCTGTGGAGAAGGCAGAAAGATCAATAAAGGCAGTGTATAGAATATTTTATGTTTAGAAAGCAGATGGTGCCAGTTTCTCAACTGTTTTAACCCAGAGAACGAATAGGAACTCTCAGCATTTCACAAAGATCTCCATGCGTTTCCAAGGGATGACCCTGCAGCAGTATCTGACGACTACATCAAACAAAGCATTTTGTTTTTCGAAGACCTTGCACACCTCACAGCAGTTGCGTTTTGCACCATGAACCAGACTGAGTCTCTGAAACAGCTTGCTCAACACTTTCATGTACAGGAGTACTGAAGTCAACATACTTGTTTCTGCCACAACAGCCTACCTCTTTACGCTGGGAGTAAAAACACTTAACACTGCAATGACACCTAGCATTCAAATAGCACACAGCACAAGGTGGGAGGTAATCAGGGTGCAATGAACTGAGCTTTCTAATTTTAGCCATCAGGTTTGAAAACATTGGTCTACACGACTTGTGCAAGGAAGGCAAAGAGTCGAGCAAGCAAGCAACCATGCTCAGAATGCTGAACAAACAACTGCCTCCCTAACACTTCAGCCACACTTATTTCTTCTCCAGATGCTTTGCATTTCCCTTTTCTCTGCCAGGTGTTTTTAGCACATCAATGCTAAAATTTCAGCATGTTCTAGGATTCCAGCCTACTTTTAAATAAACTGCCACAGATCTGTCTCTGTGGAAGATGCTTCTTGCCAGAAATATTATCTAATTTGTAAGCACTTTATGATTTTCTAAAACTTATAAAATACGATATTAGGAAACAAATGGCCAACGGAAAAGATTCCTTCTGGTAGCCAAAATGACCATATAATTGATTTTTATGAACAGCATCTAAAGAAATGAGTCACAACCCATATGGCTATTTTGGAATCTAGATGTACATTGCATTTTAAGCTTCTCAGAAGGATTATCCAAGTTTTACGCATATAATCAATGGTGATTAGAAGAGGATATGAATCATTATGGTTCCTAGGGCTGAGCACATGTTTTAAGGATGAGGGATTCACACATTCTTGCTCTATAAACACCCATCCAAGGTTCTCCAGAGCATGAGAAACTCAAATAGCAGAAAGTAAAAAGGTATCACAGAACAAAGTGCAGACTCATTACGGAACCAAAGGCCTCCTCCTTTAGATGGGTGTAAATGTTATTTACTTAGGACATGGTTCAAAGTCAGTTGAAGTCAGAAGGAAAAACTTTACCTCTAAGGCGGACTGTATCCTCTTTCTCCATGACTTTAACCATTTGCTCATAGCTTGGCCCCAGCCGGTGAGGAGGTTAGGTTACAAGTTTGCTCACTAAACAGTGATGCTCCACAAAACTCCCACACAATTCACATGAACACACTTGCCATAAACATCTGTGCATTCCAGTGGAGCACAAACATCTCTGTGCCACGCAGCTACAAGCGCACAATCACACACAGGGACCTCACGCACGCACACCTTCACACACACGCTGAAGAACATGCAGACTTCCTCCTGGGTTTTGCACGTAGCTCCACGGTTTAAACCTGCGCTACCTTTCCCAGTGCCAGAGCATTCGCACTAACTCAACGTCAACACAGCACTGTCTCTTGCATCTCCTGGAAGATGCCAAGAGCCCTGTTCACAATTGCTCAGAACTCTCCTATGGCTAGTCCAATAGTGGTGTTGGGAATATTATTTATACCAACAACAGATGCAACAGATAGATACAAAATACTGAGAAACTCATTCCCTGCAAAAACGAATGCTAAATTATATTGTCTTTACATTTCAACCTCTGGTGCTGCTCCACAACACCCTTCCTCTAGTCACTGACACGCAACTCCAGAGCGTCTATGTGTCTATCACACAGTATCCCAGTTTCCTCAGGGACTCTCAGAGAGGGAAACATCTCCTGGTAAAAAATGGCTTTGTTACCATGGAAATCTTGGCCAAAGTAATATTTCATAAGTTCATTTGCCACCAAAAAAAAAAAAAAAAAAAAAAGCATAAGCCAGGAGTTATGCACAACACAATGCGTGATATCTCCAATACATTTCTTTCCATCAGTCAGAGACTTTCATGCAGCAACTATTTCCAGCACCAGGAATAACTGCCCACAAATATTAGAGATGTTTGGCCTAGATTGTACATTTATGGCTTTGATAGACCTTTAAAACTAGAAGGCACTGTTATTACAGTCCCATCCAACTTCCTGTGAAACACAAACCAAACAATCTCAGCTGATAATTTCTGTATCAAGCCCCATGACTTCTACTTGAACCGGCACCAGACAGTCACAGTGAGCTACAGCTACTATATTATATACCCTAAAGTTCTTGTATTACTCTGGGTGATGCAAAGGAGAGGAGGGAGCTACAGTCCCTTTGCTGCCTGTTCCTCCTGATAAATCAGCAAGCGAACTGAGCTCTGGCAGCATTTTTAAGAGCTGTCTAGTCTTGGAGGCAAGTAAAGCCTCTGCATTCCTTGGAAAGAGACAATCGGGTGATAGAGGATAGACCAGGATCCATAGTCTGTTATACAGATTTAACTTCATAACCTTAGCAAACATTCAGATCCCTCCCATTTTAAAGGAAAGCTGAAAGATTAACATTGGCTCCTCGAGCAAGCCCGCTGTAATGAAACCCTTGCCTATAGTTCAACAGAGGCACTAACGGAGTCTTTTACGATGAGTGCCAAGGGAAGTCTATACGGCATCCGAAAACTTTGAGGTTAACATTTGAAAGGAAGACAAACTTATCCTCGTATTCATGTTACAGCACATGATGAACTATTCCACAAGGGATTCTTACCGGGATGCTAAAAGAAATTTTATAGAGAAGCGGATTCATTCATCTAATATGAGGATGAAAGTGCCACACGTTACCTAGGAGGAAACAGAGAAAGATAATATTTTGCCCTCAATTTTAATGTGTTCCTAAGGCAATTCAGTCAGATAACATTTGCAAAGCAATGTGAAGAAAAAAAAAAAAGCTGTACAGTAACCATATCCAGCAGACCTTGATTTAGGGAAATATTATGGCAGTTGTAGCAAAAGTAAAAGTTTTCATTACATTATTATTTCATATTATTATTAAACACACCAACACTTAGCTTCTTCCACCCAGAGATTTCACAGATTTCCCACCCACAGAGAACCCATATTCTCTTAAAAAGGAATTTTACCTCATTTCACAGATCAAAGCCATCCTCCGCAGGCTGGCAGCTCAGCTAGAAATAGGGCTGACATCGCTGGACATGCAGTTTAGCATCTTTGGTCCTGAGTTTAGCCCCTTACTTAACCACTACAGCAACAAATTCATCCTGCTCAACTAATACCCCTTAGAGGGGTGTTACCTCTCCGCAGGGTAACTGCCTTGAGAGCTTTGTCTGAGCACACGGGGAAAGACTTTTTTACTCTTTTAGTATTGGGGACACCTGGCTGGGTGGTTACCCGGTTAAAACGCTGCMATCGCAGGGCAGAGCAGTGCCGCTCACCCTCGCCGGGGCTGCGCTCCCCGGCCGGCAAACGTGCTGCCGCGGCGGAGGCCTCCGCGGGGCCGAGGAGCCGCGCTCGGCCCGGCCAAATCCAGCCTCGAAACGTCTCCCGCGCCAAGAATAGCAGTAAATAACCTGTTCTTAACCAAGAAGCACGACGGTTTCCAAGCTCAGCTGGGGCATTTTGCTTTTCTTTTTTTGCCTGAGAAAAGTCAAAACGCTCTGAGATACCTTGGAAATAATCTCTGCGCAGTGAGTACCGCCGAAGGGGATATTTGCAAGGAGGCTTGCCATGACCTCAGCTTTAAAAACACTTCAACCAGAGCAACTCAGAAGTCATGCCAATGCCAAATTGTTCCAGCGCAGCACAAAAGGGGTAGCTAATTCCTGGTCCTCGCTGATAATTAGCACAATAAGAAACACCTTTCTGAGCGAGACGGTTTAGCTCTGGGAGCCAAAGCCTGAGCTGTCTCAGAAGAAAACCTCCATCAAACGAGCGCAAGATGACGCAGTCCTGGAGCGGTGCACTGCACCATGCCGCCAGCCTTCAAAGAGACAAAACACCTGGCCTTCTTGGCTGATCTGCCGCGTCTGGCCATCGTCCACCATTAACCCCCCCATGGTTTTGGATACAGGCAGCAATTTCTCCCAGAGCCTCTTTCTAGTGGCCAGACRTACTCGATTTTCCAGCTATTCCACTGAGGAAATGATCCCCAAGGTGATTACGTGTTACAAGAGCCTGCACAGTGGCTCGGCCCTTGCGGCTTCCAGTGGGCCTGCCTTAAACAGGAAGATTTTTAGGGGAAAGTACATCCTTGGTGAATAGATGTGATGGTGAAAGTCCAGCAGATGCAATTTTAAGCCCTTTCTGTGCACCTAYCCTCCTCCCCAGGCCTGAACCTGCTTTCAAGTCATAAGTGAAAAACCATCACAGAAATGAAAACTTCTGCCTGGGTAATTTGGGGAGGTTGGCTGGAGTTTTGCCACCGACATCCACAAGAAGGCAGGAAAGGGTTTCAACAGCGATGCTGTCGAGCAGTGCTGAGGACAAAAGATTGAACCAAAACCCGGAGCAGAGCCACCTCAGACTCAAAACCTCACAGCTGCTGCTTTTCAAGCACAGGTTTTGAGGCTGGGAGCCCAGAGCTCCCTCTGCACCGATCCTTTCCAGCCATGCCCCAAGCTATAGGGGGAAACAACTGATGTACTGCCATTAGGAAGCCTCGATTGCCTCTGACCCATCGAACTGGTACAGAACGGCAGGACTAGTCTCACTCGCTGCTTTACAGAGACTTTGGTAATACACCATGCAAGGCAGGAAACCTTTAGCAAAAGAAGCAAAGCTTTACACGGTCCTGGCAGTATCTGGGAATGCTCCCCTGTGTGCAAATGTCCCAGGTGCCAGCGTCACTTGGCATCTCACCAGGGCAAAAAGGACACCACCCCGGCAGCCAGTGCAAGGCTTTTGCTTGCCTTCTCCAGCATAGGCAGCGAGGGGGGTAAACTTGCAAAGAAATTTTAAAACTCTACAAAAAAACCAAAACCAAGTTCTCTCCAAAAACAGTTCTCCTCTGGGAGAGAGAAGATGAGAAAAAGCAAATCACTCGTGACAGATGGCAGGGGTGGTGGTGAAGGCACTAATGGGAAGCACACACATCCTAGGAGGATGAAAGCAGTACGAAACCTTATAAAAAACCAAGCGCATGTCTCTTTGGGCTGCTTCACTGTGGTTCCTTTCATAAAAAAACTATATTCATTCAAAGGCAGATCTTGAATTCTGTCATGAGCCCGTTATTACACAAGTGTTGTGAACTGGTGTTAAAGATACAGTAAGTCATAAAGAACGCAACATACATACATCCACATGTATATTGAACCCAGATTTATATAGTCATTGCTACAGTAAACTAGGCTCTGTTTATGTTATTTACTAAATGTTGGATTCAGTGTACCAGCAGGATAAACTGCAATGAGCTTAGAAGCAAAGTGCTGACTGCAGTATAGTGTAAAACTATGGCTGCATACATTATTTTTGTTAAGAGCTATTGCAGCTGAGTCAAAAAGGCAATATTTTCTTTCTTACTTCTTTCCAGGCGGTGCCTAAAATTAGAATGATTACAGAAGTGCTGTCTTTCAGCAGAGTGTTGGTGCACATCTCAGTTTTCACTTTCAGGTCCAGCCATAATCCTCTGTTATTGCGGGGATGCACAGTTTTGATGGAAACTCCTTTCCAAGCCCTCATGCTGGCTATCGACCACCCTCGGCCCTGCGATTCCARTCACTCCAAAAGGTGATGTATTTCATTTTGGCTTGACTTCATATTCTCCAGTTATACCCTGTGTTTGAATTATGAAAATAGCAATGCCCAGACAACTGGGATTTACAGTGGAGTGGAACATTTTTTCAGGCAACARTATAAGACGGGGTGAAAGATTAGTAGAGAGCACAAAGGAGTGAACTTGCCTCAGTTCTTCGTGGTCTGCAGGTTTTCATCTAATTCAGGACAATGCTTAGGCAAAGGCTTAGTTTTAAGCAACACTTAATCCCATTTACTTTATAAAGCCAAACTATGGGATAAAATCCTCTGAACTGAATAATCCCACCAAACACTGGTGAAAAAGCAGAAGGGGTCTGTAGGACCCCTGAGATCTACATAGCCCCAAACAACATTACACAGATTCTCCAGCCAGCTCAGAGCAAGTCAACAGGATACATGAAGTTGTGATAGCCTCGTACTGCGTTTGAGTTAATCAAGATATATAGGTATCTATCCTCTATCTCAAAGCTAGTCCTACTCCAACATGACAYACTACTTCTGGTATAAGCAAGCTGGCACAGAGCTACCCTACGTCCTGCCAAGCGCTGCCCACCTCCTTAGCTGAGGCAGTCCTCAAAGGCACTTTTGGGTTTCATTAAAGTACACGTGACGTTATGTGAATTTGTGGTTTGTATAGTCTGACACAAACACATCTAGTACCTGCTCTCAGGATGTGCAGGCATCCCACAGGGCCATTAACTCAGATACAAACTCCATCCAAAAATACTGTATTGGGAATTTTCACTCCAATACTCAGTGGTATAAAGGACTGATTTTGTTTCTGAGAGGCAGCCCACTGCTTTATAGTAGCACACACTGGTTTTCCGAGATGGTCCAGAGCAAAACATCCAAGGTACATATCAGCTGAAACCCCAGGTAGCACGTAAGTAAGAAGATTAAGGGAGTAACGTGCTTGTTTTGCACGTGCAGTCCCCAAGAGACTAAGCCCCATCCACGTGTGAAGAGCCCAGGGGATCATTAACAGCGAGTACAGTTGCTAGGACTTAGTCCTACGGACCCACGGAAAGACTTATCTCCATCTCAAACAGGCGGGAGTTTGGTAGGGATTCAAGGGAAACTGTAGTGGGTCCTCCTTCAAGGAACATCCTGAAGGAGCCCGGACAATAAAGAAAAGGGGAGTTGAGAAGCCCGGAGCGGGCGCAGGGGCTGCAGTGGGTGGGCAGGGACTGAGGAGCCACCCTGGCGAGAGGACACTGGCACAGCCGGGTTTGCTTAGCCGAGCACAGCCCAGTCGAGAGGGGACTGCTGACTACAGACCTGTCACGGGAGCAAGCGCCCAAGAGGGAAAAGAGCTATTTAAGCTATGGGACAACATTGGCACAAGAACAAATAGGAAGAAAGTAGCCCTGTATGCATTTAAGCTGGAAATCAGAGAGATTTCTGACCATTAGAGTCAGGAAGTGACAGAGCAGCCTTCCACGAGGGGAGGTGGGGTAACAATATAACAGCTTTTAAAGACGGGTCTTGACCAATTTATGACACAGACCCCATGACAYGGGCTTCTCCAACAGCAGAACACAATGACCCAAGGTGTGTGTCAGTCCTACAGCCCAACACACAAACATTTACACTATTCACAGCAAAACATTTTTGGGCTAGATGTTTGCTGGACCAGGTCCAAATTGTTGTCCTAAACAATTTCTGTGATTCCCACAATAACACATTGCTCCTTTCGATATGTCCACATTTTCCATCTCTGGGTGTGCCTTACAATCGTGAAATCTGACTCTGCCAGTTAATTAATACCATAACCGTGTGTTGTAATTGCTTGCCCCATTCTGAGCACCATCCGCACACTCTGAGGTATTTGTTACTGCAACAAGGGAATACAAAGCTTTATATGCAGGAGATGGAAAAGGTTAAAGTCAATATTTTGGCTGGTGGAAATATTTATGGAAAGAACTCGTGAATTAGTGAGCTGTATTCATTCCACTGACATTTCCTAACTGCGTTAACCTTTTATATTTCTTGTGGTTAGCTCCTGTTTAATACGTTCTAATTATATGAGAACCAGGAAGCACATGAATGGCTGAGATTAAAGTTAAACAACAGCCATAAATACTTCAGGCCAGATTCTCAGCACTGAACCTACGAATTTATGCCTCCAAATTCAATGCTCGGCAGATGAGACACATAAGGCTATCAGAAGCATGTGCAGGGCTCATACTGCTTCTTGCCCACCCACTCATCTGATGGCAGAATTTGTCCCTTTGATGGCACTGAGCTGATGTTTCATTGTGCATGTAATAAAGCACATCAATTCATTCAAAGAGGGTTCACAAAGGACAAATAGCTTTGGCAAAATCACCATTTCCTCTGGTCCTCATGCAATGAGAAAGGCAGGAAAGGAAAAAGGGATTCAAAAGCCTTCAGTTAATGATGGACAGATGTTCTCAGAGTCTTCAGCCAACCTTAAACACTGATCAGGTACCACTGCATATAATATACTGTATGCAGTAATAGCAATTCCATCTAACATCTCAATAGGCAGTCACTCAGCAGTGATTTACTAGCGCCGCGATATCTGTTACAAAACACACAAAATTGGAATAACTTTCTCTGTGCAAAAAGTTACATCACAAGCAAATGCAGACAGTTGCAAATTCTGATCCACAAGTGGAAGATGTTAGCAATCTGTTCCAGTTCAGCTTGATGCACGGAAATACCAGATGGCTATTCTGCTCTTCATCGCCTTCAAAAGCAGATGGAAGTTTCATGTATGCAAGTTGCCCCGTTTAACAAAATACAGCCCAAGCTGGTGGACATGGGAGTACTAACAATTTGCTGACCCAGATTCCACACCGTTGCAAATTTGCCAGATGAAAGCTAGCTGGAGGTGCTGACCTGCCTAACAGCTGCGCTTTTGCCAGAAGCGTAGACACAGCTTCAGGGTGCAACGTTCAAACACCGCCTTCACTTTAGGGGTTAGGAACAACACTAGCAGCTCCACTGACCATTATACATGGCCAGGTGCATTCAGACTGCAGTCCCGATCGTGCTGCCACCCATATCTGCACGTCTGCTACCTCCAACCACCATGAGACAATGCTCAAGACACTTATGGGTTGAGCATGAGGTCTAATGGGATTGCACGGGCTACCTTTGAGCTAGCAACCTCCTGTCCCCTCACGGACCAAGCAGAGATCCATGCACAGCAACATCAGCTTTTATCTATTTGGCCCACGTCAATGCAAGCTCTTCTAGCTCTTTGCTCCCCTCGCGATCCATGCTCCATATGATTGCTTAACACGCCTAATTGGTGACTTGTATCACAGCTTCCGATTTGATGCAGCATCAAAGGGATTCACGCATGTGGTTACAATTAAAGCTGTGCTTAAGCACTTTGCTGAACCCGGGCGCCCACTGAACTGCAGTTGTGGCTGAGGTAGGGGCCATCTTCTCCTATAAGATGTCTCACACAGTGCGTTTGACCCCAACTGGCTTTCTCCGTCCCATTAAAATCAAAATAAATTACTAGGAGTAATAATAATAAATAGTGTCACCCCAGTAAAAGTTTATTTCCTTTGTGTTTCCAAGAATGGTACACAACCTTCAAGCAGGGATGTTGCGTCTCCAACCATCAACAATGACAAAAACAAACAGAAATTAACCGAAAGAGTCGAGTTGCAAGTGGCATAAATTCAACTACAGCAAATATTTTGTGTGGATGCAGTATAGTTTGGACTCCAACATGTTTCCTTTCGGTATATTTACTTCCTCAAAAAAACATCAAGCGTAATCACTCTGCAACAACCAAGGCTAACGCAGCATATCAATTCAATAAACATCTCTGTGCTGCTATAGCTTATGGGCAAAAATAATCCCAAAATGTGTGTCTGTGAAGTAGTTTTGACAGCAAGCCTCCTGGCTGATCTGCTAAAAATCACAGTGTTTGCTAGGTACGCAGCGCACAGTGCTAGTAGAATCTGCAGTTATCACAGATATTCTCTGATTGTTTTTGCACAATTCTGCTTTTTTCCCCCCAGTACACTTTTTTTTTTTTTTACAGTCATTTAACATAATGACCTCAGATACTTTTTGTAAGTATATATATACACACATATATGTATGGTGCCTATGCCACGACAGCCTGTGTGCCCTAAGGGCTGAGCACAAGGGAGCCAGGCGATGCGCCTATTCCTTTGCCCGAGGAAGAATTTCACCTCTAATCATTAGCTTTGAGAGTTTAGGAAAGCCTCCGAGTCTCACCTCAGCTTGCCCATTTGTAAACCCAGCGTCGTTAGAGATTTGAAGCACTTAATGATTTAACATGCTTGGGGATAAATGGTGTTACATTAGCACAGGTGCAAATAGCTTTCAAATTATTATTAATTTAATGATACGGTGCTGCTGGTACATGCTAATTAGATCCACCTTGTTCTAAACTGAGGGAACAACATCAGGAATTTCCACAGCTGTCAGCTGCTGTCTTCTTGCAATTGCTATGGAAAGCAAACAAACCGTAAAGGCAATTCATAATTATTATAAACATTCCCTAACCTAAACCACGTTGACATTTCTAAATCAGAGCTGCATGCTTGCTCTTGTCTGTGGTGTCAGAAAGGGAACAGCGCCAGCCGAAGAAAGGACAACCAGCTATTAGATAATTCGAGGGCCAAGCAATTAGTTTGGTTTTAATGAGCTGCTTTAACATGAAGAAAGTGCTTCTCCCATTGCTCCAACCAACCCATCCCACCTCTCACGCCATCGTGTTGATCTTAGCTTGAGACAACATTTGGGTTTCCAATATTTCTTGGAGTTTTCCTGTAAGGTAAGTGCTGCTCTGTTTGGAAAAGGCTTTGCCATTTCTATCAGTGGGGATTCATTCCCCCCAGCTAGAATAAAGGAAAAGGAGATCCAGTTCCCAGTGCCTGCTGCTGAGTCCCTCCGGGCTTTTCTCATAAACTCATTCCAAGAACATGGCTTAAGCTCTTAAGTGATATTCAAAGCCCTCAGCATGAGGTTTATGGCTTTCAACGTCTGCTGAGAATATAGTTATAACTGACAAGTTCAGAGGCAGGTATTTGGATGCTCTTCCACAAATACGTCCCTATAAAACAGATCTCAACTCTGACATTGACCAAGACTTAATTTAAAGTGGTTTAGTAGAAGCAGCTGACTGACAAAAAATAAAAAATAAAAAAAAATACTACGCACAAAGAAATGCCTACAGGGCCGAATCTCCAGTTGAACGCCTTTATAGCAGAACCAGGACACGCTGACTCTCCATTGAACTGTATATCACTCACTGATTTGGGATTTTTTAATTTAAATTGCCAGTTCCATCCTAGAAGAGAGGAAATCCCTGTTTGCTATTTCACTTATATTATGGTTTCATTTCGCTTTCATTATAATAATCCAGGTTTCGATTTATGGCGCTTCCTGCATGACCCCTTGGCAGACCCCCAGAGGACAGCCAGGGCTGACAGGCTCAGGGATGAAGAGGCTCTCCAGGGAGACCCGCATCCCAAGTCCTCGACGGACGTGGGGAGAGGGGGCTGCCCCAACACCGGGGGGGCCCCATTTGTGCCCCCCAGCTGCCCCACACTGCTTCCCCCCCCCAGCCAGGGGTCCCAGCAGCACCCCTGCTCAGGGGGGTGAACCCCTCCAGCGCAGAGGTGGGACGAGAGAGCAGGGAGGGAACCAGAGCAACACGTCCTAAGAGAGAAGGCAAGGCAAGCGATGGGCAAACCCCGAGCCATGCAGCACCGCAGCATCCCAGCAAGGGCTAATGCATTTGTAACCTGAGAGTCATCACTAAACTTGGGTGGTTGCATGGCTTCTGCAAGCGTCCTCTTAGATACAGTGAATTCTTCACGTGTCAGATACTATTTTACTGACGTGTTCTGAGAAAGGCCATGAAATAGCAGAGCCCCGTTGTGCCAGGGGCAGGAGAGGCTCCCTGCCTTGAATAGCTGGGAGTTTCCATCATCAGGGCACATGAACTTGGGAGCCATCGATGGAAACTTTCACTGGAGGCCGGACAAAAACTGTCACTACTTTATTTCTCTCATATTTATTACTTTTATTAGCATAGCACCTAAAGGCTCCCATCATGACAAGGGCCTGTTGCAGTAAAGAGCATAACACAAGATAAAAGCTTTCAAATAAAAGCAGATGAGACAAAAGGGAAAAAAGAGATATAGATGAGGTAAATCACTCCCTGTGACAAAAAGACCCATTCAGCTTCCAAGCTGGCCTCAAACCCCAAGCCCCGCACTGGGATTACACATTGCTGTGCATCTTCCAGGCTCACTGCACAGGCTGAATCCTGCCCTTGGAAATCACGCGTCTCACTGCTGAGCTGTCAACAGGAAAGAGAGCAGGTCTGGCTGTTTGCAGAGGAGTGACATGCAGTTGCTCGCAGGAAGCTTAGCTGGGCGTGCTGGTGTAGGTGCTCTACTTGGGAGAGCCTGCGCTGTGTCGATGATGGCAACGCTACACTACTGGCACTGACGGCATTTTATTTGACATGAGGTAAGCAGATCCCCGCAAAGCTGCTCAGAGCGGGGGCAGAAAGGAGATCCACGTAGTGCAATAGAAACCCACCTGGATCAGCATCGGAGCAGCCCTGGAAATAAACAGGAGAGCTGTCCTCACGGACGCCGTAGCTGGGAGGGAAAGCAGAGGGAGAAACACCGAGAGAAACCCCATTTGTGCCTTTCTCCAAAACACGCTCCTTGTGCTGAGACAACATTTTGTTTTCCCCAGAGTGTTGATACAAAACCAGGCCAAATGAAAAGTGGAACTAAGCTGAAGGATTATGTTTCGCCCTTGTAAAATGCTTGGCAAAAAGGCTGCCCTCAACCTCCGGCTCCTCTAAGCTCCTCTGACCCCGAGCAGCTCAGCTGTGTTGCTTCACGCCGCTGCCCAGCTGTGTGCGGTCCCCGGTGACACCCTCTCTGTGCTCTGTTCACATTCAAGCTTGGCTTAGCACATCCAGAGTCGGCTGGTTTATCTATAAAGCTCCCTGCTGTAAGTAGTCAAACAAACAGAAGTCAACCAGAATGACCATTTAATTGGCCTCTTCCAATTGCCACGTAACTCCTCCGTCTACAGCACCACCATGGAGAACGCGCGCACAGAAAAGCAAAATAAACTGCTCAATTGTGAAACTTTATTTTCTTTTATATTTCATGGCCTAGTTTGTAGCATTATGTTCGAGACCTCCCATGCATGCAAAATGCTGRAAAAGACCAGTCCGTTTATCCGCCTAGGCTGATTTCCACTTTGAACCAAAAAGCACCAACACACTTTACCTATGATATCAAATATTGTATACTTTTCTTATGCTTTTACTAGGTCTCTACGTGAGCRTACAAGTTTGACTTTCTGGCCAGGACCAGCGGGAAAGTGCTGCTACTAAAGCACTAACCGGAAGCTGCGGGGTCATTCAGCATCGCAGCCTGCAAATAAAAGCTCCTCTTCCAGTGACATGCAGCTGACAGATCTTGCTTGTCTTTCCCCAGCCGCATAACTGGATTGGATGTTAATTTAAAAACGGAAAACACACACTGCGATGACAGTCTGCTAAAAAATAAAATAACCTTAATGCGGTATACTAAGGACAAGAATCGCGCGGTATAAACGCTGCCGGCACTCGCAAAGCTCCAGTCAGCTTTAAGAGCTTTTCTCTCAGCCTAGCGTATCCTCGGAAAAGGAAATTTCTTATTTCACTGTGATCACAGCGAAAAACCTTTCTTCGACAGCACTTCTAAAAACAGTGGCACACCTTGCTGCAGGTCTTATACCTCCCATCCACGGCTCCCTTTCCTCCCGCAAGCTGCCACAGTGCTGCTGGGGGTCCCCTGTGTCCCCCCCAAGGCCTTCAACGAGCCAGGCCCCACCGCGACGACGCACCAGGGGCTCCAGGCGTCCTGGGAGATGAGTGTGGGAGACTGCCACCCCGCGGAGGGGACGAACAGCCCCAGCGCCCACGAGCCTGGCAGGTGTTTAGCTACAGCCTCTGAGTCTCAAAATGCGCCTCAGGGAACTACCATGATTTTTCTGAATCTCAGCTTCTTCAGTTTTTCGCCATGCAGAACTTTGGGGCTTTGATCAGCTGCTGATCGCTTTAACCTTGGCCCAGGTCTGGTAACTGGGATCAAGCAAATAAACTTCCGTCACCTGTTAGTGCACTTGGGCAATTTGCATCTTCTGTTTTGTCTGGGGCTAGTTCGAGCCTACCTGAGCACACAGGGTCCTTTCATTTCAGAGCGCTGCAGGTCAACTGCTCTTACTGGGCCAGGCATAAATCCTTCTTTAAAAAAAGTCAGAAAAATAGCAAGAGTAAAACGGAGGAAAATGATGCTGAGAAACTTTCTCCTGTCAGTGACAGATCATTTAATGGTAGGATAATTCATCAGCCACAGTCTAAATGGCTTCTGTCTTAAAGAGCTTCTTTCTCCTAACGTATCCTCGGTGGATCAGAAATGCCAGGGTAGTATTATCATTCTATCTTTGCATTTGAAATACTAGCTACCATGTTGATGAAACAGACCTTTATTGAACTTCAAAGGCCCATAATTATATATCCTTTCCTTGAGCTTTGATATTTTAATATTCAGCTGGTGAAATTATTATCTATTCTAGCCACAAAGCATTTATTTATTTTGCTTGCTTTATCTCTGTTATTTCTGCGGTGGTAAGAGGCTGAGGAAGAAGCCCCCCTGCTTATTGGCAGCAGCAGAAAGCGGGAATTGAATGTACCAGAACTTTTATCTCCAGCAGCTGAAGAACGAAACGTTTGAACTCCTTCTCGAGCCCTAACGGGACTCAGAAACCTCCCCCCTGCAGCAAGTTCCTCTAATTTATGCTTTTCAAGAGCCAGCCAATTTTCTTTATATAGGTTCCCCTGTGCCATGAGAGAGCACAGGAGAGTCAAGAAGACACTATTCAGCCCTAACTACGGTCTGAACTTTTCATATGAAAAGGGCACTCTGTTTTTTTTTGAAAGTCTTGGACGTGCAAAAAATCTTCGCTGTGTTTGCTCAGCCCCAGCCTCACCGAGCTGGATGTACATGCAAAATATTTCGTACGTACAGCCGGTCCATACAGCAGCAAACACAAATACACACAGCTAGAGCGCAGCTCCCCCTGCCAGCTAACAAAATGAGGTGCTGTTTCAGGGCTCGGCCTCCCTCGGGAGAAAAACCCCCATGAAGGCTTCCTGCCGTCCTTCCAGGGAGCTTTAGCAGCATGACTGAGCTGCCAAGTTCAAGAGCCAAATCCTGACTTTTCCCAGCTCCCAGACGTTGGTTGACAGATTTCTCTATTAGGATCCCCAGGTGAAGTGGGATGTAACTGCTCCAACATTGCTCTCCTGCCTTTCCTGAGCGACCGCGGGCAGCAGAAAGGGACAGAAGATAGATCCAGACCCCCGTGACACCCAGCCACACGTCCTGGCATGAGCTTGCATGCGTGGGAACGTGCACTCAGGCTTTTCCTTGTGGGAGCCCCTCAGAGGCACTGCAAGAGAGGAGAAGCTTCTGGCCTCCACCAGCAGAAGGGTAAACCCYGGTTTAATGCAAAGGCTTCAATCAACAGGCCTGGCCCAAACCTTCAACAAAACCAAGTGAAAAGTGCATTAACATCACTAGGAGATTTCAAAACATGGTGGAAAAAAGCTGTTCTCACTGCATCTCTGGATCTCATTGAAACTCAGCTGTAACAAGGAAGTGCTGGAAATCACATAGGAATGACGGTTATTGTGAGATTACAGTGCAATTTCTAAAATAAATCACTTTGGATATGCCTGGATATCTCTGCTGGAGAAATGGGCTGATTGCTGATCCTGTGCAGGCATTTCTCAAAAGTAGTCACAAGGCCTCTTTCTCTGTGTTGGGTCATTTCCAAATAATCTTGAAATCAAACCTGTGTTAGATGAGCATAATATCAGCATATGGCTTCCATCAGATGATTTCCAAGCCCTTGAGGAACGTGACCTAGTTGCACTTCACAGCAGCCGCTGATGGTCTTCCGTAGTGTTAGCTCTGCTTTACTGAGCTGGAAACTGAGAAGAAGAAGTTGTGTCACCTCTCCAAATTTGCAAAGCAAAGCAGCAAGAGGCAGAAATAGCACCAGGAGGTCTGAGTTGCTCATCTTGGGTTCAGCTCCCTGAAACATGCTTTCCAAAATCCAGCTCCTGTAAGGAAGTATTTCTCCGCAAGTGGAAAAAGAAAAGCTAGCTAGTTAGAGAAGGATATGGATGGAATAGGATTGGTTTTTCACTTAAAATGTAATTTCAATGCCATAAAAACCCATTCCTCCACATAAAAGAGCATTTGAAAAAATGGATTCTCAGCATAGACTTTCCCATCACTAAAAGTGTGAAGAAGGTCATGCCATAACACAGGGTGGTGGGTGTCCAAGCCACAAACCCATCTCATTCAATCCTGCCTAGCCCAACCCAAAGATGGGGAAAAGCATCGGGTGAAAGCCCCACAGAGAGATGCACAGCTCCTGCACGCGGCCCCGCATGGGCTCTGCATGTGGCTGGGCTTCCTTCTTCAGGGACCCCCTGAGGGTAATTCAAACCTGCGCCGTGGCTTGCAAAATAGCATATAAATAGCGGTAAAAGTTACTTAAAAGGCAATGTAGACATACTCCCTTCCTACCAAGCAGTGTCATCAGCCATCCGCATGAGCAGGGCTCCCTGCAGACACTCTCAGGCCGGACGCACGTGGTCCCCGTGTGCTGGAGCAGGGGCGAACCCTGGGGGCGCGCTATGCAGAGCYGCTTCGCGCGTCGGCCTCGCAGGCTGTTTTTGCTCGGAGGTGTTGGGTTTCCATCGCAAAACTTCTGCGGGGGAAAGAGCTGCAGGGGCCCCACCGAGCGGCCGCTTAGCTCGAGAGGCAGTAGGCAGGGCTTGCAGCGAAAATCCCGGCAATGGGCTGCACTCCCCACTGCCTGCGCTGCACACAGGAGAGTCATCTGAGCCCAAACTATTTCTGCATGGTGTCATGGGAGTCCCAGACCTCAACCTCACTCCTTCAAACGCTCAAATGTATCTTACTTTTCATCTCTGTTGTTGTTTACCTAGCATTTCCCAGCAATGTAGCCACTGGAGAGTGTATTCCTGGTAGGCTGCAGGAGCCTGCTCTCTGTTTGCAGGATTAAGTTGTTTATCTTCTTACTTAGGCCATTGGGAAACCTATGATCTTGTTTAYGTCGCGGTCAGTGTTGCCATATTCCAGAAACATTAATGTCCAAACTAGTGAAGCACCGTCTGGGAGAATGAAGACATTACTTGAACCGGACAGGGGACCAGGGAGCCAAAGTACCTTTCCATTGAGCAATGATTTGGCTTGGTTCTTGAATTCGCAATCAGAAGATGGATGCTCAGCACAGGAAAGACACAGAAGCCTCTTAAAGCAAAACTGGGCATGTATTTGTTTACCAGGAAATTTGAAAAGAAGGAATGGGGGAATCTCATAAGGCATTCTTTACTTACAAATGAAAGAACTTAGATTTTAGGTTTTAGTAGTACTAGAAACTCCTGGGGGTTTCTTTGCAAATTTTCATACAAAAAAGACTTTGTATTCGGAAATGTTAACTCCTCGCTTTCAGCCCCTGAAAAGATGCAAAGGAAATGGAAATCTAAACGAGTAGCATATGCCATCCCCTTGGCTCCACCAGTGAAAATATTTGGCTTCCACTTGCAGCTACCCCAATCAAAAAGGAGTTTGGGTTGAAAGAATGTAAGTTGAAGTGAATGTTAAATTTACATTAGACATTTGTTAATTAGCCAGCAAACGAATCACCCCCACCGACTGGCATAGACCACACTATTTAAAGCAAACACTGTCGTGTCAAGCTAAACTGTTGCCCTGGAGTTGACCAAGCAGAAACATTCCAAAATGTAACTACTAATAAGATTTTCTTATATTATTAAGAAAGGTCAAGATTAAAATGCCTCAGTGGATATTTACAGGCAGGGAAGTAGGAGAGAGACTCAGTAGGTGTTCATTAAATCCATTTCCACATATACATCCACCCATTGCCTGCTCTTCATTTCCCCGCGAAGCAAAACCCCCTTTTACCTGCTCTCTATTCCTGCGGGTACCTGTTCAGTTATTCTACCACAGTCAGCATGATTTACTGGCTTAATCAATATTCAGGTTAATCAAGTATTTCTTGTAATGGGAGGGAACTCCACCACCCTTCTAGGTACATCTGACCAACAGGTTAGGTCTGTCGCTCTTTGGGGACTAGCACATGTTTTCCTGGGGTGCTAGAAATGGGGCTGTAATAGCTAGCAGAGATGGAGGGGCTGTAGCAGGCACAAAGTCTGGGATATTGAGCCCTCCTCTTCCCCCCAAAGTTTCTAACACCTCAGAAAAGGCGTTAGTAGATGTAAGATCAAGGAATCACTATGGCCTCAGTTACTAATTCTAGGGGTTTGCTCTGCCACGTTTTCTCTCCAAGAAACGTCCAAACAACCCAAATAGAGCTGGTGGGAGCTGGTTTTATTACTGATACTGAGACCCTGGTAAACTTTCTCGTTGCACTAGATCTGAAACACAAGTGCCACAAGACCTTCAGAAAAGGATATCATTATTTTTTTCACTTCCTTTGATTTTAGGCCAAAAGCCAAAGTCATAAATAGAAACAGTTATTCTGGGCTCAATATCACCTTTTGTGCAATGACAAAAATAACGTGTTGTTGAACTGTTTGGCATGACGGCCCAAGCATGTGACAAGAAGCTAATTACTTTTGAAGCCAAATCCACTCAAGAAAACAAGAATCCAACTTATAGCAACTAGTGTTTTGCCAGTTTTGCCGCTCCCCATGCATACTTCCTTTCTTTTTTTCTCTCTCCCATGCCATACTTTTTCTTTTTTAAATATTAATGCACAGTTTGTAGCTGAACTTTCAAACAGTCTGTACTATCCTTCTTCTCTCAGCCTTGCTCAACCTGTTTGAATACCAAATCCTTCCTGTAGAGCTGAACTTTTTTCCACCATCACACAGTACACTAATTCACTCAACACATTTGTTTGCAGCTGTCTTCCATCACCAACCCCACACCAGGACGACTTCCCAAAAGAAAGAGAAAACTTAATTTCCCACTAATGAAGGTATAAAGTGGGTAATTTTGTGTCCTTAGCCCTCCAGAAAATTTTGCTCAGGGAGTACGTGGCTCAGAGATACTGCTGGGAAAACAAAAGAATAAAATCAAGTAAAAGGTTTGGGTTGCAAGTTTTGGTCTGAGGGCAGGAGATCAAACACGGGTCTCTTCAAGGAAGGAATGCCTTTCAGATTTTGAAGRGAGTTTAGCCAAACGCAGTTGTGGCTTCTTAGCACAGGTTGGTCATTGCGATATATCTGTATTTCTTCTAGGGTAGGCATGGAACCTATTTGTTACGAATGACCCTATCAGTGACTTCTTCTCTTGCTCCCCCCCAATCCAACCCCTCTGTTACTTTCACTTCATAAATGCTAAAGAAGAAAAAAATAACTGAATAAACAACCAAATCTCATAATCAAAGGTCTGCAGGAAGACYTGCTGTGAGTGATGCCCCTGAGATTAAGACCACAAACACAGCACAGCGTTTTCTGCCATGTGTCCCTTGAAATTTGCTCTGCACCTGATATTTGGGAGGCATTTTCCTCTTTTCTCCCTCACTTTTCAGCTCTTGCTTCTAATGTCAAACACAGGCAGCAGCTTTGAAGCTTTTCCAAATGAAAATGCCAGAAGAGTCCTGGTTTTCCAGTGAGCTTGCCAACTCCAGCAATCATTAATTTTATGCACTAATTTTAAAGTTGATTGTTTTTGTGTCCTAAACTTCAAAGGCAACTCCAGTGAAAAATCTAAAATATATTTTAAAATGTAGAAAAGAATTTTTTTAAACACCTTTTCTTGCAAAAAAACGTTATTTTTAATTTAAGGAGCACAGATTTCCTCTGTATAGCTTGTATAAAAGTTGCTGAACTTTTTCATGCCAAATATTTGTTTTATTCCAAATAAGTCTTTAAAAATTTTTTAAACAATTAAATAAATGAGACTCAAAGTGTTTTCATTTGTTCCACCGGTGGCACTGTGGATTTTATTAGTGAAGTGTGCATGTAACATATGTGCAGGGCAATTATGTTTTTCAGTTACAAAACACTATTCATTAGATTAAATAAAATGACAGAGATTTTGGTCTGTTTCAGCCCTCAGATATTACACAGTCATTTGACTCGAGCACAATTTTGACTGTTTTCCCAGCTCATCAGCACATTAAAACCAGCTGTGGGTCTCAATAAATTGTTTCAGCAGAACCCACTGAAGATATCTATATTTTCCTCCTTCCCAGCCCAGCAGATGAAACTTGGAGGTCATTATGGTAGTTTAATTATGATTTGGTAGGGATGTCCTTCACTGAAATCTGTAGTTCCATAAACAACATGCTTCTTCTGTCATCTTAGATTTCTTTATTTCAATTGTAAAGTCACAAACCCATGTGCTTTTCATTTTCGTTTCTGGACCCCCTGCTAAACTTATACACATACAGGAATGGTAGTGAAGGGAAAGCAGCAGCCTGGAGTGTCTACGGCCTTATTCAGGCTTGTGGAAGGAAGCTTACTGGTTTTGCAAACAAAAAAGAAAAAAAAAGAAAAAGGAAAGGAAAGAAAAGGAAAGGAAAGGGAAAAAAAAAAGAAAAAGAAAAGAAAACCAAACCAGAACTCAACAGACTGGGAGCAAAATCAGGTTGATGTCGCTGCTGGTGCAAAGACAGAGCTCCAGCGTGACAGGGGCTTGTGAACGTATAACAAATGCATTCGCTCCGAGTCTCGAACATCAGTCTAAAGTGGAAACAGCTGCCAGCGCTTGGCTCCCACCACCTCGCAGCAGAAGCTCTGGGACACGTCAGAAAAAAGTTCCCCAGTGCTGCAAACAATTACAAGCGTTTTTCATTTGTTCCATTTTATCAAAGTCCCTAGACTAGAAGAGAGAAGGGAGAGGATAAGAGAAATTTGAAAGGAGATAGGAACAAAATATCTGCCAAGGGCTTCACTTGGGTTTGCTCAGGCTCTACTGGGGTTACACCCAAGAAGAGGTTCCCTCACCCATTCCCATATCTCTCTGCTGGGGAAATTCAAGTCACTCCTCAATCTCCTTCCTCCACCTCGATGCTCTGCTATCACGTTTAACCTGTATTTCAACAAAGACCATAAGCATGTGCTTAATCTTAAGCACCTGATTTATCCCACTGATTGCAAGCCTAGTCTACCAGCGGTCAACGGGAAATATAGATAAACACCTATTTTCTTTAATTTATTAAATCTCATATAATTCAGTGCCCATAATATAGAGATGTCATTATACCACAATGTTTTTTCTATCACATGCAATACGTTTCAGTGCCCTGGACACAAACAACAAGCTGAAGTGCTTCTGAGATACAATGTCTTTACAAATAGCACAACCAAAAAAATATTGACAAACATTTGCTTGAACAAAGCCCAGGCATCCACTTTGACAATGTGCATTGTATTTAGAAGATTCAATTTGGCAGGAGAAGGGACATTTTGGGCAGGCGTTAAGCATATTTGTGAAAGAAAAGTTCCTGTGGAAACTTGAGATACTCTGCCCAAAAGATGGTTTCGCACTGAAGAGTTCACACAATTTACTTGACCTTATATTGATTCCCTTACATCTTCATATAAACACTTTAATTATCCGATCACAGACTGGAAACAATGCAACGAGAGAGACATTTGCTTCGGCCCCACCATGAAACGTTGCTTGCAATAAATTTCGTATTTGTCAGATGAAGCATTTATGGGAACAAATTTCAGTTTAGAAAATATCACAAAATGTCAAACTTCTTGGAGGGCAAACAAGTTCACAAAAATCAAAGCCAGGAACAAACCAAAGTAGTGGAAATTCCAGTTGAAAATGTTAGACTGGTTCCCTGCCTTTTGTTGACAGTCGGATTTTGGAAAAGAACAATTAGTGTAATAGGTTGTTGGAGCTACTGAGCCAGCAACTGAGAAAAGTGGAAACCAAGAGAAACAGCTGAAGTATCTTCTCATTCTCATTTAGACTGCGGTTAGAGCAGTTGAATGGCTGTTTCTTCTGGTCCATTTGTGTAATACTGAAAACTGGGAGGGAAGGATTTGTCCCAAGTCAACCCCACGGAACAAAGGAAAAAACCCGTTGGACAAAAGGAAGAAGATTTTCTTCAGAGAAATGAAATGTGTAACATTTTGTGTTGGGACAAACTGATGTCTTTGCTCAACCCTCAAATTAGTATCTTTATTTTCTTTACAGACTATTTTTGGAGGGGAGGAGGGGGAGATAAGCTCAGTTGTATAAGGAAAATTGAAGGGTATTCCAGGAAAAAAAAAAACACTTTGGACTGAAAAGCAGAATTTTTCAAAGGTCTTCGTAAGCAGAGTTAAAAAAAAAAAAAGAGAGAAATCATTCTGATTCAGACTTGCTGAAATTTTTCTTCTCTTTTGGCAATTGTGTTTTCATGGTGAAAAAAAAAAGGCATTTGACATAAATTTGCAAAACAACCAAATCGGCCTCTTTTGGGGGGAGAAGGGAAGAAGAGACCATGCGGCACTGCAGGTGAAGGGAGGTGGAGGATTTGCTGGGTGGGCATGACACCTGATCGAGGTCAGTCATCAGATCCCTCCAAGGAGCCAGAGGAGGAAAGGCAGACATAAAACGATTCCAGCGAGCAGGGTGCTGGGGCCACAAGATGAAGCAATGACAACATCTGCCTACAGAGGCACAGAGATTTGTTACCTGCCAAGCGGCTGGGTGCGTGCCCTCCCGTTCTGGATTCTCAGGCACCATACGTAGACTACAAAACTCTTCCAGACTATCAGGCTCCAAGGATATAACTCTAGACTAGTTTGGGATGTGCTATATCTTTCTAGTATTGGCTTCCTACAGAATACGTCTTCCAGTTGTGGGGACAGATGTCTTGAAGACATCATTCTCTAGTGTGTCAGCAGATGGGGAGTGATAGAGCTGATAACGCTGTGCAAACAGGTTTCACAGCAAGGAGACCTGCAAGGGGTAATGTTTGTAGCACAGCTTTCAGCGTTTAGGCCTAGACTCTGAACGACTCTACACATGGTGGGGAAAAGCATGGTCTGGTCCAGAGCATCTCACAGTATGACTCCTGCAGCCTCGCGAAACGGGTGGGGGTTTGGCCATCCCATGACACTCAACTCCGGAGGCTGTTTCCAACGTTCTCCAAAGTGCTGCCCCTGCGCTTTGGCTGGCATTGCCTCTCACGAAGCCCTTTAAATCCATCCCAGCACAGAAGTGGAAATACATTCCTCCTTTTTCTTTTCCTTTCTAACAGATGCTGTGGGCGCAGGGAGGTTTCTTAGCCAGYGGGGGTTTAATGCAGTGCTGTGTTGCGAGTTGCAGATGCTCTTAAAAATGCTTCACTTCTTAAAAGCCCATGACTAGCAGGGTTTTGCTGTGAAAGGTGCAGGATGAAACTCACCCTGACAATGATATATCCTATGACAGCACAGTATCTCTTGAGTTAATGACAGACAAATTTGGGCAAAATTACTCTTTTCTTATTAAACTCCAACTTTTGACATCTTTAAGGGTGCAGGAGACAGCTTTCTCAGGCCATGATGACAAAACCGAGTCCTCGTCACACTCCAGGTTTAAAAAAACCCTCAATGATCCCAAATCTGGTGTCCATGAGCACAGCTCACTTCTCCAGCCCGCTGCTCTCATCACAACAGTGTGCGGCCCCTCAGAAAACAGAAAGCAATTCCACAYGGGTTTCTTTTCCACCACCCTTAAAGAGGATCCACTCACGTACACCATAGCTGTAGGATCCTATAGGATTCCCCTATGTCCTGAGGGACTCAGGTACACAGGCCCTGTGGGTTTTCAGGGGAAGCTGGAAGCATAGTGTCAGACAACTGGAGGAGTCTAAGAGCTTAATTCATAGGAAAATAAATGGTACCTAAATTCCCTTAACAAATTAACTCACTTAAACCAGTTTGAAAAATCCCATTGGTGCATTATTGAATGAGCAGAAGCCATTCTCACACCACTGCTGCGGGGAATGGTGGAAAAAACTCTGTAGGGAAGAGCAGAGTGTTCCCCTCTGCAAAACACATATAACTCCAGCTGGCTTCAAGGGCACTAAAAATATCTCTTGTGGCACGAGCAGAGGAATCCAGATCTGATCTCCCCCTAATCCTTTGCTCCTGACTAAAAGGCATTGCATTAGATTCCCAAATGGTGGTTCCCCCTTGAGCTGCTAAAATTGGCTCAGATAACAGTGTTAGTGAGCGGCTGCAGATAACACCAGGGATGTGAGGGATATAGCGGCTGGGTCTCCCCTCCCTGCAGCTGCTGTTGTCCACTGATATAGGCCTTCTGCTTTCTGCTCTTGGGACACCTGTAATTTCAGCCCTAGTTCATCGGAATGGGGATTGCATCAACTTTCACAAGGGAGAAGTGCCAAAACTAGACCTTTACAACACTAACAAAAGAAGAATTCAGACACTGGTTCTCACGGTGGTGGTAGAGACAGTTGTACTCACACCGGATCTTGGGCACAGGACTTTAAAACAGTTAAATACCATGTTATTCCAATGTCTTTGAAAAAGTTGTCAAGACATTGTGTAGAACAGCTAAGATGATTTMTTAAATGCCATAGAAAGCTTCAGAATTCTAAAAAGGCTATTTTGTTTTTATTAAGTTCTGTAGGACTTTTCTATATGAGGCATCTGGTATTTTCTCTGGTTTTCCCTGACTTCAGTGAAGGGGAGTGCAAAAGGACTTGATCCTGGCTGACTTCACTAAGCCCTACATTGAGGAAAGCATATCTACCTGTTGCACTGAAATTGTCCATTGGGCCATTCATTGCTATTTTAGCTGTACATCTATTCACACTTGACCATAGTCATAAGACACATACCCCAGCCAATCAGAAATGTAATAGAGTATGTTTTAGGGCTCTCCTGATTCACCTGTTCTGTTACAAGGTCATCATTTGACAATTGCAACATCACAGTTTGGTGGATGGAGGAAAAGTCACACACTCAGGATTGGATTTTCTTTAGTTTGTGGGAGGGATTGCTGCAGAGCTGAGAAACCTCACTTTTATAAAACCATGCAGTGATGGGGAAAGAAGCAGGAAAGGAGTAAATGAATTTAGGTGTTATGGTCTGAGGCTTGTTCCCACTCTCTTCCTAGATGCAGTGTCAGGAACAGCTGGCCATGCTTGGGAATTTCACCCTAGGAGCAGCTTCACACGCACTCTCCCCAGCTGTGCTGAGATGCATGCAAGGACCCCGAGGCTGGCTGATAGCTAGATATGCCAAACCAGGAAATCTCCCAATGGGAGATTTTGGCTGCATTCTCTGCATAGGATTTCTTCCACCTCATCACCGCTGCATCTGTGCCCCTTGGCAGCAGAGAAGCAAGTTGTCCTGGGGGGCTGTGAACACCAGCCCTCTGCTGTAGCACTGCCATTGGACAGGAGACATGGCCTCACTTCTGCTCATAGAAGACCAAGAGCAGAAGAGGCTAAAGACTGAAGGTGTAAAATATACACATAGAGTTGCCTCTGCTCCAACAGGAATTGAAGGCAGATTCTTACAACAGAGAAAGATGGGAATCTAGAGATGCATGGCTAGCTTGTGAGCCAAAGCTATAAAACAAAACTAAGCATTAAATGTTCTTAACAAAGGCAATCTGGGCTCTCTCTCTTCTGTTTTTGTTATGTTTTCCCCCTGTTTTATGCTGCTTTAACCTTCAGTTGTTGCTGTTGGAATCCTTTTTGCACTGTTCCACTTGTCATTCTTTTTATTTTTATTAGAGACACTTTGGCAGAAGACTTATCAAAATGCGCTGAGCTTGTCAACAAACGTCATTAGCAACGAGTTGAGGCAGACAGCGTAAGCGGGGAAAGGGCATGGGAAAATATGTAATATAAAATAATTTTATATGTCGAAGAACTGCAGCAGAATAATAATGGCAAAGACCTTGCCGTAAATTACTTTTGCTGTTAGAGAACTAAGTTCCCACTGTTATGCGATTTCTAGCTAAGCCCGCCTGTGCTTCAAAGATCCATGCAGGGGGCCAGATGCTCCTCTGGAAGAATACGGCACAGCTTCATCAAAATCAAGGGCCTGGCCACTCTGCTTGCAATGCAACCAGGTCAAGACACACTGCTCTGGATTCCAGTTCCTCCTCTAAATGGATAACTTCAAAATTGCAAATGACAATTTAAGGATGAGATTTTCAGCTTTTGCAAATCAAAATCAGTGCACTGGGAGCAGTGCAGCTGTACCAGTTCATGTATGAATCATGCCTTCTTATGGGCTAATATTACACACCGGTATATCCAAGTGGCCTGCACATTCAGCATCGTGCTGGGGTTTGATCTCAACATGCCAAGCTATTAGTTACAGAGCTAAAAAGCTGCCTCTCTCGATTCCCTGCTTTGAAGTTCCCTCAAAGACATTTGCTTACTTAAGATCACGAAAGAGAAGGTTAAGTCTGACCCCACCATCCACTGGTAGTATCCACTTTCATAAGGTATGAGAAGAAAAATAAATCACTGCAAAATGAACGTAAGCCAAGCCTTACGGTGTGCACCACCGAATTAGGTGTAAGGTTATACTGCAGGTTGCAGTGCACTGTACAAGAAGGGTTAGAATTCAGTAGGCTTGGGTTAAACAAAATAAATCATAAGGTCAATGGTAAGGTGAAAAGAAAAAGGCATCCCACCCACCCACCCACCACACAGTACCTTATGTACTGCGACTGAGGGTCGCTGACCATGGGCGAGCACATCAACAGGAACGAGGGTAAAGCCCCAGGGAGGTAAAATGGCAATAACACCAACCCTCGCGGCTGCACCGGCTAGTCCGAGCACAGGGAGGAGGGGAGCACTGGGCAGCTCGATGGCACAACATAAACACTGCTCGCTGCAGCTCACAGGGAGGGACAGGCTGGGAAAAGGGGTACAAAAGAATGGAAACCTGGAAGAAAAAGCTGATTCAAAGTAAATAGCTCTAACTGATCACACTGTCAATCTCTTCAACATCCCACTGATCCTAAGTGTGAGGGGCTCTAGCAAACTTGCTAGACCACATGCAGGACCACAGACATCTCAGGTATGAAGCTATACTAGTTACAAAGACAGTGTCCCCCATGGGACAAGGACGACCTGTATGTTGCTGTACAGCTCCTACCACAGTGGAGTCCCCATGGTGCAATAAGCTCATGAGAACATATAAGGAACAGTGGCGCTAAACAGTTTTGCAAACCTGACTCAGCCTCGATTGAAGCTAATGCAATTGCAATGGGCTCAACCAAGGCTGTATGTCTTTCACAGCCTCTTTTGCCTCCGGGAGCACTTTTATGGCCCAAGTAATATGTGCCATATGGGAAAGTCCACAGAAATTAATAGGAGTGCAACCAGTAGGATTGGAGAGAAATGAAATAATCTATGGAAATGGCTGTGTAATCTTTAAAAATTGATAGCAAACAATCCCCTTTCTCAAAGGTTTTTTAAGATAATCTGCAGACTTGCTATGATGTAATTCTCTTTTAAATCCTATTCAAAAAGCTCCAAAACCTAAGAATGGTTATTGKTTTTTTTTATTAAATTCTGTAAGACTTTTCCCTAAAGAAGGATCTGGTATTCTCATAGTACCTCCACTGTCCAAATCTGAAGGAATACAAGACCACTGGATTTAACTATATCAGGCACAGAAACATCTTCCAAACCATTACATGTATCTGTGCACATGAAAACACTCTTTCATGAAAACTATGTGCCATTGGAATCAGTGGAGGTGAACCAACTCAGATGGGATCGGCTACTGAAACAACGTCAACAACTGTCTTGCTTTTAAGGGCCAGAGAAGAGAACTGGCTGGAAAGCTCTAATGAAACTTCTGGAAATGGAAAAATACCAATACATTGAGATGGAAACTGGAGGACCAAGGGGGGTTTGCTCCCACTTCTTTTGCAAAGGAGTCCTCAGATCCACAGAGGCATTTTTGGTCACGCATGGAAAGGGAGCAYTGCTCACCCTGGCCCAGGGTACCCTGCAGGCTGGGGTAGGGAGGCCAGTTGGGATATGCAAGGCACAGCCTTGGAGCTGGGAATTGAGCCTGGAGCGCTGGCAGGCCGAATGCTTCTCCCACCAGGGGACTCTAAGGTATTTGTTCTCCTCCTTTCTCTCTCCCACTTATTCATTTCAAGTGAGACCTAAGGTTCATTGTGAGACAGAGAGAGGAAAAAAACAAGCCTGCAATCGCAAATGCCATTGAGAGGTGGAAAAAATTGKTTTCCATCCAGCTGTACTCCCAAAATGAGTACGAAAGGGAGAAGTGAGAGCGGCTGCCCAAAGTCTGCCCGCAGATCGCGAGGGGGCTGCACTCTAGTGGAGCATGCCTAAAATTCCTCCACGGTGATGCTGTGCTGTAACCTTGCCATCCCCAAGCCGCCGGGGCGATCTCAGCCAGGAGAAAGTTGCTCAATGTTGTGAAACACCGGAGGAAAACAGTAACATTAAAGTAATAAATGAAAGCAAAGCTGCTCTCCTTAAGGGGGCTAGGTGCCGGGGAGATCTCCGTGCGTGGCAGAGTACAAGTTAGGGAAATGTATCTTGACATCGTCTTCCGCACTGGAGGAAAAGAGGACATACATGGCTGCAAAAAATGCTTGTGCCTGGCTGGCAGGGTATGCATGCACGTGTCACTAAGGATCTCAGATCCCTGATTCAGTGAAGTACTTCAGCATATGTTTAATTTACAATACATTAGTACCAAACTGGATCATAAAGCACTATTGAGAAAGACAGCTGTTGACCTAAAAATCCCCAGAAAATTGTGAAAAATAAAACATTAAGAAAGATATGCATTTTTTTTAAATACTTCTCCTGGCGAGGGCTGGCATCTGCAGAACATCGCCCTTCTGGCCCCGAGAAACAAGTGTGCCATACGCGTGAAGAGAGCAATGCGAACCTTTCACATCCACTCCCCACACATGGGGAATTTACCTCAACTTGGCTTTTAYTGTTGAGTTCAAACGACGTTCCCTGAGGTGGACCAAATTTCTAACAAGTCTTGGTTATGTTTGAGGGGAGCAGGGGCCAGTTTATAGTTTCAGGTGCAAAGACTCCTAGACTTTATTTTTCACATAAATTTGACGAAGTTAAAATGTGACCATTTTAGACACACTGTAGGAATCTTTTGAAATCTCTGCTTCTTCTGAGGCCACCTGTTGGACAATCAGGCCCTGAGACTTTAGGTTGCTGTGATTTATATTCTATTATTTTATTGGACATCAGGAAAGACCACATTTAAAAAATGAATAGTATATCATCAAGGCAAAGTTTTCCTTGTGTAATTGTATTCAGCTGTCTTTTCAACAAAAGCGGTACAGGGAGAGGCAGCAAAATTTTGCTATATCAGCCTAAATCTTAATTAAAATTGTATAATAAATGCTTCTTCTTTGGGAACAGAGAGGGCAGAAGGAAGCCAGAAGCTGTTTTGCTTTATCTGATAGCAATCAGGAGAAGTGAGAGATCCCAGCTTATATTCTGGATTTCATCACTTCTGCAGACCTTGCATGTTGTACAAGATCAACCTTCTGTCACCGAGGATGGCACGCTCAGTGCTGCCAGGAAACTGTCCTGCGGAAAACAAATGCTCATCTGGGGAGGGGACAGCTGATGACCCTCTCATGGGACAGGAGAAATTTGTAATGTTATATTTAAGACAAGCTGCTGTGTAGGCAACGTGAGGAGTAGCCTTGGCAATCAGGCTGCCCCTGTTCTTGTGGAGGGTGTTAAATGCTTTTTGCTCCCAGACTTGAAAGACTGGGCCATCTTCAGCACTGGGCAGGCCTCCTCAGCTGTTTGCAAGTCCATTAGCCCTGGATAGGGTGTTGGAGCAACCCTCTGACATGCACAGCTATTTGTCACCCTGGGGAGTCTCATGAACAGCAAGTGCAAACACACCTTTGGCTTCTCCCTCCCATGAAAGGCCTCCTAAAGGCCAGGGGCAGCTGCTGAGGAGCCAAACCGGCTGGCAGAGCACACTGTGCCGCAGGTGGCACCATCTGCGCCACCCAACTCCAACCCAAACAGCCCCTTTCCAGCCGCGGGGAAGGGCCGGCAACATGATAGTGACTCCGAGGCGGGGTGAAAGGGGGCTCGAACACTGGCTCCGTTGTGGAGGGGGAACAGGCAATAATTAGCACCTGTGCACGACTCCCAGCCCCTGCAACAAACACAAATATGTCTCCTGGCATGGGCAGCTAGGAAAATATAAGCTGAAAAAGCCCCCTGTCTGTGCCAGACACATTCCACTTTGTACGTGTGCCACTGCTGAATGCCAGCTGCTTTCCGTGGGTGCCTGTGTCAGAGAGCCGCTGAACACGAGCGCTACACGCTTAAGAAGGAGAACGTCTTCCCCTCGGCTGTCTTCACGTGCTTGCTGGGATGCAAGGATTTCAGAGACACTCTTTGCTTCAGACTTTGTTTAGGACTGGAGGAAAGACGTGTCCCCAGATTGATTTACAGATAGTGATTATYTTATGCACTGTATGTTTAGTTGGTCCGGTTATTTCAATGAGAGGCTGACTGGACACTCGCAAGTGAGATCCACACCTTTCCACCTCCCTCCCTTTTCCCTCCTGCCACCTGAGGACACTCACAGCACTAGTGCAATGCAGGTGTTACGGCAAGAGGAGCAGCAGCAGCAGATATGCAGCAGATGGAAAAAAAAAGGAGGTACCAGTCCAAGACGTTAAAGATACCTCTCAGAATCACTATGGGATCTTCTTCGACATGCAGAACTGACCAGCCTGTGGGATACAGGAAAGACCTTGACCATGAGAAATACCATCACACTCGGAGGGCTAGTGGGCCCTCCTATGATTCCAGTGTGGGAAAATCCCAGCCGGCCCTACGCTCTGGGGGACAGTCAAGAGGGGGTGGCCACCACGGGGCTCTGAGAGAAGCATACATCAGGGGAAGGGAAGAGATGCCCACAACCTCCTGCCACTGTCAYGCCAAGAAATGACTGCCGGACGCAGGAAGATCCTGGTTGCCACTCACCCCACCAAGGGGGTCCATCAGAGGGGTTGATCCTGCCACCAACACAGCTGCAGGCACACCAGGCCCAAAGACAATAAACAAAAGGACTTCGCTCTCAGAGCCGGGAGTGGGCACGGGGCTATGTGATTTTTGGAACCCTTGCAAGAAGTTGTGTGTGACAGATGGAATTAAAACTCTCCTCTCATTGCATGTACGCCCTGGCGCTATGAGGCAGTTCTTGCTAAGCAGTTTGCTAGGTGGCTACCTGCTGTGCAGTTAGATATAATCGGTCGTACACTCCAAGGGAAACAGCTCTGAACAGCTCCATTGTTTTAATATTTTGGTCTGGGCTCACAAAATCCTGGTGCTTGCTCTCTCAAGTAAAAACTGACTATAAAGCTGATCAGACTCAGTTGTTGCTTAGTGGCCTTAAGCTGCCCATTGGTGGTGGACTTGCATATAAACCACTTTCCAAAGTTTCCAAGAGAATTTGATTCCTGGAAGGAAAAGTGGCTAGGAAATAGGTATGAAATACACTTTACCTCTACCAATAAACCCCAAGGTCAAAACCTCTGACTGTCAGATTGATAGAAGTCATAAAACATGGACTATTGAAAAGCCTTCTACTGCTGCTGAGCAGTTGCACCTGAACCCTTGCCTCTCTGAAGTTCAGCTCTTTAATCAAGATATAGTCTAGGGGTCAGCAGCTGAGATGCCTTGTGGTGCACAGTGTTCATTAGTCACAGTTTAGCTGAAATTCCTGCTTGCTTCCCTGCTGTGCCAGGTTGGACCACAGTTTTACCTGCAACAGGCCAGTATAAGTGACAGACTTCTGCTATGTTTTTTCCCATACACAAGAGCACTTGTATTCTTTCAACGGGTGTGACTTTTGGTTTAGATTCAGGATTTCCTAACAGGGGCAAAGAGCACGTTACCTCCATAATATGCTACATAAACAGAGTTTCCCTCCTGGCAAGCCAGACTCACCTGAAATACAGAGGAGCAGCACGGAGCAAACACAGAGGTGTGATGTAGCTACTGAAGGCTACCCAGCAGGCAATGCCTGCACTCTGTTGAATTCCTGATTGGCTTTAACAATCCAAAAAGTCAGTGTGAATAGGCACGTGCTGACCCAAACTGTGACCATGTGTCTGCTTTAATTTCTAGCCTTTCAGATGATGTTCCTCAGTGCTGCTTCTTTGGCATAATATGGATACAAGAGTAAGTATTAGAGGATTAAACCTTCCCACTGTGACTTTTCTTCTCTCGCTGTTCTTGCATTCAACCAGTTTATCAAGCTCAGAGCTGGAGAGAAAAATATTCTGCAGAATACATGTATTGCAAAATAAACTATAGGAAACTTCATGTCCTGTATCCATGAAAACAACAGGGACAGTGCAGACTTAGCATGTTGGGTTTAATTTAAACTACTTGGTAGTTTGGAATTAGATTAATTTAGATGAGTATGGAACTGGCCTAAGGATCTGAAATGGCAAATTTTCTAAATAAAGAATGGTTATTATAATGGTTTATAACAAGCTTGGATGAACTTTTGTATCTTCTCTTCTCACTTAATACTGTGATTAATGTTGTGCCATTGCTATGATCCAGAWAATAACAGCATCGGAATGAGTTGCCTTATTCATTTACACATAGACATGACCCCCAAGGTTTCTGAGAAACCATCTCCAGGTGCAGGTCATCGTCAGTTGTGACACTTTGTAGATGTTTTATGGCATAGTCATGGTCTGTCCAGGATGATGCGAAGGCATGAAAAAGGCAGCCACCCCTGCAGCTAACAGAGAACTTAATGCTAATTCGTGATTCCACCTGGGCCGAAGACTTAAATTTCATTATGTGCTTTATAAACTTAAAGTTTTAGAAATAACATATAGTATTACTGGCTCAGAATGAATTTCCATCTAAAGGCAAAGTTCTGAAAGGGATATATTAAATCCAGGGAAATTCTGCTTCAAAAGCTCCATGCACTTCTGAACATAATATCCCAAAGTCATACTCCAAAGTTAAAATTTGATAAAAACTGGAAATTACTTGGCATCTCAGAATATTTGGAGATACTGAGTAATAAAATGGATAAGATCTGTGCCAAGAATAAGATGGTATTTTCCCCATTTGTTTAAATATTAAAAGTGTACAGAATGAAAAAGTGCTGGCCAATATTTTTAAATATGGCAAATTAATATTAGCCAAATCAGTCTATATGTCTCTATCTATTCGTGTATTGATTCACTCTGAGTTCAGTATAGGTAGCTGAGATCTCATCTCCTGCTAAAATCATGGTTTAGGTGTATAGTGAGAGGCATCTATGTCAATGATGGTTTTAACTGCTTTGCTGAATGGTTCCAACCATCAGAAGTCTCTTCCATGATCAAGGTTCAGAAGACATTTGTTATTTTTAAGCAATATATGACTCACTCTAAAAAGACATTAGGTATTGCACTCTTCTGCCATCYGTTACTTGGCATGCCATTGTTTCTTTCAACAAAGCAATTAAAAGAATGCTTTTTGCCATTTCACTCCTCAGAATATCATTTCTCTCGAGATTTGTATTTTGGCTTCTTTTTTGTTGTTGTTTTTTTGTTTTTTCATGTTCTCAAACCTCTCTAGGGTGATAAATACCCAAAATACCACACACAGGTTAYTGAAGATAGAACAAGATATATTCAAGCAGAGAGAAAAACATGTTTTATGGTTTTGTTTTTGAGGAGGAGTTTTGCAACTGGAAGCATGAACATTGGTTGACTTTGTTTTAAAGGCCACAAAGAAAGAAACACAATCTGGGGTATTTTATGAAGCTTGCAAACCACATCATTATCTAAAATAAAGAGTTCTGCTAGAAACAAAATGGTGTTTCTTTGGAAACGTCTGTTGAAAATGAAATACTCTGAAAATATCATTAATATCTAGTTGGACTAGGTACTTTCCTAGTGCCACTTTAGGAAACAAAGCCAACTTCTTGTAGCCACCAAGGGCAAAGGCAAGACCATTCATCAGAGTGCAGCAAGAGGAGTAATTAGTGATTTAGAAATAGGTGTGGCAGGGGACCAAAACGGTGGGCTGATGGAGAGATTCATACGTCTAGAGTATGGAAGAAGATGGAGAAAATCAGCAACACTGTTGAAGGAGGGTATGCAAAAATAGCTGTGTTTCTCACCTGTGAGTTAACCCACAGGCATTTTATGCGTACATGTAGTGCAGGAGTCCTCTAATCCAATTTGCAGAAGCAGGTGGGACTGGGTTGAAGAAAACAAAACAGTTCGCTGGTTGGAGGAGCAACCCAGGGTTACGGTCAGTGCTCACAGAGCCCAGACACCTCCCTTCTACTCTGAACTGCCTCAGAAACTGCACTGGTTCTTGGTCTTGCTTGAGTTATTTACTTCCTTTATAACTCAGCCTCTTTTTCCCCAAAAAAAGGTGAAGAGTATTTAGATATCACTTCTATATCACTTCTTTAATTAGTTTATAAAATACCTTTGAAGGAAAAGTGTGAAGAATGATTATTAACAGAGAGTCTGAAATCCTAAAAGCCAAAAAGAAGACAGTATCAGAGCACTTGTAAGTCTACCAGCAAACTCAGATGATGATGCCAGCCACAGGAGAGATTTCAGTCTTTAGTTTTTGACATCACTAGTTATAATCAACTGATCTAATGCAGCCTGTTTTCAGTCTTTTGAAACAAAACCAAAATAGTTTCATGAAAATCCCAAGTTGCTGTGGGACAGCATCCCCTATGACAAAAACTATTTTGACTCTTTTTCGTCTTCTTTACCATTTGCAGTGACATTGAAGAGCCATTGACATAAGAAACCACCTTCAATTTAATGCAGAAATGGAAACAGATGCATGTTATTAGGAGTTCGTACCGCTCTGACAGAGATGAGAAAATATTTACAGATATTTCAGCTGATCTTTTAAAGTGGCATGGTTTGATGGCCATTAAATAATTATTATGAAAACATTTGCAAGGGTTTTGTTACCTACCTTCCCTTCTCTTTAGAAGATGTCTTTCTGGAAAAGATTTTTCAAAAAAATGGGGCGTAATGTAATACATGGCTATAACATAGATTGTTAATTTTTAGTGTAGCTGAATCACAGCATGCTTTGATTGAGAGGAGCCAACACAAACATGTGAAGTATGTGCCTCTTTGAACAGGATACACCACATCCTGCATTTGGTAGCCAAAGGTTCCAGTTTGCATCACAAATGTAGTCCAAGATCCTTCTCTCCTTGAGGTATGTACCTCAGAAAGTGCCAAATCTGTGAGACACACCGCCTTTTTTTCTCTTTCTTTCATTCTTTCCTTTTAAAAAAAAATGTTTAATCATTTGCTTGTTTGGTTTTAGTAGAGACTCAGCAGGTGATTGAAAGAAAGGATTGCATTGTCAGGAGGGACTTTGATTAATCAGGGACTTGATCGTTTGATTAATCATCCCAGAAAGAGCTGACTCTGGCAAAAGCTCCCCAGCCAACATGTAAACACGTCGAAAGAACATTTTCGAAATATATAAAGACAAATTGCAGTTCAAAGCTACTCTTACTGGCCTGTTGATTTGAATGCTAGAAACAAAAGGCTTTCTGCCTGGTTGATAGAAACCAGACCTTCCAAGGGAGGAAACAATTGACTTCAGGTCTTTCAAATTTTGAACAAAAAGAGCTTGACATTTTCTTTTTTAATTAATTTTTTTATCATCTCATTCTTGTTTACAGTAATAAATTACAGTCCTTACTCTTTTTACAAGGAAAGTTAAACTTCCTCTCATTTTCAAGCAATTTATGGCACATGTTTCAGACCGTTCAGTTCCATAAGGGTTCTGTGCAACTTCCTAGCAAAGCATAAATTATCACAGTGAGGTAGCAAACAAAACATTGTGCTATGCATTGCCCAGGAGATCATCACATTTCACCTGTAATTTGATGGTACCCAGCAGGAAATCCTGAGTTGGAGAAATACTTGAAAAGCCTGCCTGCCTAGCAATCTCGTCACGCATGGGGAAAAATGGATTTGCATGCTGGCTCCCAAGCTGGAGTAGCTTATAAAAACTCTCTCTTTCTTGTGACGGAAACGCGCAGTGAACTGACTCTAGTGAGCTGCACAGTGCACATAAGCACTCGACAAGGTTTCTCCTCAAGGGTGCCAGTTCACGAAAGCCCATATACGTGCCAAAGACCAATCCTGTTCAGAACTGCATGTGAAGAAAGCCACTGAAAAGCAGAACTTGTATTCTGCAGAAAATCAAGGGAGGGCAGGAAACAATTTCTTTCCCAGAGCAAAAACAAAACTTTCCTACAGATTTTGCAAAACAGAGAAACTGGGGAGAAAATTAGCTTCACAATAACTGCAATGTTGCAGGGCAAACAGTTGTGCAGTGCAGCTGAGCCCGGCAGCCTACTCCCAGCTGAGCTCTACTTTCCCCAGGTCCTTACGCTCCTAAATTCCCACCCGCCCTAGGAGATCCTCTTTGGCCACTGGGTTCCCAGCCCCCCCGCTGCAGAGTTTGATCCCTGACAGGCCTAATTCACACTAGGTCCTCACGTCTTCCAAAAATGCCACGCTCGCGGCTTGCCAGAAAAGAGCCTGGAAGTCTAGAAAACCTCAGCTTTCCTGCCAGGCTCTGGGACGTCCCGCGCAATGAGAGTGCGTTGCAGGGTTTCTCAGACGCTGGCCACTCGTTGTTCTCTAGCTAAGGATCTGCCAGCATTTTCTGACATATCCTGCCCGTGGTTTTCAGATGTTTCAAGCAGTCAAGCCAGAAGCGCTGTCGCAGGCTCGGGTAGGCAGCAATACAGTAACCTGTCAGCCACTGGCCCAATCTCTTAGTAATCCGATCAATGCAAGTGGCTTAATTGCTGTTTCATATCATGGGCCTTAGCCCAGGGTGAAGCAGTTTTTCTTGTCATTGGCAACACACACACACGCACACACAAAAGAAAAATTTGGTTCAAGTCAAACCGAAATGAAGACTGTTTAGCTTTTGCCAACGCACACCTGCAGCCTCTCTCCCTCCATCACCAGCAACCCAGCAATGACTTTGGGTCAGCTGAAAGCATTTGTCTGGCCTGAGAAGCAACAGGTTGTTTTAGATTGAATGAAGTCTGGTTTTCAACCCAAAAAAAAACTTAAAAAGAAAAGATGGGGCTATTTACCATGGGTTTAAAAATATATAAAACAATTGTGAGACTAAATAGGCCAATGAAAGTTAATATCATATTCTGAAAAAAATATTTTGATAAATGTTTCATTTTTCAAAATTGTGAAATATTGTAGCCTGTGTTTTACCTTCCTAGTAATGGCCATCACCCATGATTTTGTGGTCAAAATCATGAATTTGCTGTAGAGTTTGTCCTTCTCAAGCTGTAATTTTTGGTGCATTTACTATTCCAGCTGCAGACATTGCAGTTACCCGTCTCTCATTTCAGCATAGTAAGGAAGGTATAAGCTGAGCATATTGTCTTGATAATGCAGCAGCACAGTGTAGTGCTTTTGGTGAAATAATTACAAATGTCAACGCAACCAGTCTGAAAAGAGTCCACAAGTTGAAAGTCCAATCATTTGTTAATATTTACTAAAAAATAAATACACAAAGAAGATCTATTCCCAAAGGTTTTCCTAACAAAAAAGGAGCCATACTAAAACATATTGGGTGTTTTTGTAATAATTAATTTGTAATATCTATTTTTGCTTTACTTTGTTTGATTTTGCTATGTTTTATCTTTACCATGTTTTACTTATCATTAGTTAATCCAGCTTTGTCAAGGACCTTGAATCTCAACCTCAAAATCTAACAAAGCACCACAGAGAGCTAAAATTACCAGCCTCTCCCCCCTTTAGCACAGAGCCAAGAGATGAAGATCTACTTCACCTCTTACACCTTCCTTAGTGGCAACAGGAATTCAAAGGCTATTCCTCCCCTCTTGTATGTATCATTTGTAAGTCTTCTGTATTCATTCTCATTCCCTGTCCAGCCAAATTTTAATTAATGAAATCAAAAGACCATCTACTAAAATAAACTAGACTTAACGAGGGAAGAAAGTCAAAACAAACACGCACTGTTTACTTCCTTTGCACTGATTTGCTGAGAAATCAGCACCACGTACAACATTATCGATTCATCTCAGCAATATTAACCCCTCTCACAGCAGCATGAGTAGCAGCATCTGGATGGAAAGGATGGGGGGGGGGGTGAAACGAAAGCAGTGTGCTATCTCTGCATGTCCTGGTAGACACCTTGCCCACCATAGGTAGTGTTTATGTCACATCAATCAATACCACAGYTGCAAAAATGACATTCAAGGTGCCGTTTTTGTTTGTGGCTCAGGCTCCCAGCGGAGAGGGGATGAGGAGTGCCATGTGCCTGGGGTGTCCTCCAGAAAGTGATGCTCGGAGACGCATCTGGAGTTCCTGGCTCAAAGCCGTGACAGATGCAGTACCATACTGAGCACCAATAACATAATTCAGCTGTCATCTATCACTGACCATCTCCTTAATCTGAAGAGCTTGGATGTGACGGCCATCGCAGCAAAATGCCACAGCCATTCGTGTGATGGAATTTGTAAGGGAAGATATCAGACTCCTCCCGGACAGTGTGGGTGAGAAGATGCAGGGCTTCCTAAGCAGCGAATCACCTTCGCTAGCTACAACTCTGCACACAAACACCTCGAGCCTTTTGGAATATGTTTCTTGAAAGATTTTCTTGCTGAAAAAGGAGTTTTTCCAAAACCAAAAGATTCTGTGGGAAGGTACCATTTTTAATCAGTAGTATTTCCCTTTCTCAAGAAAAATATTTTAAAGCAAAAACAAACTAGGTTTTGGGCAATTTCTGGTTTTTGGAAAGTGGAAGTGTTATGAACTTTTTTTCCTCTTTAATTAATTAATTGCTTTTCTTCTTTCATCCCTGTCCCACCTTCCTTACACCACTGAATGCACCAGCAGGCTGTTTGGTTGTTTCTTTTTTTCCTTTTCAGTTGACATCTTCACAGCTTTTCAAAATTTCTCTTACTTCTGCAATATACAGAGCAGCAGTGTGAAGCCCTGCAGAACCCACCTTCAGCTGTGGTACCACCTTGGGAAAGCGAAGCAACTTGAAGGTTTGTAATTTTTCTCCACAAAGCCCAGTTTCCCTATTTTTCAAGTAGCTCTGCAACTATGACACACAGATCTTGCAGGACTGCAGGATTTAAGCAGCGCCCTTTGTTATCCCAGTGTTTTCCAGCAAACAAAGGGGGAACTGGAGGGTTCTGCAAATGGGAGTGGGACGCCAGCTCCCCCCGTTTGCTGGTTCAGATCTGAGGCTGCTAACAATGAACAATGGTGACACATTGACTCCCCGTTGCTTTTGAGCTCCATGTGGTACGCGAATGGGGCCAAAGGCATGGACATGCCTCTAGGACAGGGTGTTTTGGTACCCTGCCTTTTTTGTCCTGCGCAGAGCAGAAGCCAGAGCATCCACAGGGTTACTCACTTGCTACACTTGGTGGCCCTGCCCCTCAGGAGCTGTTTTGCCGCTGAGAATAGCAAGAGCATTAAGCAGAGGCCAAGGAAGAGAGTGATGTGCGAACATCCCATTAACTCCATCCCTCATGAGCAACTTTTCTGCTGGTGAACTGCAGCACAAAGCTGCTTCCTCAGCTCCTTGGCCTCTTCACCTCACGCTTTAGAAGTCAGAACGGAACAGAGAATTGACCCCCTGGTGCTGGCCAGCCCGTGGGCATGGAGTTGGTGGCCTCAATATTGTTCCTGTTGAGCAAATATCCCCATCATCAAGCCACCAGCAGCCTCCTCGGCATTTCCGACATCCAAATGGGCAGATGACAGGAGCTATGGTGGAAGCCCTAGAGGTGGCCTTTCCACTTTGGGTTAAAAACAATTGCCAGCCTGAGCATTTGCAGCCCTGTGGATAAACACAGAACTGTGCTGCCCAGAGCCAGGCATTAAATTCACGCTCATATGCAGAATAAATAAAGACTTAAATGTGGTGCATAAATAAATACAAATGTTAAGCAGCATGGAAACTAACACAGTGTTCACTGTGTCTTCCCGCTGGAGGTGCCTTGGTGAAGGAGCCCGCCCCTTCTCAGCTCCGCGCGGGGCTGCTGGAATCAAAGTCGGAATGCAAATATGCTCCTTTTTTTTTTCTTTTTTCCAGATCTGGCCCCTGAATTCCCACTTTACATGGCTGATATAGGTCAGCACAAATAGTGCAGAGCCAGATGTGACGAGTTTGTACAGAAACAAAGCCAACTAGATGGTCCTCTCGTTCTGTTAGACTAACATGTTTGTAAAGTCGTAACAAAAAATGCCAACTCTCTCTCTCTGATTTTTTTTTTCTCTTTTAAGACACATAGTAATTTCTTTGGGTTTCTTTAGATTTTTATCCTATATTCACAGAGACGTTTATTTCTTCGCTGTTCTTTTTTTCTTTTTCTTTTCAATTTTTCCTTTTGCTCCCTTGACTCCAAGCCAGGGTGTCAGTTACAAATTCAGTATATATATTTTCAGAAATGCCTTTCAAGTACCAGCCTTCCAAACAGAACTGTCCTCCAAAAAACTAAAGCAAGCAAGCAGTAAGACCACATCGGACCTGTCTCTGATCTCACATCCATCATACCCAGGGCTAACGCAACTCATTTCAGTGGCATTGACGTCAATGGAGTTATTTCTGATCTGCTTCTGTGTAAGTTGAATCAAAATCAAGTCCCTCGTGCTCATGAGGGTGGCTAGGCTGCTTTCTTTGCTGAAGTGCTCAGCAGAGAATGGAAAACCTGTTCTTGTGATTGCAAGGTGGCCGTTCCTGGTAATGGATGGAAAGATGACCTTTTCAGGGTGGACTGGGGAGCTGCTCTTCTGCAGGAGCCCCTTGTGTGGTGCATATCAGATTTGCTCCATGATATGCAGTCATGTAACCTTCTCTGCTCTCCTGCAATCCTCAGTGTGATAGACCACGGTATTGCTATAAATGAAAGGACAGGGCATTTGATTTGTCCCTATGACATTTTGACTAAGAAACTTGAGCAATAAATAGATTAGAACCAGCTATTCTGCAGGTCTTCAAATGACAGTGTCAACAAAGGGCACCAGGACACCAGGCAAGAGCCGGCCTGGGGCCACTGTACGTGCTAGATTTACCACACAAATCTTAAAACCCAAGGTGCTTTCTAAAAGATCTCTTCAGCTCACATCTCCTTGCTCACTGGAGACAAGCAGAGCCTGAAGACACTTTTCCATGGGGAGCTGGACCAAGCCCTTCTGCTTGTGCAATCCAGACCTCTGTACATGGTCAGCTCAGTTGAGGGTTCAGCACACAGGTCTGGTAGCCAGAGTGCCACAAGCCCGCACCATGGCTGCCCTCTCACTATACTGTAGCGCTGCAGGTCACTGGTGTGGTGTAAGCAGGGGAATGACACACTCCTAGGAGGGCTTCCTATTCATGCAAGTGATGCTGAGATACAGCTTGTGGCTGAGTCCAGGCTAGAAAATGGGTATTAAGAATGGACTTTCCAAAGGGCAAAGGGAGATGGAGCTGAAGCTGTTCTCTAGCTCCACGCAAATGTGGCCCTCACACCCTCTGTTCATGGCACAATTGCTCCCCCAAGGCAACAGGGCTGAGTTTAGCCCTCYGACAAGTTCTGTGAAAGCCCCGTGGCCGTGAGAGCCAGTGGTGCCTTTGGAGATGTAGCTGAGGGTCTCTGGGGCGATGGGAAAGCCATGTTGCCTCCATGCTCATCACAGCATGATTGCTTCCAGGAACCCCATGGACGACTCCAGCATCCTGAAATCCTTACCACACAAGCACCACTGAGAAACTTCTTTACTTTGCATCAAGACATTTGTGGATTTCAGCTGAAGAACTTTGGTCTTCAACCATTTGGAGGATAATTTCTGCAGCAATTAGCTATCAGATCTGTCTCCATTTCCCTAATTGCCTATGAATTTAACCACGAGCAACACGATAGTGATTAGTGATCATAGTCATGCCAGATTCGGAACACATTTCCATTTGAAAAATTTTTAATTAAGATTTGTTCATGGTGACATCCAAACTCCACTATTCACTTCCAAACACTCAAGGAGGGATTGTGTCTTTGCTGAAGCACTCAAAATTCAAGCAATTCTAAATGACTGCAATATCTCACAATTAGGGGTGGGTTTTTTGGCCCATAGGCTTTTAGCTACATACTGTACATAGACATTAATGAATCTGTCACACGATTATAATTGAATAAGATGATCTCCGTATTAATTGCAAAGCAGCCCACAAAGGCCACATGTTATCAGATTCCATGTCTCTACAGAAATAAAGAAGCCTTTCCAAAGGTAAAACATTGATGCTGTGTAATTTTCAGTGTATAAGGTTACGTGCACTGCATGCTACAGATTAAGGGAACTGAAAAGGCCAAGCTTCTTCACTGTAGCATGGTCTCTGTTTACTGATTTCATAACTCCAGCTGGACCTCTTTTGGCAAGAGAGAGGATTTTTATGAGGGAAAATGCTGTAAATCTGCCGTCGCTAACGGACATCAGACACTATGTGGCATGTTCATGATATCACCAATGTGCACCAGTTTTAAAACAGAGGTTTTAGCCATAAAACTGCCATCCAGGAAAATCACATATGAGAGCAATGCTGAACTTTTAACAGTGAAACATCCCTTTGAAAACCCTTCCTCTTCCTGCTCCTTCTCAACCCCAAAGCTTTGGAGAGATAGAGAAGGGAAAAATGAAGGGTGTACACTTCAAAGTCCTGTGATAAACATCCTAGGATTAAAACAAAGCCAAACTTTGTGTCCTGTTTCTGAGCAGAAACAGTCGTCACTCAGCAAAAGTGTTTGCTTAATGATGAGGAAGCCAAAAAAACCCCTTCCTCAAAGCAAGGGAGTAGATCTGCTTCATAACACTCATTTTGCCCTGCCCTAAGTCAAAAAGCAGGAGGAATTGGTGGAACATGCCAGGTAGGAGTCAGAGATGGAAATCTAGCAGGCTAAGTGTGAGCTACACGGCCATAAATTGTTTGCCTTAACTATTTGTGACAATTGGTAGCAGACAAAAGCTATATATCTTCAACAAGCATTTCTGCAGTGCGCAGCTCTCTTCTACTCCAGTTACCGCAGCCTTTCTGATCACCTTCCTACAAGAGTTTTTCCTTGCACGTAGAGGAAATGCTCAAGGCTCGGAGGAGAGGGAAACAGCAGAGCCGGTCCAGGCCACTGAAACCCTCTGACATGGACTATAGCAAACGAAGGCAAAACATAAGAAGCCTCAGGGGACTCAGAGCTCCACGAGGCAGAGATTTTGTGCATTGATACCTGCAGACAAAATCCTGATTGTACACACCAGTTCAGTGCCAGAACACTTCTCAGCTAAGAGACTTTAAATTTATGCTTCTGGTAGGGTTGAGAAGTTCACAGAAAGGTCATATTCTTCTACTTCTTTACACTATAATGCAATACCTCTCCCAATGATTTTAAATAGAAGCCTTACAATTAATTTTTTCCCCATAATATTTGTACTTTTCTCCTCTTATCACAAGAAACATCCTGCTGCAGTCACTGCCTTCCTTGCCAAAGGAAAAATGGAAACTCTTGACTTTTGTCAACAAATAAAGAGTTATTCACCCTATCCCACTCCATCCTGGGCTTTTACACACAGATTAAAGATAAGTCCTCTCTTCAGTGGGCTGCATGATGCCAAAGGATCTTTGATTTTTGAGGTCTTGTCATCCCACTGCCTGCTGTTGGAGTTCAGGCAAGCTGGCTACATGTGCACAGAGCAAACTTTGCATGTGGCATGGGGTGGGTGAGAGCAGGAGGGAGGGGAGAGCGATTTACAGTATTGGTATCATTTATATGGTGTCATAACTGAACGTCTAAGGAGCAAGGACAGGGCAGTGAGGGCATCTTGCTCTGGATGCAGAGGCATGAATTCAACCCTCTTTCTCGACTTTCATTGAAGGCTGTCTCCCTCTACAACATTTTGGCAATGGAAATGGATGTGCTTTTACAGGCCTGGCCCAGTGGGTTATGTAGGCATGAGTGGACAGGTGAACACCACTAAATGTGGATGGTGCCATTTCATGATCAAATGAAACAGATAGGAGAGCTGCTGTTCCAGTAGGCCAATGGTCTGAAATCAGGAAAGGTTATAGCTCAAACTGGAACACAGAAGCATAGAAGAATTTTGTCTGGAAAGTTATCTGGAGGCCATTTAATTCACCCCCCTGCTCAAAGTAGAGTCAAATTCAAAGTTAAACCAGGATTACACAACTTGTAACAATCCCAGAATCAGCAGTGGTCAAACTCCCTTTTGAAGAGGCTGCACATTGACTATCTTCTTGTTGAATAAAATTTAGAATATTTACAATTAGGAGGATAAAGTTACACTGACTGGGAAACTTTCCTCTTCTAGTAATGAAACACACCAAGGGTGAATGTTTCCTATCTGTTTTACTGGGTGCAGGATAAGAATATTTATCTGCTAAAATGTGTTCAGGTTTCTTTCCGTTTTCTCCTACACAAGGACTAAGTCCTTCAGCTTGTTCACTTTTCTCAATGCACAGGTTCGTGCAATGCAAATGGTTGAGAAGATTACAGAATTTGGCCTTAAGTTAACAAAAAAGTTTCAAAATATTTTTTGGATCCAGTCACAAACTCTGAATTTTGTACTCTGGCCCTGGTGCATAGGTCACTGATGTAAGAGGATTTCAATCCTCTTACAATCCTCTTTTCAATCCTGGCATGTGCAGGCCAAATAGCAGCTTTCTGTTCCTGACACTTCGCATGCAAAGCCTGCCACTTTGGGGTTCACAAACATGCCCATAAATTTGGCTAGCAACATCCAGAGGCCTCCTGTGAATCTGAGTGCATAGCTAATATCTAGAAATTGCCACATAGCGAAGAGGGCCTGCCCAAACTCCTTGTGAGTTCCTAAAGAAAGAAAGAGCTTTGCATTATTTTAAATTGAGCTGATAGAACGTTGCCGCATTTCAGTTTTTCATCACTCTGTCCTGCCCTGTTAAAGCCTTCCTCAGGTTTCTTTGCTTCTCCCAGATGAGTAATGTTGAACTCTACAGAATGCTTGGAAAGCAGCTTTGGATGGAGAACAAGACATTGTCAAAATTATGCAGTGCATGATCCAAATGTCTGAAACGTGGGGGTAGAACAAATAATCCCTTCTCTTACAAAAGTACCAAATTCATTCATCTGTTGAGGACTCATAAAAGGCAGGAGTTGGCTGGCTACAAGGCAGGGTTTTGGCCCTCTGTGTCTACAACGGGGGCAAGCCCTGGCAAAATAAAACAAAAGCTCTTGAGAGATTTCCATGAGGTCACTGCAGAGCTGTCCTCACTGAAGTAAGAGGATTTATGAACTTTACCACTGCCAGTGTGTACCTAATCACTCCAAGTGCAGAACATCCTTAACTCTTTCTGGTAAATGGATGTTTCTACACCGGGCAATGAAGCAAGGACCAGACGGGAATGAAACACGTGTGACACGTCCTCCCACTCAGTGCACCATTTAGAAGTGCCAGATACTTCAGTGATGGGAACTGAATAGAATCGAATTCAATGAGCAAAGAGAAGTCTGCTGCAGTATCTTAGAGTATTGCCTAAGCGTATTAAGACATGCTGAATCAGGTTTTTAACACCATGTTTTTCCACATTTTAGAGATCTGAGGAAGGGAAAGGGACTGAACCTGAGCAACTTCCTAAGCAACTTGTTGACAGTCAAAAGGAATACCTGCTGGCCCTCTGACGTTCAAAAGTCAGTGGTGGAGAGGAGCAGCCTGCAGTCACCACCCAGCACACCTCCTGCAGGCCAACTGACATCAGTCTTCCCAACCTGAAGCTGGAATAATTCAGTCAGCAGCAGAAGCAGTGAGTGTGGAAAGCTGGTTAGCCTTCAGGACAAAAGCTGGCTCCTGTTCTTTCGGACTAAACCTTGCCCATGGGTCCACCTCCACCTCCACCATGCTGTACTGTATATGTCATCCAAGTCTTTCTCCAGCCTTGGCTCTTTTATTATGTACTGCTCGAGAGGCCCTTAAAAGATATTGGCCCAGAAAGGAACCCACTGCCAGAAATAAAACAAACCAGCAGATGAAAATCAAGGTGTCAACACAGAGAAGAAAAAAATGAACCAAGGAAAACAAAAGGGAGCACTGTGACCAAAGCCAAGAGTACCCTAACTTGAACTGGTGGACAAAAACAGTGTATGCAAGTTGATGTTGTTATGTATACCAATAAATATCAAAGGCCAAATACCAAAAACCAAATGTTGCAGAATCTAGTTTGCAGCATGGTACTTCATACGTTTTCAGGATACATCCATCCCTCCATCATCAGGGATAATGAGGTTTAAGGATTATCCAGGCAAAATAAAAACGCAACTGCTATTTGCTGTTTATGGACTACTCCACGTGCATCCCACAGAGCCAGTTGACTCTCTACAGCTCCCCTCAGCTCTTTTGTTTCCAGGAAGGTTTATTAACTTGGCCATAACACTGCTCACTGCGCACACACGGAGATATTGCTCCTGGACCCAGGCTACCTCTGGAAGTGGTGGAGCCAGAGGTGTGCAGTGCTGCTCCTGAGCTAATAAGCACTATAGAAATGAGATCACCGTCTCAGTGAGACACTTTGTTGCCTGGGGCTCAGGTTTTTTTTGAACAGCTACCTCAATAAGTATTCTTTAGAGAGATTCATGTTAAGTGCCTGTCTGCTGTGGCAGTAAGTATCATTTCCATTGGTACATTTGCTTACATTTGGCATCCCCAAGTGGGGTGCCCACAGTGGCTGTGCCTCTTGCCCAGCATTAGCCCACAGGAGCCTACCTCAGGCATCTTTGTGTATTGACGGTACAGTCTACCAGCAAGCTAACCCAAGTACTTTGTCCTTCTCAAGCCAGGAAAGTAAGAATTATGGCGCATGTAAGTCCCACAAGGCCTTATCTCAGCCATCTTCAGGAAGGAGTTTCATAACTGCTAGCATGTGTTGAGAAAGAAGTTAAAGTGGCCAATTAGGCCTAACAAAGGAGTCTGAAGGAGYGCATGACCACTGCAGAATCAAAATTGAGTGCTCTGACACAGAATAAAGACAAGGAGATGGAAGGAACATGCTCGTCTATATGAGGAGTTGTTGAAGATCAACACTCCTGAAGAAAAAACAGACCTAACAGGTCCACTGTCAATCAGCAATAAAGATCATGTCCCTGCCCAGGGAAAGCTCTGACCTTGTAACCTCCAAGCCAAGCCAGTAAGCAAATATTTGCACAAAAAGCACAATAACAATTGTTTAAAGGAAAGATGTAGCAATCTACAAGAAATTTGGAGTAGCGGATAAAATTTGTTCCTAAACGTCTGTGGTTCTCAAGATTTCAGATTTATTGTAACCACTTTGTGACTATGAAAAATGTCATGTTGTCACTACCCTAAGCCCTGCAGTCATATTGTAAAAGCACAATCCATCACTTCAGTTAAAGAAAAATATTTTGTAAGGTTTAGCACTATGATGTTCCTGACACACATCTCTGCAATCCTCATCCTACCTCCGAGAAGATGGTGACACAAATACTCACCAGCCAGTCTATTACAATACATCAAATAGTCAGACTAAATATTTTGGTCTTGCTCTTTTTCAAGTATCCAAGCCAGAAAATGCACCTATTGAAGACTATTCTCTTATACCATTTCCTCTCTAGGTAGCATTCAACCAACAAAAGCAACAGGCACTCCAACCAACTTATCTTGACACTTATTTACACCAGAATCATTTTGTTTGGCTCTCTGAGCAGTGACCCTGGACAGCAAACAGAGCATTATGCTGCAGGGAGGAGAGCATCCAAGCAGAATTTTACCAGTCTTGGTGCAGCAGGAATTAACTAGTCTGCCTCAGTGGGTTTGATCTTAAGTGCAGTCTGAATATGAGGATAACACACAGCACTTGAAGGCATATTAGTCTCAATTCAAATGCAAACCTAAAGTTTTTGGTGTCAGCCAAGCTGTCTCTCTCAAGCTTATTAATGCTGATGGTGCACATTTCTTCTCTGTGAGTGTTACGAATCATTTAGCATGGTTTCAATGAGAGACAGTATTACAATTGTGTAATATCAGTGCTTTATCATGCATTGCTGAACTTCTCTCCTCCCTCACCCCCACTTTAAAGAGCATCCAAAGATTTATTTCTTCAAGTTCTCTTGGTAGTTCTTCCCCAGAAGTACAGATATGCCGGTTTGGGTTGGTTTTTTTTTTTTTTTTTTTCTTAGAAACAGGGTTTCTAGCCACCAACCAGCATGCCCACTTGCCTTCCTTTTTTTTTTTTTTTTAATTCTTCAGGCTGACAAAGAAGCAAAAACATCACCATCTCAGGTGTTTATTGGGTGGACAGAGATTTTGTTCCTTAGTGAACTCTCATTTGGACAGATGTTGCTGAGCAACAGCTTCTAAATAATAAAAGACAGCTATTTTTGCCTAAAATGCTTAATCTATTGAAAGATTACCAGCAGCAGTGCCTACCAAGTGACCTGGAAACCGTGCAATTCCCTGAAAGACAACATAAATGGAAAAAAAACAAACCATACTCCTCTGACTTAAAACAGTTCAAATCAAAGAGTAACAACCTAGAAGGGTTCTCTAGAAGGGGAACTAACTGCTAGCGGTGCATTGGCCCCTCATGGCCCGGCACTACCCGCATTCAGCACACACACTGTTTTGGGAAAAGGTGTGAGCTGATTTCTGGATTTAGCCTTTCAGGTCAAACATCACTGTAACAGATCACATCATTGTGTAAATCTGTTATGGTCACCTAACTGTAACTAGATGTTTCCTGTGGTGCCCCAAGTCAGAGGAGGTTGGGTGCCTGTTGTAAACACACTTCCATGTTGCATGGACTCAATATGATACAGGGGGGTTTCTTAGGCAGTAGATGAAAAATAATAACAAAACCTAAGATTTTTCACAAATATCTGTTCTTATTTGCATCCTGTATTTAACTAAGAAGAAAAGCAAAGTTTATAAGTAAAAAGAGGACCAAATGCAAGTGAACAATGTCTAAGCTCTCTAGTGAAATGCTTTTCTATAAGTTGCATTGCATGCATGATAAACTGAATCAGCTTTGAATTCCTGCTCCAACTGGATACGAGGCAGGGGAGTAATTAAAACAGCATAAAACAGTAGACCATGTCAAGAGTAATCAAAATTTACAAGCCCAATAGATAAAGATTGTTTTTTTTYCCCCAGAAGCTAAGACAAGAGCTCTCAGAGCATTATAGGACAGCAACAAAAATATAAGCATTCCCACCTTTTTTTACAGAAGACAGCAGCAGAACTATTCAGAATTACCAAATATAAAGCACTCTGCCAAGCCTTTGTTGGCAGATGGCCCATTTACTGTGAAAAAATCACACAAAGATTTCAGTGTACAGAGCCCCAGACTGTGATGGTGTGAATCGGTGAAGCACTAGGGACCAAGCAGGGATAGGAACTGGTAAGACCTGTAGGTCCCTAGGCCATATTGCAGCAAGCAGACTGCTTAGACAGACAAATAAGAGTCCGTGAGAACAAGGAGGCTCCATCTTCATTTAATATATTTGTTCTGAGACAGAGTTGTACAAACTGTCCCTCTGCTGCCTCCTTAGAGGTGCTGGTGCCAGCCCAGATAAACTGAAGCTATTAACGGGGTAAAGGGAATATTTGTTGCCTTTATTGCTGGCTTCTATTACACAATTAAGTCTTACCAAAGGCAGCGTCATGCTGAGGATATAAGATATCAAATGAAGCCAGTCTAAGAAACAGGATTTTCATAAAACCAGACTTTTCAGTTTTGAGGTTTTCAATAAGAACAAGTTTTGTTTTGTTGTTTTAATTAAAAATTCCATTTTACTAAGAATTCCTTTTCTTCTGGGGAAAAAAGCCCAAAATACAAAACAGAACAAAACTCTGCAGTGGTAAAATATGGAGCAGATCTGCTTACATTTTTGTTCCCATTCTGATTCCTGTTTGTATTCATTCTAGGAGATCCTCTTCCATATTCCAAAGCAGGCAAATTCAAATGAGAGGGAAGGCACAGGCTGGAAATGGAATACAAATGGACTGTGAAAAACCATGGAAAATCAGTGGTGTTCCTCTCCAATGTCTTGAAGTTGAGATGCTTTTCTGGAAGTGATGCTTTAGCTAACACACAAGTAGCTGATCTCCATGCTACGGTAACCAGTGAAATCTAATGTCTAACAGATTGAAGAAGCCTACATAGAAGATTCAAGTATTCTTTTTAGTCCTGAGCTCCATTATTCAGATTTATAGATGAGTCATCTGAGAGGAATTTTGCAGTACTTCACATCATGCCTTCAGTAATATGTCACCGACAGTTGGTGACCAAAACCACCATTCCTCTGTGCAGCCCTCACCCAGCATTCACCCAGAGGTGTGTGCCCACCATGGAGTCCTCATACTCTGCTCTTAGGGGTTGAGGCTCAGTTCCTGAAAGAGTTTGTTTCGGCCTCATTCCAACATCCTACACTCCTGTACCAGCCCTGGGCCTGACCCTTAGTCCCAGGCTCACCTTGCCACCTCTGCGGGAGCTCTGGCATGGTGGTTGCACTGGCAAGAGGAAGGCTGAAGTCCAAAAGGACCTTTCCAGGCTGAGCTCCCAGGGCCACAATCTGGCAGACTCCACTTAACCATCACTGTATTTGTGTTGCAGTAGCACCTAGTGGCCATGGCTATGAAAACATGCAGCAAAGAAAGCACTCCTGCCAAAAAACTAAATAAAGTTAAGCTAAAGCAAGAAACAACAGGTGGACGTAAGTGACTAATGCAGCCAGCACAAGGTAACTCAAGTTGACACTAAAGGCCTAATTCTCATGTGAAAGTGGGAGTAAAAATAATTTACATCCTGTGCTTGCTGGCTCAAGAGACCTTAGTATAAATGAGAATCCAGCCCTTAATTCTCAATGGGATCCAGACTTCAAGAAGGATTTCAGTTTGAGAAGGGGTCTGGGTTCTACTTTGCAGTGTGCTAACAGCTGAATGGGCAATTCATATTATTTTAGGAAATGTCATGATGTTTTTCTTTTTTTTTTTCCTAATAACTTTGCTCCGCTTATTAGCCTGGCTGTAACCAAAAGACCTGTAAAGCCTGCTGAGCTGAGATTCGCATGAGCCATCCCACCAGAAACATAGTGTGGAAAACTGAGAGTGCAGGAGGAAGAGGTATTGTTGAACAGCATGAATCAAGCATGGAGATCTACCCCTGGGAAAAAGATCTGCTGTTGTATCCTTCCTAAAAACAGAGGAGGGGTTCCTTCTTACTGGCAGTACAACTGTCTAACTCAGGAATGTGGAATCTAAAAGCAAACTGAGATAGGAGAGAGTATCAAGACAGGGGTGTATATAATGGCTAAATCTCCCTTTGCCTTCCTATTGTTTGAGCAGAGTCAGGGGAAACAGGTGTCAAGCAGAAATGCATGGAAAGAGATCCTGGAGTCCCTCCTCCGAGCTCCATAGATGTGCTGCTGAACAAGACTGAATTGCAAAATCAGGAAAGTTTCTAAGATGTTGCACGGTTCACTTGAAACTCTTAGCTCAGTCTATGCTCTCATGTTAGCTCAGGGCTGGAAACCACGTTCAAGTCCAACACAGTCTCTCTGTCTATACTGCCATATTTTAGCTTGTTCTCTGGATGTTGTCTGGATCAACCAACTGATTCCGGGGTGGGGAAACTGAACAACTCGCATTCAAAGTCTGTCCCCACGGGCAGTATGGAGGAAAGGAGCAGGAGACATTTGCAAACCCAAGCTCAGGAACAGCTACCAAAAGGAGAATAGCTGCAGCCAATGATGAGAAAAGTCATCATTCCTTGTCCTGTCATACATCAGCCTGTAACAAGAGGGATTGTAGATCTTTCAAAACCAACAAATCGATTTCCTTGTAGAAATTCCCTACCACGGACAAGGTAAAGAAAAAAAAATGAGTACAAAGAAAGAAAAACAGTCCCTGTCAGAGGTAGTTCTCTTGGAGAGSGGAGAGTTGGGCTAAGATGCTCAGAGATTATCTCAGTCCTGGGACTCAGCAGATCCTAAATGAGTGGTCCATCACTGAGATATCTGGAAAAACGTACTCCAGGAATTACTGCAACAGTCTGCTACTCCTCTGCTCTGGTTATCTTCTACTATAAATAAATAAATAAATAAATAAATAAAGGAGAGGGAGAAAACTCCATGTTACTTGTAGGAGCTCTTTGTTTTAGGGTTTTTCAATAGGGATGAAAAAACTGTTCAGAGAGAAAATGGGCTCATTTCTGTCATCTGCTGTCACCATCTGCAAACCCAGCAGTAACACCTTTGAAAGTCTGAATTTAAATAAACCCATGTCTCCTGCTTCTGCCTTCCCTTCCGGTATGGTGGGCAGCATGAGCCAGTAATGGGGAAGGTGGCCCAGGAGCAAGGACCCATAAGGGCCCAGTTCTGCTGTCACTGCTGTCATCATCCTGCTCTGGCAAATCAGTTCATTATTTCTCCCTTTCTCCTTCCATAGCGAGCCTAGTTACATTTTTCCTCTGTGCAAGGTCATTGTGTTACATTAGAAGGACAGCGCTGGAGAGGGCTGGGTGACTCAGGGGCTTTGGGTGAACAGAGTGTGGGACAATACACGAGCAGAGCCTATCGCTGCCTGATGGTCAGTGCTTTCTGATGCGAGAGCTGGTGTGTTGCTCAGTGCAGAGCTTAGGAAAGAGAGATCATGTAACACTATGAACCCCCTGGATTGAATCCTCCAGGAGAGGCTGCAAAACAAATACTAGTAAGACAGTGTATTTTTTTCATGCCCCACTGGTCTCAACTAGGACTGGACCAGAAGTGCCAATTTTTCAATAAGAAAGGCTACTCGTGCTATTCTTGGCAGAGCTTGAGGCAGCAAGTACCACAAATCCTGTTTAATATAGTTCCTAAACACCACAGACCTCTTTGCTCAAGCTCTCTTGCTCAGTTTTTCAGCTGGTTCTGATAACCACCTGACCTCCAGGGTCCTATTCAGTCACCACCCTGTCTCCCACCCTTCACAACTGCATCCACCGCTAATGTTTTCCTTTTGGAAATGGGTTTCTTCTTACGTCTAAAAATCCCCCTGCACGTAAAGTTTACACAGAGGTAGTACAGAGACTTCATAACTTTCATGAGTTAAACTGCATTGCATTTTTCGTACTGAGATACAGATCACTCAGCATTGTTCAATGTCTGGAGGCATCTTGGCATTCCGGATTAGCAAGATGGGCACTGGTGCTATTGACAGATGTTTAGTAAACTGTTTGCGTAGCTGGAGATAAGGGATTTATTGCTCAGAATACCCATGAAGATATGAGGAGAAACAAGCATATCAAAGTCGTGTAGAGAATTCATCCTCCCTTTGACTTTAGTCCTAAAGGAAACAATTTTATTACATTCTTGGTGAATGTAATACATATATCACTTCTTGGGGAGTTTTATCTTTGAAAGGACTTTATACAGGCTGTTATGTTGTGCAAAGATTCAGATTCTACAATACTGATCTGCTGGAACTCAGATATAGAGCAAAGCAAATCCCTGTTTGATACTTAGCCCTGAACAATTACAACATCTTACCCTGCAGTCACATTATTTGCAGTTTGAATGGGATAAGGTCACTGAAAAATTTGTCATTCAAGGGGAAGACAACCTCCTGACAGACAATTGCCTTCAGCCTGGAAAAAGCTGAAGTACTAAACGTCGTTTTTCCCTCTGTTTTCACAGGCAAATATTGCACATAGCCTTCTGTACAAACCAGAATGGCTTGAGAAAGAGAGAGACAGTCAAAGGTGAAGAATCAACAAGTTAGAGAACGTTCAGGGAAGCTGTAAATATTCAGATCCATGGGGCTGGATGGTATTCACCTGAAGGTACTGGTAGAGCAGGCTAATGTGATGGCAAGGCCACTGTCTACCACCTACAAAAATCACAGTGACTGGGGAAGACCTTAATGACTGGGAAAAGGTTGACATTATGCTCATCTTTAAGAAAAATGAGAGAAGGATCTTGGACAGAGCAGGGCAGCTGATTTCAGTCCATCCCCAGAAGGGCCATGAAGCATGTCCTATGTAGTCCATTTCTACACATAGAAAGGACTAGAAGGTAAACTGGGAACAGTCAACACAGTTTTACTGACAGCAGACCTTGCTTGACCAGTCTGATTGCCTTCCACGATTAAATGACTGGCTAGACAGACAAGGTGAGAGTTGTCTCTGTAATATACCTTGATTTTAGTTAGGCTGTTGACATCATTTCCCACAACACTCTCTTTTGTAAGCTGAGGAAGAACAGACTGGACAAACAGATTGTTATCGGGGTTGAAAATGAGCTGGATAGTTGGACTCAAAGGGTAGTAATTCATGATTCAACAGCTCATTGGCAGCTGGTAAGAAAGAGAGGGGTAAGGGAGCAGAGTTTGTTTAGTCTGATGAAGAGGAGGCCAAGGGGGGATCTAATAGCCACCTATAACTACGCAGGAGAGTGACAAAGGCAATGGACAAACTCTTCTAGATAGGGACAGAAGGTTAAAGAAAGGCGCAATGGCTACAATTTGCAACTTGGATAGTTCAGATTGGACATTAAGAAAACTTTTGCACTAACTGGGTAGGGCAGCTCTGGAGAAGGTTTCCCAGAGGATGTGGAATCTGCATGCATGCATGGTTTTCAGGACTCGGATAGATAAAGTCACAGCTGACTTGATCTAGCATTGGTGATGGTCCTGATCCAAGTAAGAGGAATAGGTAACCTCTGGATGTCCTTTCCAACCAAATTCTCTATGGCTGTGTGATTTAGACAGGTACTTCCACTGAGGTCTTGTCTATCAGATTCATATTAATCAATGTCTTTGCTGATGACAGCAACAGCAGTAGGTTTGTCTGACTTCTCAGCAGCTGTGGCAATGATCACCTTCTTGGAGCTCATTTTGGATATAGTTAGGAAGCAAGGAAGTAATGGCATGTCCGGACAGAGCCTTTCAGATTCTGGCTCTAATTGCTTAACCTATATCTCAGTCCCCCATCCAGAAACAGGACAGAATATAGCTACCCCTAAAGCAAGGGGTGGATGGGAACTTATCCAAGGGGAAGTTGGTCACCTGGCTGCATAATGTTAATGAAGACAGCGGGAGATAAAGTCCCTTCTGCCCTATTTTCCCCTAGTAAACCTGGATTTGATAGTTTGCTGGAAAGAAGCTTATTAACATGTGAGAGGAGCTCCATTACTAGTGACATGAGATGAATAATTTACAAAACTGAGAACCAAGGCCAGATTGTCTTTCGTAGTAAATAAAAACAGTTCTTTATTGTCAAAAGAAGGACTGACTCTTTGGCACGGTCTGGTGACAAAGCAAAGCTCCATATGTGGGAAGACAGGCACAAGAGGCTAAAAGCATCTGTTCAGATATGCCTGAGAAATTATCTCATGTTTGCCTGGCCAAAGAAACCAGTGACCATTCAGGACAGAGCACCCCCACTTTCCAAAGAGGCTCCTTGATTTATTCTGGTTTGTGGGGCTTCTGAGATGCAAAGCCTTATACCCACGTGATTCTGATTAGGCTTCTGGCACATCTATTTTGTTCTCTGCTGGCAGAACAGTCACCCAGCAAGTCTGACTCTGGTTAAGCCCTCCCTTCCCACTCCCCCATCCCCTGTTGTTACTAAGCAGGACTTTTCTGTTTCATCTCACTTTGCTTTTATTATGGCAAAGCCCTATAAAACTATCAAGTAGAGCTGGCTGAAAAGCAGTGTTTCCAGTGCACTGGAAATGTAGGTTTTTAAATATATATATATAATTTGGTTTTGATCCAAATTGAACAGAAACTTTTTTCATTTTTTTGAAAGAAAAGTGATTTCCAGTAAGCCAGAAGCTCCCCAGACCCTGCTGCAGCCTCCCAGTGAAATGCACGTCAAAGCTTGTCAGCTTCAGCGGGCAGCTGCAGAGCTTCCAGCGTCCCTGGCCTTGGGGCAAATCTACCAGGTGCATCCGTTCTGGAGCCAGACTTGTGCTCACTATGTTTCTTCTGTCCTAGAAGAGACCTGCCAGGAATACAGGTGGGTTTCCTCAAGCTCTCTTCCATAGGCATGGGGAAAGTCATCTCTGCTCAGTATAGTTCCAGCAAAATAACCCAGGCTCAAGGAACTGGAGAAACCATGTTTCATAGGAACATTTCTGACCAGCTCCATTCTCAAGGATAACCTTCAAAGAAGAAACTTCTTGGCTGATGGAGCTTTTTCATTGCAGAGCTATCTGATCCATCTGGAACATGACTGCCTTGCACAAGGTTCCAATCACAGTGATTCTTTTTCATTTAAGCTGGCTGCCAATAGATAGTACTCAGTATGGAAATGTCAAGAAGATGACCATCCCACCCGTGCTAATGGTTACTGGGGTGATGTCAGTGGATGACAATTTGGAACATCTAAACTGCTTTCTTTGAAAACAGAGGATCCTGGTACGGTTTTATGACCTTGCTGGGTGTATCTTCCCTTCACCCGCTTAGGCCCTATGATGAAAACAGCCATAAATGGTGCGGACAACTTCAAAACAGATTCTTCTGAAGCAACCCATATGGATATGACAAGCTGGTGAACCATACAGCGTGCTACAGCTTGGCACCATGCCCGCAACTCCTTCCTATAAAATGGGCAGTTTTTAGACCCATTTAATCACACTTAAACTAGCTTTTTATCTCATTCGTTCTGTGTCATAAGTCTCCCTCCAAATACTATAAACCACTATGGCAATACCATGAAATACAGGCCAGCCACACATTTTAGAGTCATCTGCCTGTTCTCACACTTTGTTTAAATTAATATTTCATGACAAGTATCTGTTTTCTGTAGATTTTTTTTAATGCCACTCTTCCTCCCAAAACACACCCCAGCTCTTGAGGAAACATATCCATGCCCACAGCTCAGCTCCACACTCTGCGAAGCTGGGCTGCCCACGACCACCTGCAGTCAGGCAATTCCCACCCATGGCCTCCCCTCACCGAAGAACATAACTGGTACCGAGTCCAAAACACAATTTTAAGAGTTGCTTAACCAAGATAAACCCCAACGTCTCTTCCCTGGGAGACTCAAGGCAGCATTTCATAGTTAAGCTCCAGTAACTGGTCTTAAGCTGTACACTCCATTTTCACATGAGGAAACTACAGCCATTTTCAGCCCCTACATCCTTGTCAAGGGCTTTGGCTGCAGGTGCAGTTCTGAAGTACCCGGGCATCTGGAAATGGGGAAGCAGCCCTGAAGGGACATGTTAGGATTCCTCCCCTTCAGGATACCCTCAAACGTGGCACAGATGGCTCTGTGTCACCTGCTCCTCTGAAGGGATATTACAAGTAAGATAAGGATTGTTTGGATTTTCCTCTTTTACAGCCACTGGCTTTCCTTGTTCAGCCTCCCTGTGCTAGCCCCGGAGCGTTGCAGCAGCTACATGGAGAGATTCCCACTGCTCGCTTAGGCGCAGGGGGTCGTGTACAAAAGCCATGCAGTGATGCAGAGAGAGAGGGAGAAGTTTTTCACATTGATAAGCAAACTAAGCAAGCAACTCGATGAGAACTGCCATGGGGGTTTTAAAAGGGACAATGTCACAGTCACATAGGTTTTTATAGATCTCCTTTTCCTTTCACTTGCACAAAAGAAACCCCAATAATGGCAATACTTTCCTTCCATATTCGTCCCTCTCATTTTGGCCCATTGACATATCCTGAGAGCAAACCAGGATTAACTGAATTCCCCATCTTGTACCTAAAAGAGAGTGCCAGTTCCTTCTGCCCTATAGATGCTTCCCATCACAGGACCTCAAGAGTTAAAGTTCCCTGATAAGCATTAACCTCCTGAGAGGGAGAAAGACATCTGCTTTATATTTTCATAGCCCAGAGTCTCTGCACTCCGGTTTTGAAATGTCTGCATTCCATATAAACAGAAAGAAGCCACCACAATTTATGCAATGATACACCAACACATTAAAAGGGTTGTATTTTACTCTAATGAGAGAAATAAGGTATCATTTCCTTCACACAAGGAAGGAAGAGCTGTTGTAATAAATGCCAAATGGGCACCCCTTAATTTCTTTAAGGGCAAGGGTATTATGACAGCCAAGACTTTGAACTCCAGCTACCTATTAAACAAATCTTTACCAAAACAGATTTTGACACTGCAAGGATATCTTGGGAACTAAAGGATGCAAATTTATTTGTATATAGTTTACCAGGAGAAAGGCATGCCTGAATATCTGTTATGTTTCTGATGAATTCTTTACAAAGGAAATCCAAATGGAGTACATAAAAAGAGCCAGACCTGACATAGAATCCACTACTAATGGCAGAGGGAGCTGTAGGTTTTTACTCTTTTTGACTCTCCAAACAAAATCAAATGACAGCTCTGAAATGTAGATCTTCCCACTCAACGCCTTCTCTCACTGACCGGTGTGCAGTGTATGTTTCTTGGATGGACACATGCAGCCAGCAACATCTGYACTGCAGGAAAATCTACCCATGGCCACTGAAAACCAACAGCTAGAAACTGCCATGTCTTTTCTGGGGTTCATGCTGTTATGAGAGCATAGAAACATGGGTCCAACTTTGTCTTCTGCAGAACTTTTGGAGACTCGACATGGAAAAACAGAAATCTTTCTACAATGGTATGAAAATAAAATGCTGTCACACAGTGCTCCTGAACCTTCCTCTTCCTCCATGGCTAAGAACTGGTCTCTTAGAGAATGGCCAAAAAAATTGCCATCAGGTAATGGGCTACCAGGCTTCAGCTGTTCTGCAGCAATTGCCTCTGTGGTACTCACATCCTTTGCACTATTATTTCCCAATGGGGGAATATAACTCTGAGACAGCAAGAATGAATGCAGATCTTCATTTCTGCTGCAGTGATGAATGACTGTTAGTTAACTACGGATGGGGCCAACAGAGAACCAAACAAACAATGTGTCTTTCTGGGATGTATAGAGAGGGAACAAACTAAATGAATGGAAGTTGCCTTAAAACATATCTTGATCATGCTGCAGATTCTGCCTAGCTATAGATAATGTGACAGCCTTACCGTAGAAGACAATTTTCATATATTTGAGTGCTTAAATAAATTACAGTGAGAGGGACTCTAATTTATGAATTTCAGCATTATTCATATTGACCCACTAAAGCAAACAAATTAAAGTCCTATAGGACAGCAGATCAAAAAAATTGATTTTAGAAACATTTTTAAATTTTAAAATAAGGAAATAAAGGCCAGATGAAATTCCAGTTCCCACTCTGAGATACTATCATCTGAAAGACCACTATAAAGGTCTATTCAGCCAAAGATCACACTTGCCTTGCAGGAAGTCCTCTTTATGCACTGTTAATTACTTCAACAATCTATAAAATTAATGGCTAAATGAACCACATTTATAGAGATTATATTTCAAATATTATTTACTTCTAACAGAATATCCATTGTTAGTAATTACTAGATTTATGAACTGTTCRGAATAAAATGGACACACCCCAGGGAACCTGCTTCAATCCCACAAATGCATCACAGATGCATATATACATCACCCCTTCAATCCGACGCTGATGAGCTGCAGCACGGAGAGCCTTTTCCCTGCCCTTTCCAGTTTTCTCAAGTCCTGCATTTCATGCTCCTGCAAAGGAGGGCAGGGAGGACAGGGCTGCTGAGCTCCCTCCTTGCAGCCAGGAGACCTGGAGCCCCTCGGAGGACGTGGGTGCTCCTTGCTGTGCTGTCTCTTCAGGCCTCCCCAGACTGATGCTACCCACTATGACTATTTGTACACGCAAGGCAGCTCTGATGTGCTGGAGGACACCTCCCTGCCTGCCAAAAGCTAGAAGCCAAGGCCAGCCACATCTCCAGCTCTGCTTAAGAGTTCTGCCAGCAGCAGACAACCTTTTCAACTTAAAATACTCATTTTTAAAGAAAAAAAAAGAAGTCAATCTGTCTTCTTTTAGACCAAAAACTTCCTACTTTAGTGACCATTAATGCTGCAATGGCTAACTTCACAAGTTCGACAACCTAGGAGGAAAGGGAAATCTTTCTGACTTAAAATAATGGAAAAAAATGTAGAACCACACGTTTGTTTAGACAGTTGTCACCACATCTAGCGCCCTCTCAGTGAAAGCTCCTGAGAGACAAGATTATTGTCTAATTTCACACGGGGGAAACTGAGGCATGGAGTGGGACAAAGCACCCTGCCCAAGGCCGAGCGGGAGGTCTGCCTCCAGAGAGGAGGCAAAATCAAGTCTTGCAGTTTCCTGTGGGCTAATGTTTGGCTCAGCCTTCCACTCTGGGCATTTATAATGCAAGCAGAGAGGAGACTGAGCGCACACACTTGGTTATTTCCCCCGTACGTGAACGCAGCCTCACCTCTCCGTAACAGTCCCAGATGGTGCTGTTGGGGTTCACTAGTGGCACATTGGCCAAGCTTGCGAGGCACAAGTCCCGGGCGAGTGCAGACCGCTGGCTTGCACCRCTTGCTGGCAGGGCTGCGGTCCCGCATAGCAAGCTCTGAAAGGGAAAGTGGGGCCCCGTAGCCACTGTTACACTGGCGCTTCCCATGTCAGGTCACCAGGGACATTACACACAGATTAAGGGAGAATCAAAGGAGCCAGGCACAGGGAAGACAGGTACAAGCACATGTCATGGGTCAACTCAACTCTTCGTGGTGTGCTTTTCCAAGGAGACCTGTCAGCCTCAGTCCTCACCATGTCCGCACAAAAGRCTCCACCAYGCTTCTCCCCAGGGTGCAGTTCTGCAAATCTGACTGCTGCAAGCCCTYCTGAAGGCAGGGGAGATGAAAGGCCTGGTTGCCTCRCTTTGATCCACAGACTAAGCCTCAAAGCAAGCACTCACTTTCCTCCACAGTAGCACTGAGCAGATGGTTCACAATGTGTAATTTATGGGCTCCCCTTCACCTTGCTTCCTGCTCATGGCACGTTCACGAAGATCAGCCTGAATGCTACACGTGATCCTGCCTTTTGGATGAGAGAGCTTTGTCACGTAGTTGTGACCAGTCACAGCATCCACGTGATGTTTGGTTTTGTCCCCATTTGGGAGAGCTGGCAAATTATTTCCAATCTACATACTTGCCTCCTCAGCTTTTAAATTTGGTTTCCAATGTCACTATGTGACCTTGAAATTAACATTCTGCAGGCTTCCAGAGCAGTCAAAAGTAGCACTTGGATGTTAGCAGAAAGTTAACCTCAAATGGGCACAGCTGAAGCAAAATTATGTAAAAAATTGGGATACCATGTGTGCACGGTACAGTCAACGCTGGTCACTGCATCAGCCTTACTTCAGGGAACCACATGACAGCAACAGCAAGAGCAGAGTGAAAACCAAGTAATGCTTCAAGGGCTTGGCCCCAGTGGCTGCATTTGGGTCTACCACAGAAACTGCACACAGAAGTTATATTGTAAAGAGCATTGTGCATCTTTCACCCTGATACAAACTGTGTGGATCTGGGTGCAATTTAGCTACATGCTGTATGTGGTGGAAACTCTGACTAATCTTTCTACATGCACAGTGCTGCATAGGAAGACTGATGAATGTTAATACCTGTAATTGGAGGTAAAGCTGGTGAGTGCTGGGGAGGGGACTGAACAGCTGTTTTGCAGGTGTTCAGAAACCCTCTGCTTCACCAAATCATCATGGGAGGGATCTGGGTTTGAGCAGATCCCGACTGAGCTTGGGTTGTTTAAGTTGAGCTTTACTGCTTCCAGGCACCAGCTCATGTCATCCTTAAGAAATGCCACCTTTCCTCTCCATTCTAAGTATTGTTAGAGCCATAACTGTCTATACTAAAATTGTTAGACTTCCAACTCTATCAAAACCATTYATACATGAAGGCTTGAATTAGTCCTCTCTATGGTGGTGCCCAGGTGATGGTCATAGACCGCCTTAAGAGCCAGGTCAGCTTGGGTGTTAAGTCCCAGAATCTGCTTCCCCTGAAATCAGTAGCAGTTCAGGAAAATCAGCTGCAGTGACAACTTTGTATGGCTAACAGAGCAGCCAGGTCCTCTGCTCAGGTCCATCTAGGTGCCCTGGTGTGAGATTATTGGTGTCCAGGACCCACGTCACCAGTAAGACCAGTCACCCACTTCCTTTTATAGAAACTACCACCAGAAAAGGGGAAAAGAAAGATCTTGTGATGGACAAGGTATAAAGTCACCTTACATTTACCCAAGAAAATTTCTTACTTTCTGCCTTTCCAAGCTATTATTACCTTCTTTTACTACCTCTTCCTCCCTCTGTGATTTAGAAGTAAATCTTTCTCTTCCTTTTGACTCATCTCCTACATTCCTCCATTTGGAGATGCAGGTTCTCATCAGTTCCAGGCCTCTTCCTATGCCAGATTCTTTGGGAGGACTTTTTTCCCTTAGTAGAAAGCTGAATGTCTTTCTCTTCCCTTCTCCTCCCTTGCTTTTCCAGATCAGGCCTGCACCTTCCAGTCAGAGCTATTCATTTTCCTCCTGTTGCCACACTCCATGTAGTTTCCCATTTCCCTTCGTCAGGTTTTCACCTGCCAGATTCAATCTTCTCCTTTTTGACAACTTTATTTAGACTCCTTTAATGTGTTACCGATATTATCCCTCCTCCTCTCCTTTTTGGCTGGTATTTTCCAGATTGGACAAACTACCCATTTCTTTCAGTTCATAGACAGGCATTTCACACGTTTTATATAAACCTGTGTGTATGTGCCTGTGTTTGTACGAATATAGATATAGATATAAGCCAAAAGTTGTATTTCCTAGCAGGAGAGAAAACACAACAGTAAATTTCCTTTTTCTACATCCACTCTACAGTAGCTCCATTTAAAGAACAATAATTCAGGGAGGGAATGTATAAACCAAATCCAGTTTCTTCCGATATGTGATGGGACAATGGAAGAGAAACAAAATTCCTTCCTTTCCAGGGAATTCTGAAGGATCAGCTGGGGACAAAGTGGCATGGAGAAACATAACCCATAAACCATGCTTTGCGTGAGATCCACAGAGGTGAAAGAGAGGTTTTCCACTGCCTTCACTGGCCCAGGATCCTGCTCTGAAAGCCAGGTTAGGACATGACCTTGGTATGTCCAGCTGGTTTTCCTCACTGTGAACAGGATCCAAAGAGCAGGTCAAGTAGGTACCCTCCTCTCCAAGCTGCTGGCGCACTCTGCTCCAGAAAAGTGTCAGCTCCATCCTGGACACCGAGACACACTTTTGGACAAACATTATAAATAGCTTGTTCTAAAACAGCAGGTAAAACGAGTTGTCATTGACCATTTTTAATAGGACACAAGGCTTTAAAACAGCAGTCAAAGGAAAGTAATTAAACACATAAGCGTATATGAAAAGTGGGATAGAGTACAACATGGGTTTGCCAAAGATAAATATCCAATTCATCTGGCATCAACTTTGCTAGAGATTTCTGAGAGGATATGCAATGAATCAAATTGATCTGGGCTTCGGTAAACTATGTTATACAGAGCCACATGGAAAATGGCTTATTACAAAAGAAAATGGGAGTATATACAACATCYGAAAAGCACTTCAAGTAGTGACTAGTGTGAAAGGCAACACATTACGTGAAAAGGAAATTCTTGGACTAAAGAGAATTATTAGTGGAGCTCTTCAGTGTTGGATCTTGGGAACTTATCTTACCATGTATTCTCATTAATGACCATGACACAGTATGTAAGAAATGCACTAATGAAACTGGCTGATGACCTCAGGTTCAGAAATATTGTAAACAGGGAGAAGAGCAAGAAGGTCAACATGAACTGGATGATCTTGAGATAGGAAGTCACAGAAAATACACAAATTCACAGTGCAATGTGTGAGGCCACGTGTCACAGTAACCTCACTGAAGGGGAAGCAGGGGGTGTGAAAGACCTGGGAGTATTGACTAAATGCTTCCAGGAGGCAGAGGGTAGTGACAACTCTATTGTACTGGAGTATTGTGTCCAGTTGCACTCAGGGAAGATAAATTCACAGTGGAACACATGAAAAGGAGGGTTCTGGGATTAACAGAAGAACAGGGACCTGCGTTCAGGAGCAGAAACCGAAAGAGGATGGCCTGATTGCAAGGAGAGTGAAGGCTCCCCTTGATTGAAATCTTCAAATTTTTTCAGTGACAGGAAAGGAAAAGAGTGAATAAGCTAAAAGACAGCACTGGAAGATGGGGATGTGAATGGGTTGAGAGGAAATTTGAGCTGTAAATTAGAAGGAGGTTCAGTGACAGCCTTGCAGTATGAAAATACAGGCAAATGGCCCTTAACCGATTTCAGGACAGAGCTTGCACAGTTAGTGAATGTTTATGGGATTTCATTCTCTCAGATAGCGGTAGCCTGGCCTGGCGACTGAGGGGGCTTTGCAACAGTTCAGAACACAATCTAACTTAATACTAAAAATTCCCCAAATTGTCTTGCCTTTGCTTTCTTAAACATCTCTTCTCCAAAACAGACCTCCAAAAAAGAAGAAAGGCCTCCCTTCCAAGCAAGTCAGTATGGCAGAAGAACAGTATTCAGCCACAACTGCTCTTCCTGGGTAGCAGAATTGACTGGTAAAGTTTTTTACTCAAAATGAAATGTGGGGTAAAGGAAAAGACAGATTCAAAGTATATAGGCCAGAAAACCTCCAAGAGCCCGTTGCAACTTTGACCAGGCAAAAGCTGTAACAGTCTGCTCAACTTACAGATACTTGTTTTGATCATCAGCCCATCACTGAAGGACCAGAACCTTCTCCCATCATTAACAGCTTTCACTGCCAGCATTTCCCCGCAGCTGAAGCCAGCCGCTAGCTGAGTACACTCCGTCCTGTCAGAAATGTCCCAAGCTTCAGAGGTGAGAAGTGCAAGGTCTCCCAAAAGCCCTTGGAGAAGCTTAATGGCAGCAAGCCGTTACTATCAAAAATGAGCAGTGTTGTGAAGGGAGATAGCAAGAAGGCAGTCAGGCGAGGTTTTTACAGTACAGAACAAGTCCAAATCCCCATCTTCCCATGATTTGACATCTTTGAGAGAAACAGACTTTTTTCTGTTTTTAAAGAAAAAAACATTCCCTGCAGTGAACGCAACCCGAGTATCCTAGCATCACATCACTGTAGCCAATTCAGGAAGTGCAAGTGAGGCCCTGGGCCTGTAATTGGGGCCACATGGACAGTCCCCGCACTCACAACAAAATATCCTGGCCTCTCAGCCCAGCCGCACGGCTCCAGGTGAGAGCCGAGCTTAGGTATCAGAGCTGCTGCGCACCCTCTTCATCATGACCTTAGGCAAGTAATTCTGACTCGTTATCGCAGTTCCCCATCTGCAAAACAGGGGTAATCATATATCCCTTCATCCAACTCTGTTTAGAAGCTCTTCAGGGCAGGGGATGTGTTTATTAAATGAATGTATAAGACGACCCTGATTTTGGCTAAGGCAACTGAGTGCTACAGTAATTACATATATAATAGAGAAACATAATCTTATAAATAATACAGATATAAATAGAATCATATTACATAAATTATTATAATGGAGAATTGGTGGCCATTCCCCTGAAAAGTCCCAATGCTTAGTGTTTTCATGTTTTTGTTTTTGTAACATACTAATCACTTTCATATCATAAACAAATTATGGTTTTAATAGATGCCACATTTATGGAACTTTTACAGCTAACACGCAGCAGAGCTCTTGTCCTCCACAGCTTTTCTTTTTTCTTCTTCTTCTACTTTCTGCTGAAATAGCAAAATATATTCTGTAGTAAATTAAGTGCAATTCACATGGCATTTTGTATGAACGTAGTGTAGATCTCAATGTGGTCTATGAAACAAGCCTTGTTAGAACTCTGTAGCCCTTATGTTCCCTTTTTGTACTTATAATTCTCRATATGTTTTTGCTGCAATTTCATGCAGGGAACAACAGGGGAGCCTTTCTCTATCTAATACAACACCTATGAATTCCCATCAACGCAAGTAACAGACGGGGAGGCCCAGAGGCAAACTGGATGCTGCCATCTGCACAGACAGTACACTTCCATCCTGCTTGAGGGCAAGAGTAAGGGAAAGCCCTCCTAAAGTGAGGCATGTGCAGACTTCCGTAGGCAAGTTCAACTTCTGATGAACCTTTAGGACTCACAAATCAATCTCAGCTTTCCCCTGGGCTATCCTTCTTTCCCCTGTTGTGCTCATGCCTATACCAGTCTCCAGCAGTGGCAAGAGCAGCTGCTGGGAGCGCAGGGCACAGCAATGATCCCTCCTCACTGGCAGCATGGAGCTTGGAGGCTTCCTGCAGCTGAGGTGGCGTCGCTGTGTGTAAGCTCAACACCACCACTGAACTCCGCTATTACTTTTTGTACTGTATTTGGCATCYCTGGATCTGTTTGAAAAAAACAGTTTTCCAAAAGAAGCCTCAGCTTGTAGCAACTGAGTCCAAAGAAAGTCCCTGTTGGATGATCTTGCTTATCGAGCCCAGAAATCCAGGTTACAGAACCATTGCTGCTGTGAAAAAAAAACCAGCACCTTGAGTTGCAGGAGCCTAACATAAAACATACCGGGCTGAGAGGCCCAGAGAAAGGTGGTGGAGACAAGATTAATGGTTTTAACTGGGAGTGAAACCCAGTAATTAAGTAGTGACCCATGACACTTGAGAAGCAGTAACAGTTTGTTGACCACAAGAATGATTGCTCAGAGCGCCTTCTTAATGTTGTAAATGTGAAAATGATTTACAGCATGACCAACAGGGGAAAAAAAGCAAGCTAGCAAGCAGTCACGACCGACATTAGCAATTGTTCCTGACTGCACACATAAGTGGAGGTAAGAAAGTAGAAATACTTTCGGTGTGTAGCATGGTAGCAATATATCAAAATTACTAACAGCAAAGGAACCAAACTCCTTGAGCTGAGATGATTAAAAAGCATGCAAGTGCCATTCATAACATTGAAACAAACAACAAGCCTGAATGAGACGAAGGCTCCGTTTTGGTTTTCAGTGGGACTTGTTTGCCTTTAATCAGGAGTCGTGAGCATATAGGAGCCTTGYGGACACAGTTAAAAGCAAATGATTAACATCCTGTACGAGTCTCAGCACATAAGCAGCTCTGCTTCTGCAAGAGAAGTAGGAAGACCCTCGGGGGGATTTCTGCAGCATCTGAAAGCCCAAGTCAGTTCAGATTTAGCAATAATGAGATTGAGAGAGAACTAGCAAAGTGTGTTTGAGAAGGACATGATGCTTGTCCTCCAGTGAACTGCGCACACTGAGGATGATAAAGTCCAGCTTTGCAGTGGCACCTTTTGTGATCCTGGGCAAAGGCAAGAACATCAGGCTCCCCTCTTTGCTTRTAAAATAGGAAGACAATTGAGCCGCCTTCTTCTTGGCCTCAGTCTGCCCTGCCTGGTAGTTCATAGGATGGTCTCATACAGCTTGTCCCGGTGCATATCCTTGAGGCCAGCAGCTCACTCCCCTTCTTCCCCACTGTGCAGGGCAATATCTGCCCACCTTTCCTTCAGGCAGGGTGACTGCTTGGCTCCATYGCACTCTATCAGCAGGCAGGCAGGCAGCCTCACCATCCAGCCCAGCACCTCCAGGATGCTGCTGGCCAAAACCCCATACCCTGAGGCTCAGCTGTATGCTGCTTATGCAAGCAAAGGGCTCCAGGCATGCTAAAACACCTCATATAAGACACTGAGCATCTCTTGTAGGCAGTTCTCTCTTCTGGTTCTTCTTCCCTGGTGAAGATAAGCTGGCCATGTCCATCCCATCTGTCAACCCCAACAGCGTTGCATTGCCCCTCAGTAACCACAGTGCAAACCTGCTCTTCTCCCCTCTCCAAAATGAACCGGCAGTGGAGGAGATACAGAGGGGGCAGGGGCAGGGATTGGAAGGAGGCTGAGCAAAAGAAAGAGCAGGGCCTTGTTTCAAATGCAATTATTTTCATTCTTGGCTTTTGCGGCATCTCTTAAGCCCTCTGTTCCACCCTCTCCTGATAAAAGCTGGTAGGTTTTGTTATGTTTTTTAGTATGGTCATAACCCCATTTTATATAGAAGGGAAAATGCCGGCTCCCCGTGGCTTTCATGTATTTTCATATTGGTGTAATTCAAACAATACGACGACTCAACTTGACGTCGTTTCCTAGCTGCAGCGGGGTCTGTGGTAATCGAGAATTTAAACTTTATTGGGATGCCTGATGGAGCAGCAGCACACACCGCAGAGAGCCCTGATAAAGGCCAGCAGCGGATGGAGCTGGCAGACTCAGCCCAGCAAGGGCAACTCTTTCCCCAGGTAGGTGCCATCCGGTCGGGTGAGCCACCCAAAAGAGCTGCCATCTCTTCCCAATGAGATGCAGTCATGCAAAGGGCCATGACACATGCACAGCTACTGAAGACAAGCCAATCCCACTCGCACTGTGATGTTCAGGAAGAAAACAGAGGTACAGAGCACCTATCCTTCTTTTCCAGAACCCTGGAAGTTGGCTTTTTGCCACCACAAAGCCATTGTTAATTCTTCTCTTAATAATAATTCTTAGAGCATGAGAAGAGTCAGTGTTTTGTTCCAGTAAGGACAAGAAGCTTTTGCAGTCTGTTTTTAATTATGATATGAGGAGGAAGGACAACCAAAACTTGGAGGAGCAGGTTTGGGAGAAGAGAGGTGGAAAAAGTGGTGTCTTGGAACTGCAGGACTTAGGTGGGTCATTGCCTTTGTGCGTGTGCACGTTTCCAGCTAGAAGCAACTCCGCACAAATGCGTGCCTTTGTGTTGGGTGTACACATGTCCCTGTACATACACACATCTAAGAGGCAGGGCTGGTAGCACAACCTATTATTAAGCTTGCCAAACATTTCCAATTATAAGGCCCTGTTTTCAATTGTTAATAACTTTGTCAAACTTAAACCAGTTGGGCTGCGATTTTCCATGCCAAGTGTCTGCCTCAGGCTGAATTTTTTATTTTGGCTTTTTTTTTTTTCCTAATCATCAGCCAGAAAAAGGTCAGCTGTTTCAGAGAAGATGGCTAGGGAAAATACAAGGGGTTGTAATATTACAAAAGTCCTAGCAACCTTGTCTTGCAAAAGGTCTAGACTCCTTGTGCTTGGAGAAATGACTGGAAATCTGCTGGGAGGGAGGATGTAATGAAAATCTGGTGAAATCTGACAGAGCAAAATTGCTCTGAAAAGCCTGTTTATACCCTAGACATACCTCATATATCTCTGCAATTCCATCTCCCCTGAGCACACTTTAGCCTTTTGCCCTCCCAGSCATGACGGGACTGTTTGGGACCTCTCCGTCAGAGCCCAGCTGCACTCAGACAGAGGACACAGAACCTGTTTTTCTTTCAACCCTGCTCTACTAGCAGCCGAGGTCCTTCCATTCCCAAGCACAGAGTCCCCCTCTAGTCTGGCACCCCTCTCTGCATGTCCTGCATGCTGCATTTTTCAGTCCCAACAAGGAATGCAAAGCAAGGAGCAGTGTAAAAACACAGTTCTTCCATATAAAATTCATGATAGCAAAGATGTGTGTTTGCCTCTTCCCCTCCTTGAAGCAGTACCTTCAGGATCCCTGGAGTTTGCCCACTTATTAATACCACTAACATTAACATCTGTTTCAGATTGGTTTATATGGATGGGATTTAATAACAAATATGTTCTCCATTAATGCGAGCCCTCACCATACCTACAGTTACTAACAGGCTTAAGTATTTTCTGATCAGATCAGATGTTCTCTGTGGTTTGTTTGTCAGATTTTATGTTTGGTGACTTTCTTCAGGCCTGAAAATTTAAACATGCAAAGAGTAATGTGGAGCCACCAGCAACACCAGTGGGTTCAGAGAAACCAAAGCTGGAGAGGTGTATTAGAGCATCACTTCTGATGGATTTACAAACTCCTGGCCTGATATGTCGATATGCTAAAACACCCTCTGCCACCCTGTGGGAGGTCTGCCTTCCCCCTCGCACCATGCTCCTGGGAGAAGCTGGACACATGGTCACTGGCACTTGCGTTCCTCTGGGGCTCATAGAAAGGTCTTCAACAGCATGGAAATGCAGCTGAAAATTTCATTTATATGGACACRCGTGTGAGGATTGCAGCCTGATAGACAGGACTTTAAGCAAAGGATGCTGAGTCCTCAGCAGTCATGTTTCTCAAGAGGTGAAGGAATCACTGAAATGATGTAGATCTGAATCACTAATATCTACATGAAAGATCTAGGAGAAAGACTACAGTTCACAGAGGATCATAAAGCAGCTGATGCTGCCAAAAGCTCAGGGAATGAGGATAAGGAGACTGCGTCTATTATGGCTTCTCAGGTGCTGCTTCCTGCACACCACTCTGGAAAGAAGGCTGGACCGAAATGAAACAATGTGATGGCTGCTGATACCAGCTGGGGGCTTGGGACATGAGGTTGAACCTTGAGTCAGTATAGCTCAGGAATATTCAAAAGATGAAAGAAGCCACAAATGGGAAAATTGGGAGCCATGCAGAGGGGCCAGAAGCTGGTAGAAATGAGACAGTAATGCAAACAGAGTGGCTCCCACATAGGTCAGCAGGAAGACATGCTCTCATCAACGAAGGATAATGCATTGGTGGACCAAACAACCAATACAGAAACACAGGAGCTACCACACTGTGATAAAGACAAAACTCCAAGGCTTTTCCTGCTTTCTGGGGAAAACGCCTCACGCCGTTATCTGCTAGGAATACAAGTACTGCTATGCCAGTTCAGATGCAGGTCCATATCATTCAGTACCACTCTCAGACAGTCAACAACTTGCTCCCAATATACCTTCTCCCAGATTCTTGCAATCTGCCACTGACAAACCTCTTTGGCTAGCAGTTGTTTCCCAGCCACTGCATCTAGCAGTCACTGACAAATCTGTCCTCCAAGAATTTGTTTAATCTCTCTGAACGCATTTAAACTATTGGCCTCCACAGCAAGTTCCTGTGGCAATGAGTTCCACGACTCAATTATCCACAGCATTTAATTATCGGCACAAATGTTTCCATGTGCAATAATCTGTTGTTGTTCAACAGAGTAAGCACATCTGACTTCTGTCCAGAAAGCAGAGGAAATTGTCACATGCACTTGCTCCAAGGATCTCTCCTGAAATTTTAAGCAGGAACAAATGAACTTGTACCGAAGTCTGAAAGATGAATCTGATATCTTTGGCACACATTGAATATTGAAATATTGGGAAAATATTACTATACAGGAAGACAGAAATCATCCTCAGTGCGAACATGCCTGTTAAAGGGCTATAGGAAATGGATATACTTCCTTAAAACGAAGATGAAGGTAGTATTCATAAATGAACTAGATCTTCCATCTGGTAAACATCAATGGCGATTTTGTAAATCATAATGAATTGGATTGAATACAATGTGAGAGAGCAGCAGCAGAAAAAGCATTATATTTACAGCATGTTCTTCTTTCCAGAAAATTTCAGAGCACTTTGTATGCAAGAGAAAACAATAAATTTTCTCCCTGGACAGCACCTGATCATCTTAAAGCCCAATGCAACACTAAGCAGTCACTAGTGCAGTCACCAGAAAAAGCTGTATCTGAAGGCATACTATAGCCACACTTTTCAGAGCATTAAAACATGTTTGCCACCTATGTTCAGAAATAACCCGGAGAACAAACAGAGTTTGTAGTGGTACTTCAGCGTTTTTATAGCAGAACTTCTAAAGTCCAGTCTTGACAACAATATTCGTATGCATCCACGTGAACTATAAACATCTAGGTATACTCACACATACACCTATACAGGTACACATGTAAAACAGACATACCAAAGTGTACAGGGCTGATCCTATGAGTCAGTGTGCGTCCTGGCAGGAGGACTGGAGTCATATCATTTTTTATGTGTGCAATTTCTCATCAGAATTTTTCTCTAATATCTTTCAGCTTTTCATCAAAACCCAGTTCCCTCCCATGAGTGATGGGGAAAGCAGTGCTAATCCTTTTTGATGCAGATGCAAATATTTGTGTCAGAAAATATTTCCAAAACTGGAGTTTATCAAGTGGGGGGATCTGTTATGTTGACAGAATCCCCCCTCCAATATATAGCAACAATCCCTTTTCCACAGACAATTCCAATTAATTGTTGAGGAGCTAAATTTTCTATGAGGGAGAAAAAGCCAAAACACATGTTTGCTGAAAAACATCCTTATCTTTTGGAGCAAAAGCATCTGCCCAAACCTCCTCATCCCAGCAAGGGACACACAACCCCCAATGCAGTAGCAGCAGAATTCAGACAGAGGCAGAGCCATCAGTTCCCACCTCATACATCCAAGAGGCCCAGAGAGAAACCTGCAACAGGTTAAGACACTGAAATATTGTCTGAGAAAGATGTTTTCTCTTTTTTTTCTTCAGAGTGAAAGCCATTCTGCCCTAAGACAAGGTGTGCTCAGACTTGACCAGCAGGGATTCATGAAAGATAACAGGTCCTGTAATACTGCAAAACCCAGCCCATGACCGTGCACTTCTTTTTTGCTTTTAAGCAGCTGTTGCAATGCTGAGCAGGCTGACGGGCTGAACTTACATGGTGGTTAGAGCTGCTCAGCTTACGCGTGGGGAACCCAAGAGAAAGGAACTGGAGTTTCTCAGAGAACCTCCTCACTTTTCTAAACTCATGCCTACACAGACAAGGGCAACTAGTCCCAAATCTTCCCCTTCTCACGTTTTGAGTTGACCAAACACAAACCAAGAGTCACCCAGAAATCTTATAGTCATGACCTGCAGGGCACAGTCCCAGTCTACCATGGCTGGCCAGACCTGGCTACAGACACATGCTGTCACTAACTTTCTTTTGGGGCACACCAGCTTGGGCAGGAGGTTCTTTCAGGGTGCAGTACGGCAGGCAAACTCRAGTTAGTCACATCAGCCAGCCTGCAGCACGGCTACATGGCTCGGGGTGAGCACACTCGCATGCTGTGTCTGTTTAATGCCTGAGTGTGCTGCCAGCAGCTTACCAGAAAAGGGGTTGATTTTTTTCCGCTTTTCACTTTCCCTGGCTAATACGTGCTGATCCCCAAGTCCGAGGGCAGACACAGTTCCTGAGGGCGTCACTGGAAATCAGTGAGAGCCGCTGTTCCTCTGCGGCCATTTCAGCTGGAGACCTTGCATGGTGCAAGGTGGAGACGAGCAGAGTTTGAAACAAGCACCCAGCGCCGGATTAGCTCTGCAAGGAGGAGCCAGTGCCCCMGGCGCCGGTGTGGGGCTGCGTGATGTGCGTGGATGCTCCCACCAAGGCCCGTGGGCGCTGCAGCTRCTTCGTCCCAGGGGAAGCAAGGCCCACAGAGCTAAGCGGTAAAGGCTGGCCCATCAGGGCTGCTTCAGACAGGAGAATGTGCATGGCCACGAGGGACAACTTAACCAGGCTCACTCATCCTTCTTCTCTCCTTCACATGCCAGGTGGGAGGTTTGACCTTGGGCAGTAGATCCAGGGACCGTCCCACGGAGCAGACACACATGGAAGTGTCACACACAGAGGAAGATGAAGTGCTTTTGCCTGTGACCCCAAGCGAAATGGCAAGCCCCAATCGGCCGGGGTAGCCCAATACCCACTTTGCGTTTATAAGCTGTCCTCTGGGTAGGATTTCCAGGCGCATAGCGTCATATCTTTCACACTTTTTGAGCAGGGCTATAAATTACGGCAAGAGTCCCTGCAACTTCAGGCCGATCACTCCGTACTCCTGGCGCCTGCTGGGTTGTTGTTGCTGTTGTTACAGCTACAGCCCCAAGCGGGAATCGGGTGATGAACGGCAGGGAAGGGACTTTCCTAGCTGCTCAGCAAAGTGGTCACAAATAGGAAGAAACTGCAGTTTCCTACAACATTTAGCGTTATACAGGCCCTCAGCAGTGCCACACTTTACTTCTTCATTTCTAGCATCCCCCTTTGAGAGCTCTACCCCACTTCATCATCATAAACATGTCAACAATCAGTCCCCGCGGAGGGCTCTGCTGTTTGTTCTTTGGCTCACATGGAGAAAGCATGTCCCCGCTCCAGCCCCAGCACACATTTCTCTATGCTCAAAGGGGCCAGAGCTGGAATGGGGCCATCTCGTGGCTCCTGGACCTTGATATTTAAGGGGGGGGGGGGAGAAAAGAAAAAGAGAGGAACATGAACTTGATAAATATGATCAGCTGCCGGGAACGTGCCTGAAGCCTCCTGCTGCTGTTGTTGACACCAGAAAGCTGCGGAGGCTGGGAGACATGAGGAAGTTTTATTGTTTYGCTCCTACCAAGAACGCACGACTGCTGTTCCAGCTGCCTGGTGCTCCCGGCGTCTCTCGCGGGCCGGTCACCGGGGAAATGGGACACCAGTTCTCCCCTCTGGACCTAGCGAGCCGGGCAAAGCTCCCCTTCGCCTCTCCAAAAGCCTTGGAAGAGCTTCTTCATGGAAACCRGCTCCAGCATGACATTTTTGCAGATTACGTTTTTATCACACCTGAAGTTTTCGCTTCAGCCACGTGACAGCTCTGTGGTCGCAAGGGCTGCTGATCGGGCCAGACCGTACAGCCGGCCGGGGATGCACCCAAGCGAAGCGGAGCGGAGCAAAGCGTGCCACTCGAGGGCACGGCTGCCTGCTCACGCTCTCTCCGGAGCGGCCCCAGCCGGTTCAGCAGGGCTGTCCCTGCCCTGAAAGCTCTTTCATGTTTTAGGAAGAAAGAGGATCCAAAATGTGGCCAGTGGACTCCTCTGAATCYGTGTTCCCTTGTCTGAGCTTAACAAGTAAGTTCAGACTTAAACCTCCTTAACGCAGCAAGGTGGGGTATTAAAGGACCGTGAGTGAACGTTATTAAAAGCGACRGAGAAGAAAGTAAGCCTGTTCTAGTTAATAGGCATAACTAATAAAATGTAAATATTAAATCAAACAATTGAGCTGAAAGGAGATGAAGACTCCTTTAGGGAAAGGAGAACTTGAAGTGGAGCAGAATTTTAGTAGGGCCATGATGAATAATTTTGCATTGACAAATCATGAACAYATATGATGAAAAGAGAAACAGCAGAGAAGACCCTACACAAATGATGTTGCAGTATTTTTTCATCCTTTTACTTTTATTTTATTTTWTTTTTTTTCAGTGTGCAACGCTCCCTCAATCTTTCAGGTCCGGACATTAGGCACAGTACAAGAGGGAATTATTTTCTTGTATGTAGAGATTTTAGGCCCCCTGAAAGGGGCTTGCTGGACAGTTATGAAGATGTAAGCAGTCTGTATATACCCCCAAAAAACTTCCCCAGTGGTTTGCTAAAAAATATGGTGCAATGCTTGGCTGGATGAAGCATGGGGAAAGAGCTCAGTTTTCACGGCTCATTTAGTCCAAGATTTTTCTTCAGGGACAGCCAGCAAGAAYGCTAATTTTGATCACTTTCTTCTAATGCGGACAAAGGTCTTCTGGGATTTGAGCTGAGACTGACTCATTTTACAGGACTTTGAACAGGCTTTAGTTTCCACCATCTTGGGCTAAATTCAAAGTGGTCACCTGCAGAAGATAGTTTCCAAATCAGCCGCACTCCAAGCCAACCAACTCCTTTCTCTCATGAATTTATAGCAGCAATTCACTTGGAAAAGATAGAGAAGTATTCAGAAATGTAAAAAAAAAAGAAAAAAAAAAGTTTGTCATTCAGCAACGACAGGCAGGGGAGAGTCCCCTTGTCTGAAGTTTCTAACTTTTGTCAAAAATGCTCAGATTTCTGTTTAAAGCAAAAGAACTTTAAAAAATCATTTTTTCAGCCGAAGAGCTCATATTTGGCAGAAACAGACACTGCTTCTCGTGAACATTATCTCTTTTTAATGACCTGCACATTCCACACAGCCCTCTCGTGGCAATGCTTACTTGCCCMAGCAGCCCTGGTGCAGAAATGTCAGGGGCGCTGAGGTGTGAAGGTGCTGAGGGACCTGTAAGGGCCTGCATAAAGCAACAGAAAGAAAATGCAAAGTGGGACTWTTCTGAGCAACTCAAGACTTTCTTCTTATCCAAACCAGTTGGAAAACCTTTAGTAAGAACTCCTCCTCCTCTTCCACCACTGTCCCAGAGACAGATTTAAATAGCACTCTGCTTTGCAAAAGAGTTGTAAAGAGCCCTAGAGCCAGCCAACTGAGATAAAAGGCCGTGGCTGAGTGTTTCTGTAAAGACAACAGTTGCAACACGAGTGACAGATATTTAGCTGTATCCGTCAGCCACGCCACAAAGTTCTTCTGCGAATGGAAGAAAAGATGTCTTTGTGCATCCTATCACRGCTTTGCTCCACGCACCCGCAGCATGTGACATCCCCCTCACAGGACACGCTACTGTCTCCGATGGGCAGGCAAACGGTGCACCCAAACATCACAGCTTTGAGCGTACAGACTCTCTCTGCAGTCACCAGAGTCTCTCTGTCAGTACCAAAGAACAAAACATGGCCCTATGCTTGTTCCTGTTATAGGTTGCACAGATTTAGTGCTTCACAGCTTTGTTGCTTATGACCCTGCAATGCACCAGCAGCCACATTTGCGAGTGTTACCAGCTCTGTGCTTGCTTTAATCCCTGTCCCTCAGCTCACAAACTGCCGTGGCTCCAGGTGACAGATCTCCCGTAGGACAAACCTCACGCCTGCATGCACATCTGGCAAAGCGCGTGCGTTAGGATGGGGGCAGACATCTGTAATTTTGCTTATGCCTCTGCAGAAACCTGCATCTAGAAAGTAGCATCTAAGAGTTACGTTACCTCACATATATATAGCACCCACACTCTGTCCTAGGTTCCTGAAACAGCCTTTCCTATCATTATGAGGTTGAAAGAAAATAAACTTTCATGGTCATTTTTATTATCCTGTATAAAAATTGTTTACCGCTTTTTTCATTTCCATGTTAAAATGCTACACTAATCCGGACCCAGGCAATTCCCTTCAAGCCCCTCCTTTATCATTCAGTGGTTGGACTTGGATCAGTCAAGACAAAGACTTTTTTTTTTCCTAAGTAAATCTACTTTCTGTCCCCATGCTAGCCACTATTTTTGGCAAAGATGCTTAAGAGAGGAGCTTGGAGGAAATGAGTAATATTTTTGATTCTAAAGAAACAAATGCCAAAAGTCAATTTTGAAAAGATAATATAGCTTCAACTGACTCATATTGCTCAAGATGCTGTGGAGTCTGTAGAGTCCCAGTGAAAGGAAGAAGCTGTGAAATTAAACTGTATAAATTGTTGATCTTTTACATTGTTTGGACTTTTTCAATCAGATCTGTATTTCAGTTAATAAAAATAAGGCAGTTACTCAACTTCTTTTTTTATATTCTGGGCAGCAAGCAGAACAGCTCTCAGAGACACCAGCCAACTGCCTCCAGTAAAGCCCAGCTAAATGCAATCACATGCAGCCACTCTCCTTCATCTGACAAGGCAGCATTCCTGCAAAAGTGGTTCTCCCTCACTAATCCCATCATTAAACCTGAAAACCAGATCCTATTATTTTAATTCATCTGGCAGTAGCTCGCCCCATTTTAATTGCACACCCATACAAATTGATATGTTGCTTCAACCCAGACTGAGGGAACCTAAACTGCACCTCGTAGCTGTCAGCAAAAACACACTGAGCAAGTGTTAAACGGTGCCATTTGACACATGGCTCTGTGTTATACCTCTGAGTTTCCAGGCCTTAACTGAGCGTGCTTGCATGATGCTATAAGGGTTTAAGGTCTTGCTGGTAAAAGCTCTCCTTATTTACTCCCTGGGAAGTCACACACAGGGTATTATTTTAGTGGTCTGTCAACACAAAGCTTCAATCTGACTGGGGTTGTGCCATCCCAGGCATATATTAATGAATCACTCTAACAGAAGTTGTAGCATCTTAATACAACCATCCTTTTAAAAAATCAATCAGAATTAAATGTAAACCGCAAAACCAGTAAGTGAGTGTATTGTTAAGAGGTTTTGATTAAAGCTTTTGAAATTAAAAGGATCAGACTAAGGATCGGAGAAACATACCGCAAAATCATCAAAAGAAGATGAGGAGCAGATTTTGTAGCCCTTGCTCTTGAGGGAGATAAATCAGTTCTTTGTATTTTATGTAGGGAAGGGGTTGCAAAACTTGGCCATTGATACACAGAAAATGTACACTTGATTGATCTTGTGTCCTTGAAGCCAATTAGTCTTTCAGTGTTTCTCCTAAGAGGAGCCACCGCTAGCCCAGAACCTGCCGTGCACGTGGGAGGTTTCTCTCCCACCGCTGGGCCCGATGCGCCAGGGCGGCCTTTGGCACACCGCCAACACGGTGACGTCTGCCGGCCGAGGCCGGGCAGCAGCGGCGACCACCTCTAATGGCTGGGAACGGAGCAACGCTACCACCGAGCGAGGGAATTGCTTACGCTGCCCAGCAGGTACTATTTAATGCTTTTATCTCATAAACTCCTTGCACTGAATTTCTTAAGAGAATAACAGCAGCACACCATATCCTCTTTTTTACAGGAGACCTTAAACATCAATCTGAATTTTTGTTTTCAATCGTTGCAAAAATGGGTGAAGGTCATTAACACTGTAGGCACTATAACATGGTCAAACCCTCACCCCCCAAAAACCCCCACTGCCAACCCATTTTTCTTTTATTTATCTACCAAGCCTTCCATTTGTATCCTAACCGCATCCGCAATGTACTCCTTCTTTGGATGTGTAGGGGTGAAAACTGAGCCCTGGCTTTAGCCTTTGGAGTTGAGAGGCTGCATGTGCACTGTCAGAGCTGACGGCAGAGCGGTGTAACTGCCCTCCAGCACTTACAGAGTCAGCAATTTCAGCACAGCTTGCGCAGTAAATAGAGCTCTAAAYTCAGCTGCTGGTTTACAGATAGTCTTTCAGTTCAATTACAGTAAATTTCTCATTCTTAGGCTGCCCAAAAGCCACAGAGATTAATCCCCTTTGCAACACCCTTCTGCTAAACCGAAACCTGGTTAAACACAGGCTTGAAGAAGCCACCTGATTTTTTCTAAATTTACTGCATATTTAAAATTCATATTTATAAGTGATGGAGCAAAACAAATAAAAACAAAACAAAACAAAAATAGGTTCTCTGCTGAGAATTTATGTGGCAAGCTTTGCCCCAGAGTGAGTTTTTATAGCCTGGTTATAAACCTCTGGAAACAGAAGGGTATATAAGGGAAACACTGACAGATCCTTACCTAGAACACTGCAAATGAGCACACTATAAAAATGACTAATTACAGATATTGTAAAATTCAGCTTAGCTCTCAGTCTCAGCCACTGGGCTGGGACAGGGGAGATGCAGGCAGCGATAAGGGAGAGCTGACTGAGGGCCAGGCCCTCGGCTTCTGCTCCTGTTGGCTTTATGCAAAGCTTTGCCCACGTAGAGACTGGGGACTTCTAGGTCTGACCTTTCATTAACACCCATGACTGTGGGAAAAACTTTGTTAAAATGCTCCAAGCTTAATGGAAAGACGACTGTCCATGTGGTACCTGGCCTACAAATAAACCTCCCCTTGCTGACTGTCTGCAACAAACCCCCTGTGCTTCTCCGCCCATGAAGTCCAAAGCAAGTTGTAGTTTAGCTTGCGTCAAGGACCTGAGGACTGACCTCACCCTTTCTCCTGGGGCATAAGGATGTGTTAGGCCATATACTGAAAACCCAGATTCCTCTAAATGCCTTTACCTGGTGACTGAAGGAGGCAGGGAATCCCTCAGAGACTCTGAAGAGCAATGCAGAGGGACGAGATGAAGACCTGGGAGCTGCCTGGAGACTGTCCCCATCAATACTATGCACAGGAATTAGGTGTTTATCGCTTTGGGCCTACCACCACCAAAAAAGACCAAAAATAAACCCAGACTTGATGGCACTGAATGAAATCTCATTGACAGAGGAAAATCCATTTGGGACAAACTTGAAGCGTAGTGATGGTAAGTGATAGCTTCTGCATGACTGTGGGGATGGTGCACGTGCTTTGCCTGTAATGGCAGGGGTCTACACAGTTATTGTCTGCTAAAATGGGAAATTGCTTAGGCCAGATCCTGCCATTCCAGTGAGAGCCACCAGCCCAGGGAATGATGTCCCCTGGGGGGCTGTTCCCTTGCAGGTGTTGAGGAAGGGCATTGTATCCTTTACACCCGTGTTGGAGAAGCTAATGTCATCTGGCAAAGTAGCAGGCAGCACACACTGGGCTTGGAGGAGGGCTCAGGGAAAGACATCCCCCAGCTTTCTGATTTCTTCCTGTCCTTCTCCCCTCTGACAGGGAAAAGCCCCCTTGGAGGTGATGGGTTCCTGTCCCACAAAAGCCAACAACCTTCTTCTCCTCTCTCCATGCTGTCAGGGGTGGCTTTCTGAATGTCTCCTACGCCTGGAGCTACATGGGTCATACTGTGCTGTCAATCACTCCTGATGGCTGTGGAGAGAGAAGACAGAGCGGGAAGACTGGGACAGGATCTCTGCCTCTGTGGGGAGAAGAGGACTCCAGCGAGCACACTGCAGTCACTGTYCCAAACGCCATCATAAAGTGCTTCCTTTTGGAAGTGTCAAGATCTCCATCACCCCCTGAATCTCAGCACCTCATCTCCACGCTGACTGCTGCCTTCAGTACCTGGCTGGGCTGGATTCATGTCCCTTCACATTGTCCCTCCAAAGCTTGCTGAAACCCCATCCCCAAGGTCATGGTGTGCTGACCTGACTGAAGAATTGGCAGCTGTATCTATTAGGAAACCTAAGTGGAGCTGGTCAACTTTACAAGAAAAGGTTGAATTGTTCTTACGCCAGAGGGGCCTGCAATTACAATAAAGGCCTTAGCAACAACAAGGGACAGACCCCGGCCACGGACACCCCGAAGGCCTGAAGATAAAGGGTTGGATTACACAAAGCAGCCTCTCATTATCCACTCCTTGATACTGGTTGGTAACTTTGTTTTTCAAGGAATCCCTTAATTAGGTTTTACAGTGCATAGGTTAGGCATTTTCCAGCAAGAGCTTTATTGTAATGGGTTGCACATGTTCTCATACTGTACACCAAAATGAAACTTAGCTACAGGGCATTTCCTTCCGTTGCTCTTGCTGGGGAGCAGCTTTAAGCTTTTTGTAGACACAAAGCCATATTTCACTCCTGAGAGGCCGTAGCAGTTTCCCACTCCCAATCACTTGGGTCATTTCAACCCTCAACTGTGCAGCAAACTTGCAAATGTGCTGTAGGGAGCAATTCTTATGGGTAGGGGTCAGGTGAGTTAGAGACGGAGAAGACCCAGGAGGTTAATGTCCAGGAGTGTCTCACTGTCAGCAAAGCCCAAGAGTCTCCCAAGGAGAAGCCCACTGTCCTAGGCAGTGCAGCGCACAGCTGGCTACTGCATTGCTGACCATTACTAAACTGCTGTGGGAATCATTTTCTGGGGAACCTCCTCCAAAGCCACCAGTTTCATATTTCTAAGTTGCATTTCAATACACTAAAGTTTGGAAACAGTGTGGAAAAAGACAAGAAAAAATCAGTTTCATGGCAATGAAAACACAATTCATAAATAAAAGAGAAAAATCACATTCAGATCRCCAGATGTTTGGATATGATTTTTCTGCAGTCACTGACTGACCTTCTCCAGATCCTGGACTCCAGAGGTGGGGTACTCAGAGCCACCAGAATTACTTCTTGGACTGCAGTTTTTTCAGCTGGAGATTTTAGCAGACTTAAATAAATGAAAACTGCAATGGGGAGTATGAGCACAGGCTGGAGAAACTRCTCATTGATTCCTCTATTCAGCCCATCAAGCTGATGACACAGCATGACTATTAGAAAAATCCCCAGCTATGATTTAAGCGTGCAGAATTTACCCCCAGCCTTTGTGATCTAGCCCAAAACTTGGAAACTTATGACCATCTTCCAGTATGAGAACGGAGGGGTATCAGATGGAACTTGCATGTGGCAAATTGAGATTAAACAAAAGCGGATAGCTCTGCATACAGCRTATAGGTAAGCGGTGGGACTCCTTGCCACAGGATGTTGTAGGGAAAAACGTTTATGTGGGTTCAAAAGGCAGCTGGACAAATTCACAGAAGATAAATCCTTCAAGGAGTCTTAAACACCACTAACCACAGCACACTTGGTTCTCCTACAAACCTATCTTATCATCTATGACTAGAGCTATAGAAATAACTTCTCTGATGGGACCTCTAAGGAGGAGTTTACAGCCTGCATGGCTGAGCACATCTCTACGCTGCCTTACGAGCGTGGGCAGGGAAGCCTGACAGGGGAGGCATCAGAACCCTGGTAGCATTCCTCACCAGCCCTTGAAGCACTTCAACCTGCAGCAGAGGACTCTGCTTATTCGCCTGGCTGCCCGAGGTGTTGAACGCAGCCAAAACATGCGTTCCGCTTAAAGCTGCTGTTGAGAGATTAAACCTCAGTCCCACAAACAGTCAGGGATGTGACAGCCCTGTGCACACAAGGAGCCTGGCTGAAACAACATTTGCATAAGTGTTTGTAGGAGCAGGAATTTGCAGCTGGGTTTTCCGTGGTACTCGCTCCTGCTTGCACTCGGACCTTTTAAAATCAGGCTATTAGTATGCTTGCACTGAAGAAGGGAATTTATGTTGTCTTTATGCTTTCAGCCTGAATTTGTCCTGAGGGAACAGTAGCAGAAAAAACAGCCATTTATTTTTAATAGACACCAGTGTCGTTACTTAGGTCTGGTGAGCTTAAAGGATTGAGAAGGGAATGATATCATCAAGGAAGTAATTTCTTTCTCCATTTTTTTCMTTCATTTAAAAAAAAATCCCACACAGAAACCAGAATACAAGAACCTTGCTTTGGTTCCTAAATGCTTCCCCTCAGTATTACAACCTTTGTTTCTCCTGTCTGTTGTCCCTTTCCCAAGTCACAAACCTCCTTTTGTGTGTTGTCCCAGGGACAGGCACCCTTTGCCCTCACTCTGGCTTCTGCTGATGCACCAAGAAATGAGGCAGGTGATGGCAGAGATGCCTGCAAACCCCCACACTCCCAGCTCCCCCCAAAAGGCAGAGGAATCATTTTCAGCAGAAGGAGAAATCGGAATTTATCTGCAACGACAGCCCCAAGCCAAGGCCAGCAGCAAGGAGGAGGGCCCCCACCCTAGGACACCTGGGGGTCACCCAGCACAGGCCAGGCAGAGCACCTCAGCTTGGCGGTGACCTTGCAGGAGTCCTTGCAAACCACATCTGGAATGTGTTTCAGCTTCAAGAGCAATAAAGGAAAACACTGAACACAACAGGGTCAAAGCAACGTTGTTTGAAAGAAAAGGTAATGCTTTGACCCTTATTTGGCCCATGACATGTCTGGTTATTTCGCCAAGAACTGGGGAAGTGTGGCTTGGGTTGAGTAAAGGATAATAAGCTATTTAGTCATAAAATAATACAATTCATTTCAAGCTTCAGTGGCACCCAAGAATGGGAAATGCGATTTCCCCATGCTCCAAGCCACTCCTTTTCTTTTGTCTCCAGACATCCAACAAGCAAACAGAGCTCAAATGGATTCACACAGAAACAATCAAGATCAGACAAGTTCATTCCATTTTTGAAGCAGAGTTTGGCAAATCCTGGTTTAAGAAAAATTAGAAAAGCACTAGATTAATTTATAAACTATCAACAAATGGAAATCCAGTTTACAGTGATGGCATCAACATACAAATGACACACGACCTTTCTGTCTCTTTGCCTTTACTTTTCACCACCAAAAGCCGTGCATTTCATTTCAGCACCCTGCTCCCTAGAACAAGAGGGGTCACTTTGGCAGGACGCGGTGGGGCTGGCCGCGGCTGCCGTGCGAGGCTGTACCCCCCCTACCTCCTTCTCCTACACTGCTCGCTGCACCGCTCAGCCCAAGCAACGCCCTGCTCCCCTTGCTCGGTGCCCCTGATCCTGCAGGCACCTGCAAGCACTGTTGCCAGGGCCACAGGGGAAAGTACAGCAAGTGCTAAGAGCGTTACTTCAAGGACATTCATAATCAGAAGGTATTTTTGCTTTCCTGATCTGGCAAACATCTGTTTTTCCTTCAGGAAAGTGTTTGCTTGCAGATGAGGTGGACAGCGTCCCTCTAGATAAGTAAATGCTTGTTTTATTTTTCAAACACAGTTGGAATAAAACCTGCTCTTTAAACCTGAGAAGTTCTCGAGATTGGTTTTGCCGGTCTGCCCCCACCTAGCTGACACATCACCAAAATGTGGGATAGCACTACTTGTATTTCATTACCAGCACTGTCTGACAACCTTTCAATCAGGTCTGTTAGCTTATCACTTGAATGAATAGTTTCCTACTTAGAAAGGCAATATTTACAAGCTGTGATTTCTCTGACAGCMAAGCCCCCTTCAGAGCTATCCCCCATATCATGCCCTAGCTCCCCAACTGCGGGTTACTCCTGTCCCCTTGACCGCTCTTGGAGGCCTCACTGTACCTCATATCAGTGAAAAAAGGGGGATACAAGCAAGGCAACCTCCACCAGAATGACGGGAAGGTTTTTAACTCAAACCATATTATTGCTCTGATTGAGAGCACGGTCTCTCAAAGAGCCAAAGAGAGCAGAAAATAGTGATGGGCACAACGGGCTGGACGGTGGTGCTGGAGCCATTGCAGCACGGCACCATCCCCTACAGCGGAGAGACATCCAGCTGCATGGGAGAGCCTCTGTCATCACCTTCTTTCACAAATTACATCTGCAGCAGGGTGCCAGCAGATAGATGCATGTCCTAGTACTGAAGTTTTCGGCTCCCCATGCCAGAGTCCCCAGATAACCACAGCTTTCTGCAGTGCCATTCCTGCCACCTCCCTGCGGAGGCTCGCTGGAGTCAGKCTCAGCTGGGTACGCTGACAGCCACGTAGCCCTTCTCACTCCATKTCTGCCGGGATTTCACCATATCTACATTGCTGTGTTGGATCCRTTTAATTATTTTATAACAGCAACATTCCATACATCTGAGGACCTAAAGTCTTCCTCTTTGAGCCTGTTTTGTTACTACATGRAGGGAGGGGAGGAAGAAAAAAAACAACTTGGCAGAGGCTGCAGAGAAAACATGGCACACCACAAGCAGCCAGTTCCCCCATTTTCATTGCAGCAGTTTCAGGCGGTATCTCACTGGGATCTCACTGGCTTTTTCTGCCTGATTTTTAAATTAAAAAAAAAAAAAAAGAAGCCTGACCACCCTCTCTCTCTGAATAACTGGCTTAGAGAAAGCTGTCACTTTTTCTCCAAGAGGATTGAGAAACAGGGGCCCTCAATAGCTTCTTTGTATGGTTTTATTTTGCAGCTTCCAGCCCAAGACAGCATTTCCTGACCCGTGAGGATATGCTGCCCTCTTCCAGCCTGGGACACTGCAGCTCAGTCGTGCCATGGAAACATATCTCCATGGATCTGCAGGATTAAACCAAAGAATCAGTAATCCTACACTGTGACAGGACTAGGTTTTGTTAGCAATTAGCTAGAGTGTTAGAGAGAATTCATTAAAACTGTAAGGCACTAGGATCGGATCCAAGCAGGCTCTTCCTGACTTCACGTTCCCCATCCACCCTCCCTCCTGCCCGGTTTGCAGTGCTGTCTCTAGACCCCTAACCTCACCTTCCCCATCGTTCAGCCCAGTACCTGAGGAGTCTCACCCCACGACTAAAGCAGCCTGTAAAGACCATGAGAATCCTCAAATACATTTTACTAAAATGTCACAATCAGGGAGCCTCTGTCGGGAATTTTGAATGCTTTGGGGCAGGCAATAGAGATGAACGAGCAGGGGAAACAGTGCCAGGAGTCTGCCTTATCCTGTTAAGGGCTGCAAGCCTTTTTCTCCCCCTTGTGCAATGGGAACGGATGAGGACTTTTCACCCCGACTGGGACTCTGGGTTGTCACACCTGCTGCTCTCACAGGTGCCTGTGTGCCGGGAGATCCCCTCCAGCAATTCCCCTGCAACTCCTCTTATCGCTGCCAAAGATTAGAGGTCCCTTGGAATAGAAACTTCAAGGAAAAAGGGGAAGGGAAGAATTGCATTTCAAAGAAAGCGCTTGAAAGAAACCTTTGAAGGACCCTATTCAAAGGTTCATGACTTGATATAACCATTTAAGATAGATATAAACTCCTGTTTGGAACTGGGGTTGGCTCTCACCCCAGCAGGACAGAAAAGCTGCCTTCTTTGTGTGAACACAGTCCCAGCACAACACAGAAGTGATCCACATGATAACATCTTACATTGCTTTCATCCTAAAAAATTCAAAGGTAGTTTATTAAGGTAAGACCTACTCTCACATTTGCATGAGTAACTTTCCTTCCATATGAAGCCATGACCTTGAGCCCATAATCTTTAATGTAGTATAAAGAGAGCTAAATGTTTGTGGGGCTGGCCCTGTATCAGATATCCTGGTGAAAAACCACAAACATTTACATCACTTACTGCTGAAATGTTTCCATCCCAGGATTAAAACACAGCAGCACAGCAGCTAAATGAAACRGCCACGCTGAACTAGAGAATCCCAACAAAGCTCAAACCTGGGCGCAAGCTTATCTTTCACTGGTCTCTGATGGGGTCCAGTCCTCATCCCAAATACGGAGCTTTCGGGCAGGAGCATTGCCACGCAAAGTCACCAGGCCTGACAGCATCAAGATGCACTTGAACTGGCAGATTGCTCTCCTGCTATTAATGTTTCAAAACAGCTCACAAGCACAAAAATATCTTGTCTGCCCAATTTCCTGATACACGCTTTCCTGGTGGATTTTTTCTTATGCTGGGAATTTTATTTCTCTTGGAATTTTTTTTTCTAGGTACACTGAGGAAATAGCTGATCTTATCTACTTTATTACAGGTAGCTTTTTAAAAATAACAACTTAATTGATTCACGGCCATCCATTTAGGCAAGCCTTGGTTCAGCTAAGCCCTTAGCCCCTGTTTAGCAACAAGAGTGTGTTCACTGGGATTCAGCAGGATCTATTTTTAAGGATATACTCAACCATTTTGCTGAAACAGGGCCAGGGTTCTTATCACCGCTGCTCTCAGTCCCCACCTCCCTTTTTGTATGGCAGTTTGGCCATATCTGAACCTGCACAAGGAGACCTTCACCCTTTTGCACACATGTCCACTTTTGCCAGTAGYAGGCCTCATCCTGGCCGAGACCTTTGCCTATTCCTGCAATTCCTGCAGACAAGCATACGAGCACCCCATGGGCACGAGGTAGTGACCCAGCGGGGTGAAGAAGGACTGCCTGCACTGCATGGTGCAAGGACGTTCTTGAGATCTTCACTCCAGCAGCAATACACCTGGCAGCTGCAGAAGCACAGCGTGGTGCCCCACTGCTGGTGGCCGTGGTTCACCCGTGGGTGCCACTGTGGTGGGGAAGAGCTGACCGTGAGCGGGGCCAGCCTCTCCCCTGCAGCATCAGCATCTTACAGGGCTGCATGGCTGGAGAACCGGGCAGAGAGCCAGGAAATGCGGAGTTATATTCCTGATTCTACCACTAATTTCTTATATGGCCTTGGGCAACTTGTATCACCTGCCAGCTTTCGTTTCTCCATGGATGAAGTATGAAAAATAGTTAACATCATGGATTTATAGAACTCAAAGCTCTACAAAAAAGAGTCTTGTCTGGCCTTCTCTATATCAAAAAAACTTTAATTTCTCTCAGTTACACCTGAATCAAGGCCAATTGCTTATGTTTGACCAATATATATCTCTCCATCTCTTACAGAAGAACAACTTATCTTCATCTGAAAACATCAAGAGATGGAGAGAAGCCAGCACTTCCCTTGGTATTTTCCCTCCTGTGATTAATTCCCACCACTACTGAGCATTCAGATTTCATTCTCCATTTGAATTTTTTTAGATTCTTCTTTCAGCCACTGCTTCTAACAACGCTCTTTTCTGCTAAATGAAAGAGTTTGCCTTACTCGATATTTCTCCCAGTGGTTTATCCACACTACTTGGTGGGCTAAGGGCAATAACTGCAAAGATCAATTAAAATTTGCTCAGTGCTTTGAAATATTAAGCTCATCTCTAGGGCCTATTATCCTGTGCAGTATCAGAGGTATACGGACAAGTACTTCGCTTCAGCCTTTCAGGCAGTGTGCAGCTGCCAGAGAAAACCAACAGTGGAAAAGTACTATCCCTTCAGAAAAACAGATGTTGCAGCTCCAATTTGTCTTCTGCCAAGACAAAGGAGATGCACTAAATTGATCTTTTGTAAAGGATTTTGTTTTGCTTCCAAGATTAATATCACAACAAACTGGGAGGCACCATACCTCAGGGTGCAATGCAATATTGCAGAATTGAGCCTAAGTACCCATGCTGGGTATAATTTAGTCAGTCTGAAACTATGTCTGGGGAGGGGGGAGATAAACTTTTTTCCTTTCAGTAGCATGTTATCTAAAGAATCTATCTGAGTATACAAAGGCTGGCCATTCAGCTTCAAAGCTTGTGAAAACCAGGCAATAGCTTCTAGGCTTGCACTCCTCACCATGGAGTACCAGTGGTGGTCCACAGAGCCCTCACTGGTGGACTTTGTGGGGCTCCTTGGTCACCCAAAAGGAAAGGAGGTATGAAGGGATGGGAATTAAGACCTGGACCATCCTGTGAGACGGCTGGAGGGCTCTGATTTGAGCCAACTGTTTTCACTGGCCAGTAAAACTCATCTCAAACCATGCAACTGGGTAAAGGACATCCTGGCTCCAGCTCTTATGGGGAAAGTGACTTCTTGATCCCTTTCACTAAAAAGGACTCTCTTTTTACCCACAGCCCAAAAATACTGCCATTTATACGATGTTTTTTCATGCTAGGATCATGTCTGCTTGTCACCATTAATGGCACCCTTCTGCAGTAATTTTTGCCCCTTACACAACCCCCGTCCCAAACACATCCATTCCAGATGGGGCATTCTTCACTTGAGCCATTACATGGCTTCACCGGCCGCTACTGCATTTCTCCTCAGTGATATCTGCACTTCAGCAAAAGGACTAAAAATCCCTACTTGTACAACCTGTTCAGGATGAAAGGCAGCATATAAATTAAACACATTGATTCAACGCTCCTTAGAACAATGCACTGACCCTGATTTTTACATGGCATATCTAATTAACAAGTTGAAACAAGCACAGTCATCAGATTATATTATCCTCCTTCCACGCTTCTTCATCTGCACAAATAACCGCAAATAATTTCCACGTACTTGTTTCACCATCTCCCTATATCTCTATGCTACAGCAATCTGTGAACAAGGTCTGCACACACACACACACACACACACACACAAAAGTTATAACAGATCAACAACAATGGCTGGACAAAACGAAGCCTTAAGGGCTGTTTTTTCTCTCTTCACTGTGGGAAATCTTTTACAGCAGTGGAAAATAGATGTAATGTATTACTTCAGGACAGCTACATTTCTCGCTGGTGCACCGAAGTGCTCCTGAAGCAAGCTGGCCCCTTTTCTGCTAGGGCCAGTCTACACAAAGAAGTTTTGCAAGCCTAATTCTGTCAGCTAGCAGTGTGAAAAAACAAACACCTCATCCCTGCAAGTGAGATGATAGCTACACCAGCAAAAAACCCTGGTGTGGACGCAGTGCTACAAAAGAAGGGATTTTTTTTTTGTCCTTCCAGGATAGCTAATTTTGTTTGGGTGAGCTCTGATAAACTACACCAGCAAAAGAAACCTCTTGGCTCAAATAACTGTGTTTCCAGCTCAGGTTGCCAGTACTGCGGTATCTGTGTGTCAGCACATTCCTCCTGCTGCAGAGAAGGGACCTGACATTGAATTCGCTGAGGTTTCTACCTGAGGTGGAGGAAGGCTCCTCTTGGGGGATACATGATTTGGTGTCAGATTTGGACCTCTCCTGAGCCAGCCCGCCTCTTGGCACTGCAGGTGAAGAGTGAGCAGAGTGGGAGCACCGAGTAAAAGAAGGATCAGGCTATTTAATAYGTGAAAGGGCACGGAGACGCACTGCGGCGAGAGGGAAAGATCTGGTTGCTCCGAGCTGGGGGCTGGCACATCAGAYGGCACATTCCTGTCTGACACGTGCCTTCTCGGCCGCAAAGGGAGCTACTTGTCTGAGACGATGCGCAGCCAGAGGGTCGCTCCCGTGATAACATGAACTCGCTTCTGGGCTCGTGACACAGCCCGCAGCTGCCCACAGCCGATGGCAAGCCTCCGCTTCACGGGGGGGCTTTTACGGCCAGACCCCGCGGGTTTCGGTCCCGCCTGTGGGAGCTGTGGGCATCGTGGGTTGTGAGATGGCTCCATCAGACTCTGGGGATGCGACRGCAGAAAGCGTTTCCTTTAACCCAGGAGCAAAACAGGGTCTCTCTGGTTTTCCATGAAGACTGCGGACACCCAAGGCACACCGGCCGTAGACWCAGCCTGTGCAATCCGCATTTCCCTCCGGTTGCTGCTGAGCCTGACGTTTGCTCTGCGCTCTCACAGGCTGGCCCCCACTTGCCGTAACCACGCTGCTGGCTGCAACRTGGCCGCATCCAGAGCTACCTTAGGGGCGCAGGCTAAGCCGAAAGACCCCACGCCGGGTACACACGGCCGCCGGCTGCAAGGGGCCCACACTGAGGCAAGATGCATTCCTCTCGCCTGCTCTTTTCTCCAGGCTGTGGAAGTAACCTGCAGGCTAAGGCAGGGCCACCCGAGACACTCCCCGTCTTTCCTCCCCGGGCCACTGCGTTCCTCCCCAAAACGGCGGGCGATTTCAGCAGTGCTCTGTTTAACAGGGCCTCGAGCCTGCAGCGAGGGCCCCTTCCTTTGCATCCTCTGGAGCGGCAAGTCCCACCTTTTCCTTCTTGCAGAGCAGCGCTGGCTGGTTGCCCTCACTAATCCCAGGGGGTTGTTTGTTGGGCTTTTTCCTCCTTAATCAATCCACAGAAACTGGCTTGCATGCGGCTTTGTGTTTCTGTGAAGCAAATTCCACAAGCAAGGTGTAAAAGTAATTAAGGCGGCAGGCTTCAGATTTCTGACATTGCAATCAATGAGCTGTCCCCAGGCAGCCACCCTCACAATGCAAACACACGGAGCGCGCGGAGGAGAGGGGGGAGCGAAAATCCGCGCCTCGCGGAAAGCCACAGCATCTCTCAGTTTGGCTCTCTGGGGGCCAACAGATAAACAGCACTGCCCCAAGGAATTTCCTTCCTCCAAAGGTGGGAACTGGCCTCCCATCCTCCGATGACATCAGCTTCCTTGGGTGTAGGGCGAGAGGACTTCAAAGGAGGGGCTGAGGGGGAAAAGCCCTCCCATGAAAATCAAGGAGGTCTGCATTTTGGCCCGAAGGCCGTCTTGCAGAGGGTCACCCCAGCACGCCCCAAAGAGACAATAAAAAAGGAAAGGAAAGCGTCAGCCCAGCAGAGGCAGCCGTGCAAAAGCGGCTGCAGGTCTGCGACCACCAAGGAATTGCCGTTCGAGTTCCCCTAGCCAAACGGTCCCAACACAGCTTCTTCTCTGCCGACGTCCAAACTAACCCACRGGCAAGCACCGCCAGCAGTTCCGGGGGTTCGTACCTCCACGCTGAGCTCACCATGAACTTTCAGATGCCAAATACCAGTTAACCTCCAGCCTGTCTAATGAGGCTACGCGCACTTCCTTCTGGCTCAAGCCAACTCTATTCTTAAATGTTGAAGAACCATCATACCTTTTCAGCCGCAGCCCTCTCTGAAGTTTTACTGCAATTTGGCCAAGAGCTTCCTGGGGGAAAGGGAAAGAAAAGGGACTGGCAGGCAGACACAGGAACGCTATGTTCACATGAGCTTCATTTCCTTAGGAAATCGGGCTAAAAATAATAGTCCAAAATATTRGGCAACTGCCCTCAACTCAACATCTCTCTCTAGACAGGAAGAAAGGAAGGAATTAGCAGACTATAGGTTATATTTCAAGGGTTGTCTATGTTATTTGAAGCATAGAAATTAGAAATGAAATTAAAAAGATATATTAGATCATCTTGTCCCTTCCTGGGGGAACAAACCTGCAGCTGTTCCCCTTAGCAAATTTTTTACTGATGTGTGCAGTCCGGTTTTAAATGATCCAAATGATGGCGCTTCCATCAGTTTTCAACAGGGACCCATTCACTTTCTTATATATTTTTCCTTTTTCTTAAAAAAAAAACAAATTCAGCTTTTTTGCGCTTTTACCATGTTTCATCTCATTATTTCTAGCACACCTCTTAATTGTTTTATAAACTCACTAGAGTAGAAAGGTAAATAAAAGTGTCTATGTATGCCACCTACATACTTCAAATAGCATCACAGGGTTCATTTCAAGCTTTTGGCTGACTGAGAGACTTTTATTCAAGATTGTTTAATATTTTTAACTGTGTTTTTCCTAAAAAAATGTCTTTTGATTAATAAATTTCAGGTTTTTTTCAGTTTGGGTTTTGGGGGCTTTCCCCCCTCCCCATTTCAGCTTGAATCTTAAAGGCCCAACCCACCCAAAAAGTCTTCTGAAYGGTTTTATCAGTCCCCTTGACCTAATTACTCCAGTTTTCAATTATGTAATTAAAAACTATTGAAAAGCAGGGGTTACTTTAATATAAAATTTGTCCAAGAAAGTAGCTCSCCTTTCTTAACCACACAGCCTGTTTTTTTGTACAGCAGACTATTGCTTTCCAGCAGAAGGGGCCCTGTAGACCTGGTGACCTTGATTTCACGCTGTACACACAAGTCCTTGAGAGCAGAGGGCCACACACTGTGTGCAGACTATCGCTGCTTTCTGGAAACATTAGGAYAAACCGTGTCTCCCAGGGAGCAACCCTGCTTATTAGCCACCGAGATTAAGGCACAGAGGAAACCACTTTGCTGTTTGCAACAACCTCTTCCAAAATAAAGTGCAGCATAGCATGACCAGGACTGCATTTCTCCCCAACACTGCACGTTGCTCGCGTGGTCCAAGCAAACCCAGCCACGGTCCTACAGCACTGTTTGGTGTCCCCACCTCTGCCATACACAGCAGGCAGGAGGCAAAGCCCCACAAGGGTTCCCGTAAGGGAACTACCCAGGGGCCTACCCAGGGCAATGAGGATTTGGACAATTAATTCTTTTGGTTGCAGAACAGCAAATTAAATTAACTTCTCCTATCCGAGCTGGGTGTTTGGAGCAGGTCTGAATTTGACAGCAAAAATCCAACCACTGTCCCAGCACAAGATTGAGGGGGCACCTGAGGATGAACTAGAGCTGGACTGTCATATATACTTGACAGAGAAATATATTTCTTTTTGCTACTGTCCAGCCGTACAACATGAAAGGAATAAACCCTGTGAATTATAACCAGCTTCAGCTTCGCCACCCTACGCACAAACGCACACAGGTTTTGACCAAAGACCCCATCTTTGACATGTCTCTCCCATATTCAGAAGCAGGTGGCCTGAAGACGTGCGGGTGGAAATGGTCTCCTGGGCCACACTGCGCTTGTCGGGGGCCAGTTTCAGAGAGTATTCTGAAAACAAGATTCCCTTTCTCGAAATCGCCCGACTCAGGACTGGTTTCTGGTATTCTCACACCTCCCTGATGGATAGCAGCACATCCGCAGCTGCCAGCGAACACAGCGAGGAAAYGTGCACGTGTTTGGGATTCAGCCCTCGGCAGCCCCTGGATCCCTCCTCCACCTCGTAACCTCACAAGAATCCCCACGGCAGCGGTATTTCCCTGCCTGACCTCTCCCCCTCCTTCCAAATGCTCCCTGCTACGGAGAACTGCTGGGATGGCAGAGAAAGGCTGGCTTTGTAGGCAGGATGGAGACCACCTCTGTGCTGGGAATATTTTCCAGAGCGTTTATTGGTCTCTAGACCCCCGCAACCCCGCGGTGCAGAGGTCCCATAGGCCCAAATCCATTCCCCGCACACACATCTGACCCACAACGAACTCCACTGTTCTCCTGGGCCTCCTGCTTAACCAGGCTTAACGTTACACACAATCTCCGTGAAAGCAAAAGGGAGATTTAAGGCCACAGTAGGCAAATTTAGAGGATACTAAACTGAGGTTCCAAGAGGTCGGAGGCCTTTCCCGAGCGCTGACGGCTATTTCTGAGTCAGTCTCGCTCTCTGCCGTTCTCTGCTGAGTCACTTGATGCCAAAGCATCCGCAGGGAACCGAGAGCGAGGGGGAGGAAGCGAGGGAGCACGGCCGGGAGAGGGTGCGCTGCGGGAGCAGGGGGCACCCGGCCTGGACCTCGTCCCAGCTCCTCTGACGTCTGTGTCATTGGCGGGGACAGGACTCCGAACAGGCAGCTTCTGCGAGGGTCAGGAAGAGACGGGAGGGAGAAGGACATTGCCACACGGGCCCAACCAGAAGTCTGGGGGAGGGGGTGACACTGTTGTATCGAACTGAGAGGAAGAACTGTATTTTGGAGCGGGCTCATGCCAGATTACACATGTGCGTGTGTGTGAGCGCAAGTGTGCACGCACACGCTCGCACGCATTTTTGTTTGGACAAGGCATGTTGGCAAAGTCAACGAAAACTAATTGCAAACAAACCACGTTTATAGGCAGCCCCCAAAACAGCTGCTTTCACAGTTGTACCAGCAGGAATTAAAACATCCCTAGCTGTTGCTACGTGACCTGGTAATTTGTGATGCTATACCTTCAGCTCAATCACAGCGCTTTCCCTGCGCTGACAAAAATGAACAGTGAGGTGCTGAGAGTCTGTTCATCTACTTATTCAAGGCTCAGCCCTGGTTTTCAGAAGCACTATATAAATTCAGAAGTTGCCTGAAATAATAAATAACTGTGACAGGTACAGAAACAAAGCCTGCAGCATTTGGGCTGGTGTTTCCTCCTCCAGAGAGGGTTTTTCTCCCTCGTGCCTGCAGGACAGAACATCCCAGCAATGTTTCTGCACTGATGAACCCTCAAGCTTTAGCCAGGAGGAAAGTCAGCTTTCTGGCAGAAAACCCTGAGCTAGCTCCTGGAACAGAGCAAAGAGAAGGAGAAAGATGAAATTCTTTGTTTACCATATCATTACATCACCACCATCACCGGAGAAAAATGCAAGTTCATCTCTCTGCCCCGGGATGCTCCATGTGACCCGAACCATTATCACCGCCGGATAAAACAGCGGTGTCCTCCCCTCTGCAGACAACTCCGGGACTGTAGCGTGGCCGTCAACACATACACACACACGAGTTTGACCTAGCAGCCACTGACTTCGAGAATGCAACCCAGAAAGCTCCCAACACTGAACCCCCTTTGCAAGATCTGAGTCCAAGAGAGATGCTTTTTCCCCTTGGTTAAGCCCACATGCACACGCAGCTGCTGACTGTTTTGTAGCAAGCTGTACCACCATTTGGGACGGCGAGCGCAGACAGGGAAGCATTTCAGCCCAGAAAGTCTCTGCATCGTCCACTGCTTTAATTGTTAGCATGTGCTGGCATACAGCGCAGGGAAGAATATACCCAAGCCCTTGCAGAAAGTAAATAATTTCCTCCAGAGGAAATAATCACTTCAATTGGCATCTGCCGCTCAGGTTACACAGAGAGGAGTTGCAGCTCTCYGGAAAAAAGCTACCGCCATGGAAATGGCTGGCTAAATTCAAGTGTGTCTGGATTAGCAGGGTCTTTTTCACGGGTGGTTTCATGTCCATCTTCTTTTTCCTTCCCTTCTATCCCTGCCCCCAAACAGCTTCTATTTGTAAGTGCACTGCTATTTTCTATATATTGGTCTTCATTCTTTGGTAACTTGTTGAAGATTTCCTGGGACAGGTAGAGCCAGGACACCACAGTACTTCACATTTCAGCCTTTTTAATCTTCCCTGCATTTGCCCCCATGGCTTACCCCCAGATTAGTTCCATCAAAACCAATCTTAGGCTTCATGACAAAGAATCTGGTTAAAAGGAAAAGGAAGTACTTTCCACTGGAGAGAGGGGCGAGTGTTGTATTCCAAGGATAAAAAATGACTGAAACTGTGTAGAACTGCTGTGCCTCTCACAGCCAGAAATACAAGGAAAAAGGTTATGGCAAATGGCAAAGTAGCTGGATGACTCATCTCTAAAATGAGAGACTTACCCCACCAAACTGGGACTCAAGTTGAATTGCTGGAAAACTTCAGTACATCTGTGTACTCATGTAAGACAAGAGTCAGGAGAGCACTCCACTACCCTGAAACAGAAGAGAAAATCAGAGTTTCAAAATCCTTGCAAAGGATCATCCAAGGTGGGGAAACGACATGGGTTGACCGAAATGTTCATTCTGCTTTTAATGCTGAAGACAACAGTGAAGCAACATAAAATTAAAWATATATATATTATCCAGACCTCATGTTTTCCATTTCTGAAACCATTTGGAAACATTTTCAGGATTGGGAGATATACCGAAACTGATCCTTGTGCATGCAAACAGAAGCAGGTTACCCTAGATTACCATTTTCTGATTAGAAAAACCCAGCCAGAAAATTCCTAACCAGACATTTTACAAAGATAAATTATAACTGCAAAGAAATGTCAAATTACACCACTTAAAAAAAAGTTTTGGCAAAGTCCCATTTGAATCAAAATTAATGTTTTAAAACATTACTTCAATAAGGCTCTACTCCTGTGGAAGCCAGAGATCACTCACTTCAAGGCACAGTTAGGGTCTAGACTTCAGAAGATCACATGTAAAACACAGGCCATAAGTAAGGCATCTGTCAGAGAGATGTGATCACCAAGGCACAGGGAGATTAAAAAACAAATTTGAGATCAAAAGAAGAGCGCATGGTGTAACCCTCAGAGCACAGGGATACACTGGGCAACACGGAGTCCTGATTAAGAAAACTCAGTCCTGCCCAATATAAAAATAAAAAGAAAACACTGAATGAAGGTTGCACAGAGAGTGGCTTTGGAGCTGGGGTGAATACGCATGCAGCAGGAATAGCAGCCTGTGCAAAGATGCCCCATCCCTAAGTCCCATGTGCCAGGTGGCTCGAAGGCCGCTTGCCCTTGACAGCACCTTTTGTTCTGTGATTTCTGGGGTAAAAAATGCTGTATTCCCTCCCTGTCCCGCAGGCGAGCGGAGCACCTAGGCCTTCCCGGCGCTGGAAAGACTCCAGCGATCTCCTCGGCACTGCTCCACACCCTCCCCGTCTGTACCTCACGCTGGCCCCAAACAGCCCAAAATAACCACGAGCACAGGGAGATCGCGCATGCAGAAGGGGAGAATAATTCAGAGAAGGCAACTAGAAAAGCAGTTCCTTTGTGGGAATTCAAGGAGAATTTGTTCCCTCCCAGAGCCAGTAATTCATTTGAATGGTGACTCAGAAATGACATTATGGGCCTGTCGTCCACGATTGCTTCAAGCGTAATTTTGGCCTCAACAGTTTCTTTAATTGAATCTGATTTAGATGGGAGTCCACCAGCACTTCATTTTATTTTATTTTTATGATTCAATTTAGCATTTAGTTTCAGTTGTAATCTGATTTTATTATAGTTGTTACTAGTGGAAAATCTATCCACCTCTGACTAACACTACATAAATTCAGACGCTGTCTTAAGAAACATTCTCACACATACGAGCTCTAACATTTCATATGTAATATGCCTACTTGTTGATAAGAGGGGCTGCATGACTCAGTGCCCTGACCGTTCCAGAGGAAGTATTGTTTCAATGCACAATACGTTACAAAGGCAAAGAAATGCAGCCTTTCCTATTGCTATAATGCATGGTAACTTTGGGGCATATCCTCAGACCGGGGAAAATGATTCAACCATACAACTGCACTTGCTCCAGTAGGAGTGTCAATTGGAGAACATATTCCTTTAACAAGAAAATGCTATTCACATGTCTTCATTAATCTTTTTTTGCAAGAATAAAGGGCTCTGTTTCTCAAATCTGACTAATTTCCCTTTCCATGTATGATATATATACTGAAATAGAGGTGTTGCATCCCAGAAGTGGTTGCACTGCTCTGCTCACTAGCTAAAGGCACTCAGAAGAGGCCTGATACTTCCAGAAGACCAGTATGCAGCATTTCACACATGGTGCAGTATCATCACGTCCACCGTAGCTCGGATAAGTAAACTGAAGCCAGAAAGGCTCTGATTATGCCTTAGAGGAAACTTTCTACCCAGCGGGGTTAGGAAAGTACTGTGACAGCCCGGGTGGGCAGCAGTGGACCCCCTCACCAGCTGTGAATCAGGACYGATGTGGGTAGAGCTGATCTAGCTCTACAGCTATAAGAAGGAGGGGATGACATTTTAGGAGAGCCTTTCTAGCCCTGTGATTTTACACTTACAACCAGGACCTGAGAAGAGTTTTGGGATCTACCCACAGGAAGCATCTACACTGTGGTATACCAGCAGCAGCTACTGCATGTGCTACCTTACCCAGCGTATTAGAAGGGTTTCCATGCCATGCTAAGCTCCACGTTGCCACGGTTAGACTGCTACCTAGTACCTAATTGCCTGATTGCAGGCTGATGTCACTGCAATAGAAACAAAGTAGACCAGTCCAGAATCAAAGGCCTACAAGGCAGATCACTTTTGAATGTAAATGTATTTAGAATAAATTCAGATTTAATTGTTTTTGTTTCTGATCTAAGCTTTTGTAGCATCTGAAACTTTTATCAGAGTTGACAATGGTATAAATACCATCCTGCCAGCTCCTAGAGTGCTAGCAAACAATCTTTCATCAACCAAATGAACTCTTACAGACAGACCAAGATATAAACACCCATATGTAATGCACATTCTCTGGACTGTATCCACTGTTAGCAAAATCCTCCTGCTTCCCTGGAACCAGGAACACAAACTCCCTTTATATGTCTTAAGCGTCTGCAGTACAAACAATAACACATTAGCATGCTCTTGACACCGTTCTCAAAATAAACAGCTATTTATTAACATTCTACAAGGCATTATTTAAAAAAAAAAAACAATTGAACAATAATGTCAGAAAAAATATATATCCCTCTGCCCTTTACTTAAGACAACATCTGGTCCAGATAACAGCTGCCAAGGGCTAGAGCTAAGAGGCACAGTGATTGCTGTTGCTTGGTGGTTGCTCGATGATTTTTAAGAACATTTTTTAGCTGTATGGTATCACTGCCAACTATTCCCTGTGATCCCAGGAGGACACTGCATTCCCTTTCTGCTCTTACTGGGTAAACGGAACAAAGGCTGAACACGATGTTTGCTCTCACCAGTCAAACCTGCACTAAACACAAAAAGATATTAAAAACTACCCTMCCCCTCCTTCTGAGGGGAAACCTCCCCATCTTCATGCAGTGAGAATTTTGCAGCCTTTTGTTCCTGTGGATAAAGTAAATTTAAAGATATCAAGGAGCCTCTTGAGAAAACCCAGAGAGGAAGCTTGAATGCAAAGTGAACTTACAAACAAAAAGTTATTTTTAGTGTGGGGGGGAAACTCCTAGCATTGGACAAACAATACAAGGAAGTTTCAGACACTGACTGCTAGGGAGAGCTAATATCCCCTTGTCGCTGCCCCACCTAGTCTGGACACGGGAATGCTGCTATATTCTCAGGCTCCTCGCAACCCCCAAATTATCCACCTTCCCCTTAGCATGGTGTAAAAGTTCAGGGCTTAGGCTGAAAGCCACCTGGTGACCTTGGTTCATACAGATAACTTCACCCTCCTGCTGGCATAGGTGATCTGAGGTCACAGCACGGCCCTGATGGGACCGTGGGCTCTGAGGTGTTGGTAGGGATGGGTGGTGAGACACCCATTCGGGGTGCTGCCAGATGCGATGGCACAGCACGGCTGGCAGTGCACACAGGGCTGCAGCCAAAGAGCATGGGAAGACTCTTGTCTCCGCCAGGCACAGAACCAGAGCAGAGCAGCTAGGCAGAAGCAGAAAAAAAGACATGAACTGCCTTGGGACAACCCTAAAATGGACCTTCTTAAGCAGAGAGCAAAACAGCTGCCTGTGCTTCTGTCCTTCGCTGGAGAGCTAGGCTGCCCAGTGTCTGATGGGACCCCAGGACATCATTTGCCATGAGCCAGTAGAGTTACACTGGTGCTCAGCAGCTGAGGATCTGGCTGCAGATTCAGGACATAATTACAGTGCTTTGGCACTCCCCATTGACACCTTTTCTTCCTAGCAATCAGCGCTTTTTTTTTTCTTTTTTTCCTAGTCAAAGCAAATAATGTATTTTTCAAGCAATTAACAGTCAGGTTATTTGGGGTGGAAAATTCTTATACGGGAGTTTTTCTAGCCTATTCAGTTCTTGCTGTAGCTGCATTCCTGTTTAGGCATTTGCAACTACAGTGAACAATAGGAATTAAAGCGGTGAGGAACAGTCTGTATTCTGAGACCAGTGAAATAAGACTATATCTGAAGGACGGGGTTTCTCTTGAAACCTCCCGCAGCTTTGTATTGCCCAGAGACCTGAACCAGTGCTCAGGGAACAGAAGATCCTGGCGAAATGATTTAACTGAACAGACACGTTCTTGCTTTTGCTGTGAGCTTATAAATACTAAAAGCAAGGTTTTGATGAATGTCGATCAAAAACCGGATGCAAGATGGGACTATCCAGAAAATAAAAGCTGTAAGGATTGTTCAAGTCCTTATCTGGCCTCATTGCCTATATAGTCTCATGAGAGGTCAGACAGGGACATTTTGTAGATCTTCCTGCCAGTGGGAGAGAAGGATATTTATTACATGACAGCAAGCTGAATCTTAGCAGCATGCCCTTCCAGAGACAAAGGCCAGCTCCATACTGGGCTGCAACAGCAAGAGCATAGCCAGTAGGCTGAAGAGAGTTATTCTTCCCCTGTATTCAGCACTTGTGAACCCAAATCTAGACACCGTGTCCAGTTTGGGCTCCCCAGGACAAGACGCTGACTAAGGGGAGTGAGCCCAGCTGTGTCGACCAAGATGGTCGGGGGGCCCAAGCACGTGTCATGCAAGGAGAGGCCGAGAGGATGGGTTTGTTCAGCCTGGGAAGAGACAGCGACGGGGGATCTGCACACAAGCTTCCGTTACAGAACAGATGGTGCCAGAGGAGAGGGAGCCCGGTCTCTCAGAGGTGAACAGCAAAAGGACAAGCTGCAGCAAGGGAAATTCAGATAAGATACAAGGACAAAAAGTGTCACCCTCAGAGTGGTCAAATATTGGGACAAGGACCGAGAGACCTTAGATCACACTGGTTTTGAGTGAGTCTTTGCGGGCCAGATAAGGAAAGGCCCCCACACCAGTCAGGCACCCAACTCTCTTTGACTTGCTTAAGAACACGAGAATATGCAGGCACCTGAATGTCTGTCTAATCCACTCCAAAAGGCCTGCTCAGTCTTTCAAATGGCACTTATGCCACCGAATCACTTGGTCAATTTTCTAAACCAAAGTCACCTTTGATCCTAATCTTACCTCTGATTTTGTAATCTAAGCCTTTCATACAGACTTTTTCAAATCACTCCATTGCACAGACACCTTGGTCCTTGGCTCACTTAAATATCCCTCCGGGTATGAGGAAGGGAATGATGATTGTTGTTTCTTTTTGAATAATTTCCATTTATTTTGGGGGGGTGCATTGCCAAGAGCCTCTCAAGAAAGAGAAGGAAGACTTCACTAGTCTCTGACGTGGCTCTTGGTTCCATCACAGGGTTTGTCTGTATCTGCAAAGGGTTAAAGAATAGTTGATGGAAAACATTTGAGAGGCTCTGATAACAGAACATACACAAACAGTAGGATTAGGCTGACAACATTGCTAGTTACACATTGCAAATCACCAGCTTTAGCGCAGGCAGTACCAGCCTCGTACACTGCACAAAGGTTCTGGTTTTGGACGGCATTGACTCCATCCTGCAATAATTCATGTCACTCCCAAGAAAACTTTGGGATCTCTCTCTTCTATCCACCAGCTGACAGGTCTGTAGACCTCCATCCCAACATCCTGCCTCTAACTCACCCCAAGCCTCTATACACGGACAGCACACAAATCAGGGGAACATGCTGTCTAGGAGCAGGCACTCCAATGTCCAGCATACCCAGGATGTTTAATGCAAGCTGCACGCTCACTCTAAAACTGTTGGCTGCAGATTTGTTCAGCTTTTTGGGAAGAGAGATTGCTTGACAGGGCAGCATGAATGAGCTCTCTAACTATGCTTAGGGAGTGGTGCACGAATATAGCAGAGCACAGAGACGCTGCAGCCTAAAACCAAAAATATCCTGCAAAAGACAAGACACTCGCTATTTTCTGCTGGAGCTCTGTAACACAGCACTGGCTCACGGCATAGCAATGCCCTTCAGGCAGCACCTGGCGCTGCTACACACACAAAGGTTTTAGCACAGGCAGGACCAACCTCGCACCCAGGGGAGCCCAGATGTGGGCACAGCTGGCACCAACGTTAGGAAAGGCTCTTGAAGTGCCTGGGGAATTTGTCCAATGTAAAGCCGAGACTGGAATGGAGAAATCCCTTCCTTTCTCTCTTACACTTAAATACTGAGAACACACCTCACTCCTTTCTGCTCCTAAAAGAAATAACAGCTCCACAACCACAATCAAATGCATACGGTGTTCAACAGTTCTGGGAATATGGTATAAACTGGTGTTATTATGTCCGCACACTTCACTCCTGGAATTAAGCTGCCTAGTCTCCTTCCACTAACCTTCAAAATTACTCTTTCCCATTTTCTTCCAAAGATCAGTAGAGTACAGCTAGAGGTTAAAGTACAAAGCAGCCTAATGGTATTGACTTCAGTGGGAAGATCCTGATCACCATGGACCTGGGCTGCTTCACTCAGTTCACTAAACTGAGGATCAAGCTCCTGAGTGTAAGCAGCCTCTCTAACACAGAACTGACATCTGATCTCCTGTGATGCTATTTGCTTTTCAACCCAAACAGTGCCTCTACAGTCCCTGTTCTCTATGCTTACAGAAGATGACGAGGTAGCACCAGCCATAACCTCCCTGGGTAAGGAAGTAGAAATTGCTAGTGTGGACCAGATCCATGGCCCGCCTAGCCCAATATCCTGTCTCAGACGGTGGCCAGCACCAGATGCGTCAGAGGAAGGTGTGAGGGACCCCATGTGAGGCAGATGTCATGCTTCACTGCAGCCTGCCTGACTTAGGAAAAGATGAAAACAAATGAGTTTATAACCTTTTGTCAGCCTGTCCCAAGGATGTAACTTCACAAATATTTAGGTCAGATGGGGCACACCCTGCGCTGTACAGGAAAAAAAAAAGAAGAAAACCCAGTGCTTCAACTCTTGGATGCCACATTTTGTGTGCTTGATAAGATAAACTAGTGACGATCACCTACTATCATCTCAGACTCTGGTCTGTCAGCTCAGGGCAGGCACTAAAGGTGGCTTAAGACACAAGTGAAGTGAGTACTGCAGTCTCAGTCTAAGCCATCATTTTCCACATGATACTGATAAAAAAGCTCTAGTTAATCAAAAGAAAACAAGTATGAAGCTAAGATAACTCATGCTTCTCTCTGCAGACTTTTTAAAACTGTGAATCCAATTTGTAAAAGGGATTCATCAAGCTGATTTTCCCTTGACGCATGGGAGTACCCTCACTTTAGCCACCAGTTCCTAAAGGGTCATGAACAAGTCACTGTGCCTGTGTTCATCCCTTCACAAACTGGGACTGACACTTCCCTCCCCACAAGCACGTTGTGAACATGAAGCCCAACTGCAGATGCATGTGGTTCCTCTCTTCCCTAGTCTACTCCTCCTTAGTAGGGACAGTAGCTGGTGACTTCTCCCAGATGGGGTCCTACCCAGAGCCAAGAACAACTGAAAACCACAGTTTGGTTCCTAAGATGTCATAACAGGTTTTCTCAGGTATCATAAAAAGCATCAGTAAGGTTCCTAAACAATCCAGGACACCATGACTGCAGGGCGAAGCCTGACTGAGGTGAACCTTCTCGCTTCTGTCTTGGAAATGCCTGAGGCTCTCATCTTGCTTGTGGAAATGGGTCTCCACCACCCACTCCAGTGCAACAGGATAGAGGATGGGGTATTGCCCAGCACACAGGGATTTTGTCCAGGGCTGTACAATGGCAGGGATTCAGTCTGGCTACAGCTTTCCTGGTTGAGGTTCCCACTGGTGCAAATCTCAAACATTGCAAACACTCATGYTAGCACAGATCGGGGCAGAAAACTGTCCTCACTCCAGGGCTGGGTGTCCTGCTGGCGAGGCAGGACAGAGGCAAAGGCAGATGAAAGCTACTGCTCTGCCCCAACCTGAGGGAGGGGAGGGGGAAATCTCCCTTGCATATTGGCACAGCAGGATCTCCTGYATCCCTGATGTCTCCCATGGTGGCATGCGAGCAAGGAAGGGACACACAGCTCTGGGCAGGGGGTGAAGGCCAGCTCAGGAGCACCCCTGAGAGCTGACCATCTTGCCCACTGCTCTTTTCCTCCATCAGTTGTTAATCATTTGCCTTGGCTGTGTTAATTCACAAATTTCTTTCTCCCAACTCCGCTCCCATTGTTTCCAGGCCGGGCATTGTAATGAGGCCAGTTCTATATTTATGACAGGATGTCAGCCTACGTTTACAGTTGCCTTCTTTGAACTGGATACTTTTACCTTCTCTGTTGGCAACGATGCAATTCAACAGAAAGGTAGAAAAATAAACAAGTGTTTATTTAAGACATGCTTGGTTGTATCAAAACACAGAAGTGGCACTTCTTCCTATTGGCTCTTCCATGCTTTTGGCCAGCAGAGCACAAGTCTTTTCATGAAATAAACAAAGGATTATTTCCTAAGAAGATTGAGAGTTTCCTTTAGAAAAAAAGAAAAAAAAAAGAGAAGAAAAAAAAGAGGGGAAAAAAAGGAGGAAGGAATCTACAGAACAGCCTTTCGGAAGTTACAACTCTGGAGGCCCTTTAGTCCCACACCAGCAAAATATATTTAAATATAGCATAGCTTGTCCAGAGTGCAGCCTGAGAAATGCCATATGCCCTGCAAAGAAATGACTCTGCAGCCAAAGCCTCAGGGTGCCAGGCGTCATGCATATGCCATTTATCGGGATCTAAAACCAGGCAGAGGCCAAAACTGGCCTAAGAGCTGCATCTTTGACTTGAGTTGCCTGCTTCACAGAGCTTGACTCCCCCTTCCTATGTTTAAATTTCCACATCACATCCTAACATTTTTATCTGTGCAGCACAGCAACTTGTGGCCTTTGTCGGAGCTGGTGTGCAAAAGCCTATATGCGCAGAAGGATGTCACCAGTGGAATGAGACTTGAAGCACCCACCTCCTCTGCTCCTCACCCAAGGACCACCAGGTGCTCCCTCTGCTCTCCGTGAGTGGGAGATAGTCCCTGGAGATTTATAAACCTCCAACTTCAATCTCTGTTAAATACTTTCTCAAGACTGCTCTCAGCCAGGATTCTTATGAATCATTTTGATCTGGAATTTCTTGGACAACCAGAGAGCTGAGACACTATTCCTGTGCGATATCCCCTGCCATCCCTTGCTGAAAGTCCAAGTACAGCTTGTCAGAAAGTGGGTCAGAACCTCCTTCTTCTCCCACTCAAAATAACATTTTTTGAGGTGAAATAAAAATATCTATATTTCAAATCTGAAGTGCCATTCATGAGTCACAGGAGCTGTGAGTGTGTGCTTCGCATCCCTGTTTTCTCAATGGATGAGGAGTCTGGTGGACTACATTTCCCGTGACACGTTGTGATCTCCCCTCCCAGTGAAAGCAGTGATGTGCCAGTGATACAAATGGATGGGAGTTCACCTGGGCAGCCTGGCCACTGGCAGGAATAGGGAGATGTGGAGTCAGGACAAGAAGTCCCATGCAGGGGAATTTAAGGACGCAAATATTTCATTTTGGTCAAGAACAGAGTCATAGTTTTCGTTGGAGTCATTCCATTTTCTGGATAAAATTTACCTCCTTCCCTTCCATTTCTCAAGACAGCAGATCATTTTGTGACGGAAAAATAAGTCAAAATCCAATCTTCTAGGAAGAATGTACATGGGAATATTTTGTCCAATGCCAGTTCTGAGCCATCCCTTACGTCCAYGACCTCCATTCGATGCTGTACCTGTTCTGGAGTTAACACTCCAGGACACTCTGACCTGTCTCCCACACGCTTTTTCCAGAGCGTGATCCAGTAGCTATTAATTGCATTCAGCTGTAATGACGAGTCTGAAATAGCTCAGGCTCTCTGGCAAGAGACTTCTGTTGCAACAACAGACAGGCTGTGGGTTTATCTGCCATAGATCCTGCTTCCCATACAGCACAGGGTAACTGCAGCAGGATGAACCCTAGTATGTAATAATATAAGCAGGAAGGGCTGTAATTTGAGGACCTTCCCACATCAATTAGGTAAAACAATCTCCCCTTTCAGAACGCAACATAATTCTTGCATAAGGCTCCTTTAAAATAATATACAACACTGCTAAACGGGAGCTGTGGGGGGACTCTCTGTGATTCTCAGTTCGCTCTCAGATTTAGCTGATAGTTTCACTCTGACTGCTCTAATTCATACAGAGCAGCTCTAAGTTTTCCTTTCAAACGCAGGAAAGGCTGCACATGCCACTGACTCCCTCCTGAGCCTTCTGCAGGAATAAAAGTACTGATGTGCAGTACGTGTGTTCACCCCTCGCTTCCATATACTGCCAATGATATCCAGTGTCCCAGCGCCTCAATTTCCCCTCCCCAGATGGTGGCAGGTTCTGCTCATGCTGCATTTCCCACCCAAAAKAGAACTCCCACCCTTCTGGGGGGACTCTGTTCAGACACCAAAGATCAACGTTATAATTAGAGGTAACTGTATCAGACATGCTTCAATAAATGACATCGCACATTCAGGCAGAAATGATTACTCCCTCTTTCACTGTGCAGGAATTGTATTTGGGGTCTTAAGAAAACTCTGGAAAAGGCTTAGAGCCAAGTTATATTACTGTTATGTCAGACTAGCCATTACCCCTGGACAGGGTAATTAGACATACTTTATAGGGGGAAACTGTACTTTGGGCCATCACTGTTGTTTGTTCCCCATCTCCTTCTGCCTTAAGGTCTGGATATTTTTCAGGCATACTACAAAATTTGGGAGGTAACAGGAGACTTGGAGACCAGGGGAATTTAAAGTACTTGGAAATGAGGATATCTGATTTTCATAGTACCTGCAGCTGAAATCCACATATATCAATATTTGCAGAACTTTCAATTTATCTAATCAGGCATGAAGACAGAAGATAGAAGAAGTATTTGGTACCTTGGCAGTCCCATGCCAGACAGGTGCATGTGTGGGACCTATATGACAAATGTGCTCTTGGAGGCACCATGTACAGGGAGTACCTAAGAGCTTCACAGACTCCYGTGCCTGCAGCCTGCAAAAACACCCCCATTTTAGTCCAAATAGTCCAGGTCTCTAGGTGAGGATGGGGCACTGAACACCCAACCATAAGGCTGCGCTCCTGGGAAGGGGGCCGGCAAAATATGAACATTYCTCAGGAAGGAGCRTGTTTGAAGGGAATGAAGCATTGCTGGAAAACTGGTGAATATTGAAATAGTCTAGATATAAAGACACACCAGGGAATGACTATATGTATTTTGCCATTACATTCTTAGGGCAAGATCTAATAACAGTGTCCAGCTTCTAATTTTAGAAGGCTCTTACAGCACAAGAAAGTCTTTGTTACCTCTGGCCCTGAGGAAATCACTGTTGGTCTTCAGAAAGATATATTAAATGGAAAATCCTCTTTGGATTATACAAGGCAAGAGCTGTTGAAGTCTCCATTACACCCACTGAGGAACCCAGCACAGCCACAGCAAGAAAAATAACTGATGCTGCCTTTGTTTGCTGTGGAAGTCCTAACTATTGCTAGCCTAATTCAATAGCCAGAGATGTTGCAGGTCATGACAGAACACCGAAGGCCTGGGGCTTTGCGAACAGGAACACGGTGTCCAAGCCCAACTTCACAGCCTCATCCAGATGGAGTGTCATCATGTTAATCCTGTGCAGTGTGGATCAGGGAAGGGACTGCTTGTTCAGGCACATCATTAGGCTATGGACGGCTAGATTGTCCACAGGCAGGCCAGTTCATACGCAGTAAACTGGGGTGTCTTTACGGTATACTCCCCAGCMCCTCCAGCTCTGCATTACCACAAGTTTGCATCTATCAGCACCCACCATTCTAAGTCATGCCCTAAAGGGATTCCTGGACAATGACCTGTATCGTGCACATCATACAACCGGATTATAGAAAAACTTGTGTCACCTATCTTTAATGGGAACTAAAAAATAATAATTCTTGGCAGAGTCCAAGCACCATCAACACGGAGAAACTGTGTCGCAGAAATGGAGTGGAAGAAAAAGGACCTACAATTCTACAAAATTCTACAAAAACAGGGTTATATTTCATTGCTGAATACCAAGTTTAGAGCAGTGGAAACAATACAAGCTGTGCAGGAGAAATCAGTCACCACGGGCTCTCCTATTTAGCTAGTGCCTCAGAGAAATTTATRGCTAATCAGGAGCGTGACATTATTAACCCACTTTGTACCCAGCCAAGTGCAGATGTGTGCTTGCATAAACCTTTCCTTATCATTAGTAAAAGCGATGTGCTACAGTGTGTCATTGTGCAATAAACAATTCCATGTCCAAGATCTCAAATGCTGCTGCATTGTGTTCTGATGATCTGGGCTTTCCTTACAGGGTGTCAGAGTCAGATGCAATAACAAATAYGTGATCACAGCCCCTTTGGGATGATGCTTTTCCAAGAAGGGGCAAACATTGATTATTCTTGCCTATTATTTTGCCTATATAGTTAGGAGTCATCCAAAGTCTAAAGAAACCAAAGGAAAGCCTCCCACTGACTTCACTATTCTTTGCATCTGGTCATTAGTTATTGGAGTATGTCAGCCAAATATATGCTTTTAGCATAAGAGAGCCCCTGAACTATCATCCAACTGCAGCCTCTGTTTTGGAGAAGGACAGACAGCTAGAAAACATTGCAATTCATGAGTCTTGCAATTTTGCTTTATATTTTTGTTAATACCTTTTCTCAGCTTTAAACATGTTAAAACCTAGTATTGTTCTATGATGCAGCTATCACCTCACAGAATATATTTCTGGTGGTTAATACAGGCAGCAAGAACATTCATGGCAGGAGGTACCTCCTTCTGTGTAAGAGATTGAACTGAGGTGTATAAAACCTGAAGAAAAAAATGAAAGACTGTTTAGACCCTAGGAGAAAAGACTGAGGGGGAAACATGACAATAGGCTTCAAGTGGCTAGTAACCATGATGGATAGGAGAAGAAACAATGCATAAAGATTCAGACTAGATATTACAAAATTATTACCAGCCATTAAGATAATGAAGCACTGGAATGAGATGAGGTTGTAGAGTCTCCCTCAGTGGAGACTGGCAGGTGTCTTTAAGGACAGGTGACTTTAAGGACAGGTAGATGTCAGGAACGACTGGGAATTAACCTCACTTTGGRACTACACAACCCGATCTCCTCAAGGCATTTCCAGCTCCCCTTTGATGATTCTCTGATTAAAAGTGTTTAAAGTCTAGGGCTGCTCACAGGCGGTCCCTGACCCCTCACTGTTGTCATACAGAGGGTCCAGCACTCAGATGGAGGTAACGCTGCCACTGAAGACCTTCCTGCCAAGCCTCTGAGTCAATGTCCCCAGCAAGGACAACAGGGCACAGTGAATCTCATCCACTTCTGTACATGCTGATTGCTACTACCTTGGACCAGTGTCTCACTGTGTCACAGAACATAGGGCTGGAGGACTCTGCGAGTTGACTTTGTCTGTCCTGGTGCCCCAAGGCAGGACCCACTCTCCATAACTGCTCTATGGGCCTGCAAGCACATCAGCTTGCACATAAAAACATGCTGAGGTAGTACAGGATGGCTCAACAAGACCTGTGTGTATGGGAGCCCTACGCTCTAATTCTGAGTGTTGGTGGCAAGAAATGAGGAGTGGGGGATATAAAAGGTGTTTGAAATTCAGTTGCAGCAGCCTCACAACACCTCCATGTTTATGGAGTCAGAAGACTTAGGTATTGTCGGTACATTGATTTTTTACTCAATCACAAAAAGAAAACAGTTTGCCCAACAAACAATTTCTTGCAAATGGCTCCCCCCAGGACAGCTTCCTCTCTATTCTGCAATGAAAGGGGAGCTGGGGTGGAGATGCATGGCCTTTCCAGCCATTTTTCCTGTTGAAAGTTACATTTATTTAGTTTTCATTTCCATTTCTTCAAACCCTTGTTTTTCCCTATCCCTCATGACTGGCTGATCAGCAGACTGGCTTTTCTCGGATGCCACAGTGAACATTTCCCATTTAGATACAGGGAGGGGCTGGAGAAGACATCTGGCCTGTGATTCTAGTGACCTTCTTCCTGCAGATGCAAACATGGAAAGAGAACTGGGAAAAGGAAAGGTAGCCTTTCTCGGGCCATATTCTGAAGCAGCCAGGGACCCACCTGGTCCCTAGTGAGCATTAGAAAAGCTTTAACGTTTTCCTAACTCATGATCTGCCTCACATGGCCCCCAAACAACAGAGAACAGCCAGAATGCAGTTAGCTTTAGCTACGCCCTAACCCTCACAAAACCAAAGGTCTGCTCCAGGCAAAGGCAGAGTAGGCAGCTGCCTGGGGCAGTCCATCTGCTTGGAGCAGGCACTAGAGCTAAATCTCCCTTTTTTCCTACTGCTAGAGATCGAACTGACTGGAGGGGACGCAGACAGAGACATGTTCCACCTCCACTCGCTGCTCATGTGCTCAGAGCTCAAGGAGACATGGGCAGGCAGAGCAGAGTTGGGCCAGAAGTGCCTCCAGGGGTAGTCCTGGGAGGAAGAGTGAGGAAGTGTCCAGCTCAGTTCAGTCCTCTCCACTTCATGTGCCAATCCCTGCTGGAACTGAGTCAGGGCCATCTTGTACCTCCTTTAAAGGTGAAATCCCCCCAAAATAAAAAGTCCTACCCCCTCAGCAAGATCAAATTGAGTGTGGAAGTCTACTTAGAGCATAAAGAGACAAGCCCTTCCTCACAGCTCCCCAAAATGCCACCAACAGCTTTTAAAACACCTGCACTGTATTCACCTATAACTCCCCCCCAGCCTTCTATCTATAGCTTCTGATCCTTCTTATAACCTATTCAAACACCCATACTGAATCTACTCCATCACCATCACAAAGTTGTATTTTCTTGCCAGAAGCAACAAGGACAAAATAATTTACTTTTGCCTCCTCCAGGATGAGGGACAAACCCAACTGTTGTGGAGCTTGGAGCTCAGAGGTCTTTCTACCTATTCCTTGGTGAACAAATTGCCCTATATTGCATAAATGCTCTGGAAGCTTTTTGTGGATGATTTTAGAGAGTCAGGGTCTGGAGAAAGTTAGAGCTCTGTTAAAGAAATTTCTCTTCCCTGAAAGTTTATTCAGCTGTAACTCAGCTGAAAGTTATGTAAGGAAACTAGATAAAATTAGAGTGTTGGATAAAAATAGCACTAAAAGAAATCTTCATCTTACTATGGCATTGTGAGAACACCTCGCCATCTTCCCTGCTTCCTCATCTGCTGGCACAGGAAGGCAGCCTTTGCTCTAAGCTGGCCTCCTGCTGAATGTGATGGCATTTGTACTGCCAAAGAAAAAAGTCACCCAGAAGAGTAAGTGTGGTTTCACATCCATTTGTAACAACATCGATAGCTCTACTTCCAGGCAGCAATCTTCACTGCTTCACTATAGAGCACCACAAAGGCATAAACCCAGGTCCTGACAGTGAGTCAGCACTGAGCTGTCAAACCAAGCTGAAATCTCCAGGACGCAAAATGTTCTCTGCATATTTTTTGTACCACACAATGTGTTACATAAACTCCCAATGGATACAACCATAGCAAGGGTTTGGAAGGACATATTTATTACAACAGTAATTCTAGCATTTAAACCTTCTGACAGCTGCTGAGGACAAGCATGCAATAAAAATCAAAGCCAATTCAAAGCTAACATTCAGAGGTGGGAGACTGCGTAAGCATTTGGATTCTGGACAATGTGACACTTTATTTAACATTCAGATGGTATGGGAGACTGCAGCATCCCCTCTCCACACTCAAGTCAAACTCAAGTCACTTTAGCTTCATTTTCCAAGCTGGGCTGCAAAAGCTAGAGCTCCATCTCCCATTATCTGAGCAGTCAATCAACTGCCATGGTCTAAAATATGACTGACCCATCACATGCAGTTGCAAGAAGAATCATGTGAGCATACACAGCTGCTCCAGTTCACACCTTCCCTCCTGCTCCTATGAGAATGATATCCTCTGGCAGAGACACAGACAGATAGCTGAGGACAGTAAAGGCTCAGATCACTGCAATTAGTTTGCCAGAGCTTGTCTATCACAGCTTTTGGGCATCCACACAATGTGCCTTTTCACATTAGGCACAAATAAAAGTAGCCTGTGCTGCAGAGGTCCTGAGCTCTCTATCATTCACCCCTGAATCACAGAAAAATGTAGGTTGGGAGAGACCCCTGGAGGTCATCTAGTCCAACCTCCTGCTTGAAGCAAGGCCAATTTCAAATTATTTTAGATAAGCCCATGATGACACAATATTTCAAACATTAGTTAGGCCTTCCATGTGAGGCCGGGAGAAAGACCTTACAACTGCTATATTGATTCCTGTTGATATGCCACAAGCTCTCTCTACAAATTGCCTCACTTGCCAAGGGGAGATGGCAGCAGAAATGGGCCTGTTCATAGCTTTCTGAGAAGTTCAGGGATATTTGCCAGTAAGCAACTTGCCCACAGTGAGAAGCAGTAAAAGAGACCCCACAAACCAAGTAGCCTTATTAATTTTAGAGTCAGGCATCTGTTGTAGTTACATGTGACTGACTCAGGGAGTTTATATCACACCACTTTCTCCAACTGTTTAAAATACTCAGAGAGGAATTCAAATGATATCTTACCCCAAAAGAGCCAAAAGTCTGATACCTTTTCAGTCAGCACAGTTGTTTGCAAAATGATCATCTGTCCATGAAGCTGTGTGCTATATGTGTCCTGATCCATGAAAGCAAAATGACCTTTGTTTCTACGCTCAGAGGGACATAACTCTGTGAAGACATCCACTGGGGAGAATGGATGAACTTTGAAGGGGCAAGCTTTGCACAGTATCAATTAACATGTTAATTGTTGACTGTGTAGAGAAGGCTGTGTCTACACAGCAGGGCTGGAGAGCAGCCTTCTGCACGTGAAGCATGCACTTCTTCAGTTCACATTGCTCCAATTCAGGCTCAAATCAATCATTTCAGGCTAAGGAAGAGCCAGTTCAGGACATCTGCTGAGCTGGGTTGAAGCATTCTTGTCTGCCTATGCTGTACATGTCCATTTTGAAAGAACAAGAACTTGGGATGCCTCTAAAGACACTTAAGTCTTCTCCTGCCACCCTCTCCTAGAGTATCTGAGCTTGTCTTTCATCCCCATCTGAGAAGCTTCCCTACAAAAGCAAGCAATGCACACGGTAGGCAACTCTGAACTGGGGTGTGAACCAGAGCCCAAGTTCAACTGACATACCCTAAAATCCAATCCTAAATTCAAGGTCTGCACTTGCAAGATGACAGTAAAGCAAATATCCAGGCCCAAGAAAAATAGAGGAGTATGGAATAACAATGACTCCATTGCCCACAAGATCCCAAGACGAGTTATGGTTGATGAAACAAATATTCTTGCTGGGTATGCATTCAGGGAAGAAGTGCCCTAAGGAATGACTTCAGGAACTCATACTGCTATGACTAATTCTCACTGAAATTTATGAGGGTCTACTGAGGGGCTGTATTGTCTAGAGGGGGAAATATGGATTCACCCGCAGAAGGTCTGGGTCTTTTGTGCAGTAATAGGAGGTTGTACCATATAGCCACTGAGATGAATGATCCAATCCATTGCTTTCATTCAAGCCCTTCTTTCATCAGCAGCAAACAAGTCAAGGTTAGCATGCTAGCTATGCCAATATTCAAACTAATTGTTTCTCTGGAGAGAACTATAAAAATGTTGGTTTCAGGACTTGCCAGGATATATGCACTATAGCGGGTCAGCTGTGGAAATACTTTACCCTTGAGAGAAAAGGCAATTTTATCTGTAATCTTCTGTTACAGTATGTCCCAGCAACCTGTAAAGAAAGAAAAAGTTTGCACAAGATCTCTTGCTGTTCTGAGCTGCCCTGCCAGTTGTCAGTACTTTTGCTGATTTGGCTGAAAGAAAAATATACACAGCAGAAAAGGATCCATCAATATAATGAGGAGGAAAATGCATCCTGGAGGAAAGAAAGCTTTGAGTGATGTTGTCTTCACACTCTCCTGGGAAGTCAGGAAATTCATGACCCTTCCAAGCATACACATTACCCACCTAAGCTATCAGAGCATATTACAGTTGCCATCAGTTTGGTCCACTTTTTCCTTTGATCTTGTTCTTCCCACAATGTGTGTCAGCTCCCTCTGCCATTTTTTCCTCAGTTTGGATTCCCAGTTTTTGAAGTTTGGGCTGTTTTATCTTTACAAGGCACATTTACAGAATTCAGTAATGATACCAAAAATCTGAAAACCCCCTCAGACAGCTGGCTTATCTCCTGTGTTAGATTTCAAAGTTGTTTGCAATTTAAGGGAAAAAAAAGGTCCTTGCTAAAATGTTCACAGTGGTAGGTCTCCTGTGACCTACATTATCTATTTCAGAGGCTTCTGGAGGAACTGGATTCTTCTGTGGGTAAGGACAAGATAAGCAAGGCAGGTGCATTCCCTTTCTCCAGCATCTTGGATCCTCTCCAAGCTGTCTCCATCCTCCCCAATCCAACAAAACACTGATGACATTTTCTTGGCCAGTTCTCCATTATCCTCCACTTTGGCCTTGTGTTTATGACACTCTTGACATCTTTCATGGCATTTCAGCATTCATGATCCTGTCCAGTCTCTTCCTGTTCTCCTGCTCCTTTTCTGTTCATTCCTCCAATACTTCCCTCTGGAGAATACTTTCCATATTATGTAAATGAAAGGATCTTCCTATTGCTAATTTGATTTACTTGGGGGGTTAGTTTGTAATTTCTTGTTTTGAAACAAACTATCGTAGGAACTTCTAGCAGTATAGTCTGGATTATCAGGTTAAAGAAAACAGATGAAGAATACAGAAGTACTGGATGTGGTGGTATCGCTCAGATGTCTGTATTCACTGTCCTTCGCCTGGCCCCAGGGAGCCACCAGCTTGAACCAGACTGGCAATCAGAGGAAAAGTCCTTCAGAAGGTGAGCTTACACAGTCAGTTCTCATGCAGGAATGCAGGTTTTCCACACACTGCAGGGTCCAGAACCTCATCTTGATCAGATGAGATACCTCAAAGAAAAGTGCGGCAGACAGCAGCCAATTAGATAATCTTAAGGGGACTCCCAACTATCTCTAAAACTGCAAGGTAAGATAGTAGAGAAACTAGACAACAGACAGAGGGAAGCCATGCAAACAGCACAGACTCACCTGTGGCAAGAAGTGAAAGACAGTGGTCARCAACTTCTGATTGGAAAGCATCACCTGTCCAACAAACCAATGTGTTGATGATGGGATAACCCTGCCAACAAGGAATGCTTTTTCCACTCCCTCTGATTTATTACTGACCACCCAGCTGATGTGAGGGATTTTCACATTTTTCTGCTGCTTCTCCCTAATGGTCATTTCAAGGTTGTGGAGCAAGGTGCATCTGGGTTCAGATTTCAATAGCAATATTAAGAAGGTCAGCTTTGGTCACAGTCAGCTCTAATTTCCAGTTGTAGTGGGACAGATACAGTTTTTTTCCTTCTTCATAAAACACTGCAGTTGAAATATCATGTAGGATGTAACAGTGCCTGTTAGAGCATTTCTCCTCCTGATTTTTGGGAAGAGGGCCAGACAAGCACCACAATTAGTCACGCATTCCAGACACAGTCACCATTCTCACTTGCATTCTCTTGCCTGCCCTTCTACTATGAATGAAGCTAAGATCTCCAAACCAGAGAGGGTCTTTGCCTCAAAGTCACATGCTATCAATCAGCTTGCTCACAACAACGAGGAAAGGAAAGATACTTTCCTTCCTTCCATCTTCTATTTGGACCTGCGCCTCCCCAGTGGGATCATTTTACTGGGTAAAGGAGGACAGAAATAGACTGGAAAGAAACATGTCAATATATGCATTGAAGAAGAATTAAAAACAAAACATAATGAAATATCAGAAAGCACATGGGAATCTGCTGGAAACCAGAGTAGAGAGAAAGAGAAGCAGCAATCAGGTCTTTTACTGCTGCACATGGAGTTAGTTTTGAAAAGTTCCTTCTCCCTGTCCCATTTCTCTCCTCCTTCCCCCTGCTCTTCCACTCCCCTGGGGGAGGGGAAGATACTAAATGCATCATTACAAAATTAATCATCTTGAAAAGCGTTTCCAGCAAGGTAGAAATCCAAATTTTAAAATCACTGCAAGAGGCAGAAGCATCTTTGAGGGAAAGTTCAAACAGCTTCTTTTGCTTGAGAACTGCTGGAAACAATATGGCAATCATTAGTTTCTCTCTCTCTACTTCAGGGTAGTCCATCTAATTTATGCATGATGAACAACAGACATGCACATAGGTCCATTCGCAATATTAAGGGTACCTCTCTTGCCAAGAATTATGGCACTAAAAGGCACACACGTAAACCCATGTGAGGCTGGAAAGGGTTCATGGGCTGCTGGGAGCTTATTTTTCCTGAAGAGCTGTTAAAGGAGGGACAGTAGCTTATCTGGAGAACAAACCTCACTCTCACTGTGGAAGAGCAGGTCAGTGAAGGTCCAGGACAGGCCCCATGGGAAGCTGGGCTTGAAAGAAATGTCTGCCTTGTTCAGCTGTCCAGAGCTAACTGGACTTGCTGAAAGCCCAAGTATGGCAGAATTGGCTTTGTTGTAGGTGGAGCAAGGAAATGGACTGAGCTCAGGAGGCATATATGGACTTGTTTGTTTTTCTAGGAACAGAGGAGATCTTTGCACAAACTTCTCTCTCTTTCCACAGCCATCAGGAGAAGCTATCCTCCTAACTTCTGCATCTGACACCAGGCAATATCTGCCCTGTCCCTCCTGGAAAGGGTGGATATTTTAACTGACTTAGCTTGAAGGTCAGGTGGCCTTAACGTGAAAGGTGATGTGGGCTGAGTAGGTCATACACACGTGACAAGAGGCAGTGTCATTTGTGCATCATGCCAGCTGAGGGTAATGAGAGAGCACAGGCACAGTCCAATACACCAACCCAGCCTCTCCACACAAATTGTCAGGACCTGCTTGGGATAAGGTTGTTCATTCCAAATGGCCTCTTTTAAAGAAAATATCAGGAACAGTACTGTGTGACTGTTCATGGCTACGGGAGGACATGACGTCTGAGAGGGCGGACAGCCCTGTCATCTTCAGTTTTGCTGACTGCACTCCTTAGTGCTTCAGTGAAAGTGTCCCTGAATGCAGCTGATGAAAGTACGGCTTCAGGCCTGGCATGGAGACAGACCTCCACTGAATTCTGGTGTCATGCTTACCTGGAGCAATGAGCTCCATAGCATACAAGTAATTTCATTTTTACCAGAAGCCACTCCGTAGCGCAGGGGGATATTTCCCATTCCGACTCTGCTGTTGTCTGCTCAGTGACCTTGAACAGGTGGTATTACCTTTCTCTTTGTTAAACAGGAACACCGATGCTGACCACTCTTGTAAAGCACTTTGTCATCTACCGATGATAAAAAGCCAGGTGTTGACATTATTGTGTAACAAGTATTTACTCTTATCTGCTTTAAATACGCCCTCCTTCATTTTCATTGAATAACCCCTTTGTTCCTGTATTGTGAAACACTGTAAATAGACTCACAACTGCTCACAGAACTGAAAACGGACGGACGCAGACTGACAGGGAGCCCCTCCTGCAGAGTGTGACTTCCAGGGGTGAAACGCTGCCTCCACTGACCTCAGTGAGAATGCTGCCAATGGGGTGATTACTTTATTGCTGATTCACAGTAAACGATAGTAGTAAAAGCATTTCATAATATTTTCTAATCTGCTTCTTGAGAGTTTAGTCATCCCAAAAGTCAGTATGAATAAGGATTACTCTTGCCTTTCAACAAATGGACCCCTCATGTAAAACCCCATTCAATTAACAGCTCCTTCGCCGTGTTTTTTTTTGTTGTTTTTCTGGTGAAGTTACCACCATCTGTGGCCAAACAACACACTTAAGCCTAGTAACCTTTCAGAGAAGCGACAGATGATGTCTGCTGCTCATTTCATGTGTTTTTGCCCAGTACAGACCAGCATGTTGCTGAGAAAAGGAAGAAGGTGCCAAAACCGAAATAAGAAAGATAACATTGGTAAATGTCAGAGCTCCCTGGTGAGTGYAGAGGTCTCAAAGACTTGAGAATACTGAACAGATGACTCACTGGGAAGGGTTTGCCGCACGTCCTGTTTTTGACAGATGGGACACTTAAGTTATTTTATCTCTGATCCTACATTATTATGGTATTATAGTAGCATCTAGAGGCCTTAACCAATAGTGAAGGAGATGATAGATTTTGGGACTGTGTGTGACGTAGCAACTATGGTGCAGGAGAACAGGCTGGGGGAGTTTGATTTAATGTAAAACTTTGCAACCAGCTCTCTGCATGAATATCTTGGAGCTGCTTATAGCCAGGCTCTGTTTTATATGTGGAGCATGGCATCATTGTTACTGAAAAGACAGGTTCTGTCATAGTTATGTGTATATACCAGTTCTCCATACAAAGACTAGATATACACATCCAATTTATTCTGGCGCCTGCTACACTTCCTAAACATTTGGATACACCCTTCACAACTGTTCTTAGGGCTTCAGCTCTATCATGAACATATTTTTCCTCAGTCCCAGGGCCAGATTTCAGAATCATTTCTGTGCAGGTCAATCCAAAAGCAAAATTGTTTGGTGTGTCTGGCATTACAAAAAAAGTCAGCTTAGAAACCAAATATCATTTCCAAGTGAAAAGGCAACACATTCTGTATTTAAAATGTTGAAATCACAGACTGCCTTTTCCATATTTCCCTCTGCCTTTTCAGCCAAAGCCACTGCTTGAATGCAAAACTGGATAAACAGCTTCAAATCCTACACTGTTTTTGAGTTTGCTATTCAGTGAATAAATAAGCTATGCAACTCCAATGTAATGATGCTTGCGATGACATTTTCCACATCTTGCTCCCTATCTCCACGTCATTCATCCCACCACAAGCTAGTGTAACATACTCTACAGTAGGATGCAGARAGTTTGGAGCCTACTACTGTTTGTGAACTAAAACAGTCCTGGAGTGAAATCCTGACCTCAGACAATAGCAGCTTTGCCACCAACATAAGCAGGACCAGTTTATTAGCACAGGGTTTCTAACTCAAGCACTAGAGGCTTGTATTTTTGACAGTTTTAATCCAGAAGCCCAGAGTTCACTACCCCTGTCTGTGGATGTGATTACATGGATAGACAGGAATAAGCTGGAGTACTCAGAGTATTTCTGCTCCATTCCCACTTCCAAATTTGAAGCTGTCACTTGAACAGTCCTGTCCAGCCAACTAATTGTTCTTCTGGGGACAAAGTCCTGTGGTGAATGCGCCCCCGTGGTCTCCCATTTAACATGCTGCTGAAGGAACACAAATTTGTCCACTCCCACCTCCATTTTTATCCAGTTGAAATAATAAATATTTTACTTGTGATTTATTGGATTTCAGTTTGTTGAAAAGATCCTCCAAACAAACGAAGTTTTAATGGCAACAAACGCCAGCCGCAGCGCATTAGAAACTATAAACAGCAGCGGAGACCATTAAACAAAAACCACTTCGGATACAGCTGAAATAGTGCTCAGTAATCTTCAACTCCTGAGGCCAGGGCACTTGAGAGAGGGTCACAGCAAGTCCTTCACTGGAAAAAGAAATCTGGAAGTATCACGGATTTGAGTCCTCTGAATGCTGAGGGTTGCAAGAAAGACTTTTGAAGTGATCGGTCCAGCCTTTGGGCTATTCAGGACCATAGACCAGACTCAGATGGAGGGACTTATTTCCAAAGAGGAAGAGGCAAGCCAACCTCCTCTCTCCAATCCCTGTTTTACCCAGATGTGGCTGAACCGAGGCAGAAATCATCACCCTCGCTGTTGTGGTCAATTGGAGAATGCATGACCTTATTTCGCATGTGTCAACACAACAGGGGTGAACTCTGTCTTGCCTGGGCAAAAGCACATAAGTTCTGTTTCCTTAGGTTTATTGTCAGTACATCCCTGGTACAGGGATGTCAGTACATCTCTGCTCTCCCCTCAGATCTGCCAGCATAACTGATTGTGCAATTACTCATAAAGCTGCGCTGTCAAAATGACCAGTTTCCTTAACTGCTTCTAGTGGAAGGACCTTTCCTGACTTGTTTTGACAGCACCAGAGTAGGGAGTGAGTAACTACGCAACTTTCATAGATCTGAGACTGGGGCAGGTGGAGATCAGGTGGATGTGGCTGGAGGCAGTAATCTCTTCAGMGAGCTCATCTTCAGCCAGAACAAGATGTCTCCGCGTAGCCTCAGGACCAAATGACCCTTAACAAATGCTCTAGCTACAGCTATCCTAACCTACTGTCCAGGGAATGGATCTACCCACCTTACTGACACATCTATTAATAGACCAGCTAGAAAAGCAGCTATTCAGTTCAACATACAGCAGGGGAAAAAAAAGATATGAAACAAGTGTTGTTGCTGTCATTGCTCTTTTAGCCCTGGATTTAGGCTACATTTAGGCTAAGTAACACATGGCTGGTGAAAAAGGGAAGTGTGGCAGCTTCTCTCATGTTTGTTGCCAATTATTACAAGATGCAGGCAGAATTAGTCTATAACTTACCCCTCCTGCTGAGATTCAGTGAGAAAGTCAGGTTTAACCTAATTTCCCTCACCCTGTCTCCAGCTACTGAGGATGAGGCAAGTAAAATGTCCTCCCAACAAGTCCCTGTCTGATTATCATTGCAACTCTGGGATCTGCTACTGGGCCCATCATAAAAGATGAGCAGAGGAAGACTTGTCTCTCTCTTTGGTAGCTAATGAATTTCCTAATGTCTCCTGCAGATAAAGATGCAGGTGAAACATACCTTTGACAAGATGGTACAGGGGGTATTCCAAGATGGGGCTAGGTGTTGTAGCTGCACTGAAGAGTCAGTGGATACCAGCTGACACTCTATCCTGCAGCAGTCTGACCAGTCCCTGCTATCCAGTATACAGCCTATAGCTTGTTTGATCTTTTTGCTTCAAACTTTGGGGCTCATGTAAGGAACAGCCAGACTGAAAATTTATCAGAACTCATCAGACCCAACAGTGGCCTTCTTGAACCTGAGCAGCAGTTTCTAGACCACAGCAAAGACCCAATCTCACAGGACGGTTCAGCACCAACCAGTAGCACATTGTCACCAGGCTACCTTTTTGCACTCACCCAGTTGATGCAGAGGCGAGTAACTACCAGCACACTCAGACAAGCCCACTACTCACGTATTCAGGCTGGATACCCTTTGCAGTAGTGTTACGCAATGGAAACCTTTGGGGCAGCTCCTCAAATCATGGAGGCTAAACTAGGCCATGTGAGAGACTGACAGGCTCCTGCTTGAGAGACATGACATGCTCTCTTCCTTCACGGTAATTATATAAAAGTCTAAGCAGAAGGGGCCTGGAAGAGCTATCCAACAATACACTCCCTTTTGTCAAGCTCAGTCCAAGGGTCTTTATTGCTGCACAAATTCTACGGTCTCATCAATCTACAGCTTGTTCTTAACTCTTAGATGCTATTAGAAACAGCTTTGATGAGTGCACAGCTGAGATGATTGCCACCTTTTATTCAAACAGAGAAAGCGTAGACAAGTAATGTGTTCCAGAGACTGGAAATCAGGATGTTTTGATTTGTGATAAAGTACAAAACATGTGTGAGTGACCAAAGACATTCTGCTTGAGTCTTTCAGGAAATAAATGATTCAAGACATTCTACCATAAGAGCAAGAGTTTACAGTCAATAAACTATTGTTTACTGTCTACACAAGAGCTATGGCTACTATTTTATTCAAACACTCATATTTTGTCTACTTAATCCATTCCAAGTGACTGCAAACAACTTCCCTTTCATCAGTCATGGATGTCTGGGAAAGGCCCCTTTCTTTCTGTAAGAAATCCAAACTGCACCTTGACATCCCAGCATGATTAGGGCTCCTAAGCACTGTTCTAGCACCACTCCTCACATACTTTTTGTTATGTGTAAAAGCAGGGTCAGAGGTTTCATCTAACATGGAGCGATTTGGACCAGACCCTGACTCAGTTACTAATCCCAGTTCTTTGCAAACCTCTAGCAAAAGAAGGGAGAAAAAAGAAAGTCCTTCGCTTGCATCCAAAGATTTTTCCTTCAACAGATCATCAGTTTCTCAAAGATGTTTTAGCATGAGTGTCACCACATATGGGAATAGCTCATAACTCATGGCTGGTACCACTCCTGACAAACAGAAAAGCTCCTTAAAATACACATAGCAGCAGGCTGCTTTTTGGGCATGACAGACAGCAGATATTAAGCTATAAGATACACACTGAAAACTCTCTGTGCTAAACATCTCTCTCCCTAAAGGCTACATATGTGCATTGTTACATAATGGTATAAAACTATCCAGCTGATATTCTCAATCTAAAATTACCAGTGGCCAATGTCAAAAAGCATCTCTGTCGCCCACCCAGACAGTGAAGGAGAAGACAACAGAGCATGACTCCACCAGGCTGATGTGCCAGGGCTGCAATGCCTTCACCATGCATGCACAATAACTCGGACTCATTCTTGAAGCTCCAGCCTTCCTGCATATGCACCGACCACAGCAGACATCTATTGCCCGCTCCTTTACCAGCTCTGAGGACAACCGGACGATTTCATAGACCTCTTTCCTGAGGCCATGATATGAGGCTGACCTTCCAGAAATGTGGCCCTTGCCAGTACAGCTCATGCAGTCTTCTGTTAGTGCTTGAGCTCATAGCCGGAGAACCCAAACTAAGCCTATGGACTACTCGCATGGTTCAGACAGATAGGAAGTATCTGGAAAACACCATGTTTCATGAAAAAAATTCACAAAGCCCACAACAATCTACCACAAAAAGCTAGTTCTACTTCAACCTGTGATCTCATCATGAAGAGACTTGACTGCACTGGAAAATGTCATAATGCAGTTGATTGTAAAACACGGACGGTATACTCAAAATCAGATTTATTTCATCATTTAGAAAATGCAATCACTAAGCCATCACTAGAAACACCATGCTGTGTTGGGTATTGAAAGATGCTATAAATAAACTGCAGCAGATCGTAATTGCTCCAGAAACAGAGAGTGTCAGGAACACACGGTGGCCAGTGTGGATTTTCAAGAGATCATGCAAAGATTGCTGGAAGGTAAAAAACATCTGTTTGTTTGTTTTAGTTCTGTGCATTTTAAACTGATTTTTAACTGAAAATGAAGGCTGGATTCAGGTTAAGGAGAAGATAGCAAGTGAGAAGGATGAGCTAGGACTCAAATGGGCTAATAAAAATAATCGTTGATAATAGCAGAGGAGAAAAACAATGCAAAAGAAAATCTAAATATATTCACTGAGGAGGATATAGACATAACCAGAAAGAACTCAAGGTCCCACAGTGAGCAGTTCCACAGTGGTAAAGGGCCTGATTCAAAGCCTACTGAAATCAGAGTCTTTCCACTGACTTTGTCATTTGTGACTGCATGACAAGCAAAACCTTTCCACTGGAGATTGTCTGCCCCAAAATCTTTTCTGATTCTTTACACATTTTTCCACTGTTCTTAATAAAGTAATTTTCTTACATTACGTTAATATTAAAAAAAAAAAGAAAAGAGAAATCCTTCATAAATACACAATCAACCCTGAGGTAATTTTCCTAAAATAATTTTTTTAAATAAACTGCTCTATACAAACTTCAGTCACTTCAAAACGTGCTTTGAAACTGAAGACTGTGGAAAAGTTAAAGAAGTGATTGCTGATAAATAGTTCCATATGATTTATTGAATATAATATACTTCCCCCTACAACAGAATGCTGTTTCAGATCTTGGGGCCTGGACTTTTTGCTCGCTAAGAGATGTGTGCTAAGGTTTAATAGGATTTTTATATACTAAAGAACTTCCTCCAATTCCAAAACACCCTACACCTATTCAGCATCAGCAGTACTCTCTTAAATAGAAATATCCTTTAGGATGAAATAGAATTAAATTGATGGAGTTGTATAAAAGTGACTTAAAATCACCTACAGGATGATTCCTATAAAATATTTCAAATGTTCCTCTTCACTGTCAGAGCAGGAAGGAGGCCCATTTTTAGTTAGGTTGTGTCAAAACCCAAAGGTTTATTGGATGCTCTGTTAAATTCCACAGAATTTTTTCCTGGAGTCTGAAGGAGAACAGAAGTTGTCACTACCTCACAGCAGCAATAATTTATAGGAAGGTAATATAACAGAAGATGGAGAGGTTTTGCTGGTAAGATTATGGAGTACTACCCCTTGATAGCGGCTCTGAGAAACAAGACAGCCTCCCCCTTTTTAGAAGAGATCATACAAGGCATTTCAGTATATTGTATTAGGCTTTAGAAATATGTTATCTGGAAACACTTGGTGTGTATAAAATTCCAGAGCTAGACACCTTTCCAGCTTTTCTGCTTAGCTCTATTGCACCAGTTACCTTATGAAGCACTCAGAAAACCTCTCTGGACAAGCTATCGCAAACTYTGTTCTAACTCATGCATACACACTTCACGTTGGCTATGCAGGATTAGTGCTTTCTTTAAATGTGTTGATGTAAACTAGCCAGATCTGATCCAGGTTTAAATAGGTAGAGGAGCATCCACATGCAATGCCTTGAATGTACCATCTTACCTCTTTTGCTAGACCAGTATAACTTTGTGCATAGAGAACTGCCTTCAAGACGTGCAGAGCAGGAACCCAAACTTTGTGCCTGGCCTATCCCTAGTCACATAAGAAAAGACCAATCATCTCTGTAGACTAGACTGCAAGAACTTCAGACTTACTTATTTTATTATTATTATATTACTGACTTTATTTAGGACACATGCATACCAACATAGGCCTGACCTCTGCTATTTGGATGCACAGCAGTTTCAGGCCAGAAGTTGCATACCTTGGTAGGCTGAAATCGGGCTTGTGCTAATCCACCCTTTTGCACACTGCTGGATATAGCCAGCATCTCCAGTCCTAAACAGGCAGAATGCAGGCAGAAACAAGCAGATCTATCTGTATCCATCTATGCAGATGTGAACTCAGATGCCTTCAGAGTGCTCGGAAGCACGTAAATGGTGCTTCTTTCCAAAACCCATAGTAGGGAAATGGCTGGGCTGAGCATTCCAGAGCTCTAAACAGGAAACAAAGTTCTTCACTCTCAAGTGGCTTAATGAAAAATATCATCCAGAAGCAGCAGTGATGTCTGTGTTTACATGCAGCCAGAGTAGGCCAGAAGTTCAGGTGAGAACACATGAAAGCCCCAAACGCAAAATACCGACACGAAACAGAATGGAGCAACTGAGCTCCAGGTTCTTCTTGAACAGCAGGGCCTATATCCATGCAGTAGGATTGAAATACTGGGCCTTTAGGAGGGTCCCGAAAGCAAAGTGAGACAGCAGGGAAAAATACTGTAAATGTTCACCCTAAAACCTCCAGAAACAAGACTGGCATGAAAACCCCTTTTATAAGAAAAAAAGATAGGTTAAAGATTCATTTGGATGGGGGACAGAACTCCATTCTCCCACTGTGTCACACATGTCTGCAAAAGCACATAAATGTCCCCAGATGTCACAGTACTTTTCCACCAAACACTCCTTCAGCTGAAAATGGAGGCAAGCAGGAGACAGACAGTACTGATCAGAGAGGTTAGGAAGAAGCCAGCTGAGTATGAACATGTGGGACTCACTCATATGTTTTGTGTTCTTCTGTTTGTTACAGGAAAGAAAGGTTGTATGTGGGTGGGCTGAGAGCCCCCCACTCACACAATGTGGAAATAATAAATCGTGGGCAGCCATGGAGAGCCACCTGTGATTTGTAAACGTGAAAAGCCCTCTTTCCCGTGTGGAAAAACTTTCTAGTTTGCCCTCTCACCTTAATCTCAACCCAGCACAGGTTTCTTGGGAAGGGTCTCACAACCCCTAGAGCTCTCCCTGGGCAGAAAAGCCAGCAGGTCTGTGAGAAAATGTGCTGAACTACTCAGGTCTGGTCTTGCTTGGATGATGTGGTTTTAGTCTCACCTCCACATACACTTTGCCTCCTGACTATTACACCACTAGATCTTGCTTTGGCTAGACCCAAATTCCCATCACGACTCAGTACATGCAAGGAATGTCACATCTTTTGGCACACTAGTTCTGCTTCACTGAATAAAATGATCTGCCTCAGAGCTGGCAGGCAACCGTTATCATATATCTCCTTGGCACCTTTTAACCATCTCTGCTTTTAATGTTTCTATTTCCTCCCAAGGTTTCCCAGTAGGGACTTCCAAAAGCCCTATTGCTCAGGATGCAGCATGGAGAAAGGGGAGAAGAAGATGTCCCTTGATCCCATCACAGGCAAACACCCTACACTTTAGACATAGGTTTCTATAATTGCTCCACTGCTTCCCTCTCCTCTGGAAAGCAGTCACCATCACAGAATGGTTGAGGTTGGAAAGGACCTCTGGAGATCATCTAGTCCAACCCCCCTGCTCAAGCAGGGTCACCTAGAGCATGCTGCACAGGATTGTGTCCAGACAGCTTCTGAATATCTCCAAGGAAGGAGACTCTACAACCTCTCTGGGCAGCCTGTTCCAGTGCTCATTCACCCTCACAGTAAAGAAGTTTTTCCTTGTGTTCAGACCATGTTGATTTATAAACTTAAGGAACCAAATGCCTCCTGCAGACCTGGTGGCTAAACAGGCCAGCCTCCATAGTAGTCTTGCATGGCTACATATGGCAAGCAGAGCTTCATAAAGGCTTTTGTCTGCTTTTCCCATCAGTCAGATCCCACAAAGACAAATGACTATATCCAAACTATGGCCAGGGTTACCTTTTCAGTGACCCCCAGCCTCCGGCCTTGCTTCACTAGGCCCTAGAGATCTCAGAGTGTCCTTTCCCAGCCACACACAGATATTCTCCCCTGCCAGGCTCACGGCCCTGGTAAACATTTTGGTCCTTTTCCCTAGGAAACAGGGGCTGCAGAGCATGGAATTAGCTACAGCCCTTGCCTCAGAGGCATCCCCAGTGTCAGCAGAGGGAAGATATTAGCTTGAAATTAGACATTTTCCACTTTCGTCTGTACTGGAGACTTTTCTAAACCTACCTGTCATTTTGCTCCCAGTGCCCAAGGACAAGAATGGCATCCTACTGCCTCCATCGCCAAGACAAGTATGGCATGCTCTGCATGCACAGACGAGTCATTTCGGTCTGGGACAGACAATGTCCATCCTTGTACACTTCTACCATTTATAACAATCCTTACTTGTCTTTCCTTTCTGCTTGCCTCAGTAGAAGTCTAGTGTTGGTTATTGCTAGCAGATAGAATTGCACTCTCTGTTATCTTTATAAATGTGAAATATGTGCTGCTATGTTTGCAATTATGAATGTTTAAATGAAATCTTAATTGCAAGAAAAAACTATTTTCAGTCATATTTACATTACCTAGAATGAGTAATGAGAATTCATATTGCGTCAGATGTCAAAGGTTTTGTTGTTGCTGTTGTTACTCTTTTGACCAGTTTCTGACAATAATAATTGAAGCCACTTAAACAAAAATTCCACGCTATATACTGCCTCTTTTTTCAATTTTTTGCAATAAAAATCAACAAGCTAGGCTCTCCCTTAGCCACAAAAGAGTTAATTTAAAGAATAACAGTGGGAACCATGCTCTTCTCAAAGGGATATTTATTTGGATTTTAAGAACTCGTTCTTCATGCAAAGAAAATGAAGGTTGGAACCAGAAGAGAAACATCTGCCTCCTCCAAAGTTATGAGAAACTGTGTTGCACATTCCTAACCCTCCTCCTGTCCTTTTGGCTAAAAATCAATTACTTTTTTTAAGGTAACATATACACCTGGACAACTGGGCAACTAGCATATAAAAATCACTCTTCAGAACAAAACAAAAACAGATTAACTAAAAAGAAAAGCAGAATATATTTTCACTTCTGGGAAGAAATATTTTCAATTACCAGATAGACTTCTTTCTGGAGGAAAGATCTGATCCATTCTGGATTTGTGGAAGGTACTACATGACTGCAGACACCTCATTGCCTTGGTTTTGGAGCAAAAGTCAACATTTTTCCGTTAAAACACTTTGGACATACCTTCCCTTTCCACCATTTCTCTACATGAAAATACTTAGCAAAAGGAGGTTCTGTTAAGAGTGCCGTTTACCTTAGCAAAAGAAGTGAAAAAAGATTTCAATTTTTTGCATCCCCTGCCACCCCAGGGACACAGGCAGGAGTCTTACTCTGCTCATGCAGGTGGAGGTGTCCGAGGCAGCCAGACATGACACAAGGAAGACAGAGGAAGCTGGGCACGACTCAGTTTACTAAATCCTGTGGCCCTGGCAGCTTTGGCTGGGAAGAAGTAGAAAAAGAGAAGGGGCAAAAGTACACACTTTTCAAAGAATTCTAGTGTTTCCGAAATGTATTACCATAATATATTTTTGTGCTTTGAACGATGCAAACTGAATGGATTTTTTTCATTTAATAAAAYTCCTTTTCCATTTTTTTCAGCCACCTTTCCTAGCTGTCTGCTTACTTACAGGCGGTGTTCTTGACTGGTTGAATACAACTGTAAAAAACATCAGACTAAAGCACTTAAAGACACCAAATAATGCTTTTGAGAACAGGTAGCTTTACAAAGTCCAGAAGGAAATAGCTGAAAGCTAAAATGTTTGGTTTAYTCTGCAGGAGTGGGGCATAATGAAAACAGATGGAAACAATTTGAATGGCAAGTTTCTTTTATACATCTCAACATTTTCTAACCTCCGCATTCACCTTGAGTACAAATTGCCCCGGCAGCTTGCAGCCTCGGATTAAGAAACTATTGCTTATTTAAATACAGATTTGCTGGGGATATCCCCAGGAAATCTGAGGAGCTACTTACTGAATGCGGACCATTGTTTGCATTACAGTAGCACTTACAAGACTCCAGCAAACTTAAGCATAGTGTGCACGGTACTGTACAAATCTTGGAGGTACCYTCCCTAGTTAAAATTGCCATAATTTTCCACTATTACCACATTGCCAAAGTGCTCAGGAGTTCTGTTGAGTTGAAAAGCCCCTTTTCATCCCGAGGCTGTCCCAGCCCCAAGCAGCTAATACAGAAAAAGGGGGTTCTCGTCGGCTTGTGGAAACGGGCAGCTGCGGGCACAAAGGTAAACGTGCCTGGTTCAAGGTCACACAGGCAGTCTGTGGCAGAGCCAAGAGTAAATCCGTGTCTCTGGCACCAAAGCCTGCGGCGGAACCAAAACCAGCTTTCCTCTCTGATCTTGCTTCTCTCTTGCTAGCATAAATATTTGCATGGCTAAAACGAAACCACATTGCATTTTTTTTCCCTTTAGGAATAACAACAAGTACTTAAAATATTTCATAACTCCCCTTCTTTTTAAAGAGTTGGGGGGTATATTTTTATTTTTCTTGGCAAAGGAGAAAAGAAGGAGAAGGCCCAGGTGGAGCCGGACTCGCTGAAAGCCCTTCCTTCTTCCGCCCCGCCTGCACTAGCACCGCTGCAGGACAGCCCCRGCACAGCCGTGACGGCTCGAAGCCCAGCTCAGGCGAGGGGAGCGGGCCAGCAGCGGCACGAAGATGGTTGCGAGGGAGTCACCTGAGCATTTTGGGGGGAAGTTGCATGATTCCTGATGGATTAGCAGTGCCCACAGGCGTTTGCTTAGAGCTGACCCAGGCCTGACCACAATGCAAGCGTGTCCTGAATGTCCTAAGCAGGATTATCACCGGGGGTGAACGTGACCTACCCAGGCCTGTCTCTCCTTCCCTAGGAGCAAGGAGAACAGAACAACTTACTCCCTTTAAAACCAGTCAGGGTCATCTCTGGGTCCGTCAGAGGAACTTCACCTGCTTGCGCCAGCAGGGTGTTCAGCTCCCAGAAACGCACCAGAGCACACTCGCATCCGCAGCGGTCAGCCCACGGCGGAAAGCTTCCCACCTCGCCGCCAGGCCGCCTGCCCCGCTCTCGGAAGGGAGGCCGGTCGCTCGCAGCCGAGCCCCCTCGCAGCGCGGCGAGACGCAAGAGCAGCTTCACGCCCGCTGGCCTGCGACCGTGCAAAAGCGGCGGGGGGGGGGGAGGCGTACGTGTCTTCCATACGTTTGCCCGTTTTGAGTCTTTATTCCTAACACATGTTCCTGCTTTTATGCAAAACATGTCTCTTCTGTTTTCTGTCTCCTTGATTTCATTTTAAAAATGCAATATTTTTATGGCACAAAGAGATAAAGATATGAGGAGGGGAGGAAAAATGGTACAAAAAGCAATTAAGTCTGGTGGCTGGTTATTGTAATGCACTCAGAAACAACCCAAGGCGTTCCCTTTGAAAAAGGGGTCACTTCTGCTGCTGATACGCACAGGGTTTTTGCAGCTCCCATTAACATGTCTGGAAACCATCCAGGTAAAACTCTTGTCTCAGTCAAAGATTAGACTATCATGTTGGAGATGAACGGAAACCTTTTAAAGGAAGAACCAGCATCACTGCTGGATCACTCTGGCCTTGTCAGCCATTTATTTAACCCATATTTGTGCTCCAAACTTCTTGTGTTAATACATGAAGGTTCATCACTGAGGAAATAAACTGCTTTAATGAGTTTTATGGACCACATCTATTCTGGACGGGTGAGTAGAAAGAAATGCTGGAATAGCCTAAAAGTTCTGTTCTGGGTAAATGGGTCGCATGGTTTGGTGGGGTTTTTAGGAGTGCTTTGGAGGTTTCTGCGAGTGCAGAAAGCTCATGTCTGTCAGCTGATCCAAACCCTGGAATGAGTGCTACAGCACAACATTTCTGGGATGTTACACTCCTCTGCTGTCCTACACATCCGATCCTGCAGAAGTCTCCACAATTTGAATTTGAACAGTTTTACTGGAAATAGGAAAGTCCCAGTCCACAGAATTTTGTATGAACTGTGGATAATATGCAAGAATTCAAAYTGGAAGCTGAGATCAGTCCTTCTCGGGGAAAGCAGAGCAGGTTAGGAGTATGCGCGATATCGCGTGCCTCCACGGGACAAATTCTCCCTGCAGAAGTGCAGGCGGCTCCCTGAGAGCGTGCACCTGCACTCCCGGGCAGGTTTAACTCTGCTGAGGTACAGCACAAGGCCTGCTGCTCCGGTCCAGACCTTAATCCACCTTCAAAAAGCTCCGACCCCCCCTGCCTCCATCAGCCTGGGAGTTTTTCAGCTGTTCCAGCGGCTTCTCTTGCGCGGCGGCGTCTCCGCGCACCTCGCGCAGCCTCAGCGCTGGCTCCCGCGAGGCCCCCGGCAGCCCCCGCTCCCGCAAGCCCGGCGCTGCAAACGCGCGCCGAGGTGCGGACAAGCAGTTTGTGCTCRGTACCGGGGACGGAAGTTAACATGAGCTGTTACAAGCTGGGACTATTTTCCCTACTAATCTAGCCATAATGTTAAAACAAACTCTTTCCGGACTGCAATTATGACACCTCGCAGGGAAATGGTAAGATGCTAAAATTAACAAAATGCTCAAGTGTATTTAATTACTAACAGACACCTTTAAACTTGTGGTTAGGAAACTGTTAGCCAGTCCCGAAGCATGTGCCCTGCAATTCAGTTCCACTCTGAAGCATTTGCAGAATCTGCTGATCCATAAAATGTACCACTGGAGAAGGTTTGTTTTGGCAGAGATCTCCGCTTTGTCCAGCAAACTAATGGTGTCCGTTAACACACCATTACATACATCGTTAACATACTTGGCAACTGGGATTTCCCCTCAAGAATAAAGAAATCATGTGTAAATCATAATTATTGTCCGCCTGGCAGTATCAATCATCACACACAAGGCACTTGTTCTAATTCTCCACCCACAAAAAAGTTCCCTGCAAATGCCCCTGGGGCTGTCCTTGCACACGGCGCTTCATTAGGAAGTCACTAGTCCAGCCGCATACACAGTTAGTTTATATGGTCCCTATCAGGAACGCAGAGCTGCTGCTTCCACGAAGCTAATAACAACGTATTAACAGGCCAAATAACAGACATGGATTACCTAGGGAGTGATTCCTGTCCTTAACATGCAGTTCTTCCAAACCACCGGTAACATTTGTACCTCCTCTCTGCAGAAGTCTTATCAAAACCAATGATTGCAAATAATGTAACTACTAAAAAGCCTCATCTGTAACCTTACGAGAATTATGACGCCGGATGTGCACTAGCCTTCATGGATTTTGCACCTTCTTTCCTGCTTTATTCCAGGTCCTGTTCAGCTGTACAGGTGTAGATCGGGAATTATTTTCTTTACCTAGACTGTAAGCTGTTTTGGGGTGCATTTCAGGAAGCCCTAGCAGAGAGTTAGCTCCTTTTTCAGCGGGGCTCAGCACTAGCTTTCCAAAGGAGAGCACCCAAGCTGCTAGCTGGGCTTCCAGAGCTCAGAGCTGGTGCTCCAAAGCTCTACTGAGAATCTAACCCTAAGAAAGGCACCCGAGAGATGACACTTTGCAAAAACTGGTCGTTCTTTAGGTGCGTGCACAGGAGGGTCTGGTACCTGCTCTCAGAACAGGGTGCTGCTGAGAACCGGGGCTGGTGAGTGAGGTTTTATTCCCTGAGTTGCCATACCGAACCCGGCAACGATGAATTTCTCACTTCCAAAACCACCCTCGGCCCTGCAGGTTGAATATTTAAAAACCAAATCAGTGCTAAAACAATGATAATAATAATCATACCATCCACAGATGTGACTGCCAAGCAACATTATCTACATTTCGTTTTATGACACACACTTAATAGAAAACACTTGTAGCCAGACAGATTGGCATTAGAGCCGAGGAAAAAATTGATCTGTACAGCTAGTACAACACTAGGGGTAGGAATCTCAATCACTGCATTTTTTTTTTTAAACAGGTCAAAAGTAACATATATCAGAGATGTCTTAGAGCTGACATTGCTGTGGGGCAGAGATGGTCTGGATAACCTCAAGATCCTGTTTTCTAGGATTCTGTGATTTCCATTCTCTAATAGGAAATGACATGATTTTGAAGTGGGCAAGTCGCTGCCTAGCTCATCCTCGACTCAACGGGAAGTGATGGATCAGCATTCACATCATGTGATGAAACTGTTCACATTATGCTCCTGGCAGTCCCCGGCCCTCACTGAGGACAGTGAAGCAGACTGAACTCACAGACTCCATCATCTGTGCATTCGCTAAAGGCACAGATTTACAGACAGGATTACAACAGAGCAGAATTTACAACAGAATTTGCGTTTTGCCCACTGAACCTCACCTTGCAGTATAACGGCAGGAAGTTGGGTGCAGTACTTACTTACAAAAGCAAAAAAGGAAGAGGGAATTTGCACTAGAAAGAATATCTTTTCCGCAGTTGCAGCTTGGGAATCTCATGATAGTAAAAAATATATTTTTTTTTCTATGTTTGTATTTACACTTCATCTCTGATTCCTTCCCAATACTCCCACCCTGTATTGCTTATATAAAAAGAGATGTACTAGAGACTTCAACTACAGTCTGTAGTATTTTCAGGCCTTGCTGGAAGTCTGCAGTCTATTTTCCAGGCTCATAAATCTCAAGAAAAATGTTTCATTATTCTGTCCAGGCCGTGTGGAATATCTGAGCCATAGATCCTCACGGATGTTTCCTTTCGGGGCCATTCCATAGACAGGCAACATTTTGCATTTCAGAAGTGCCCCTAAATTCTTTCACCAGCCCATTCCTCTTCAGACAAGTTGGAACTGAAAATTCCTCTTTCAAACCCAGTACGATAAATTGCAACCTCAACATTCCAGCCTGAAAGGAGCATTTTTCCTTTTCTTTTCAAGCATTTTGCCTTTTAGGTAAAAGAGGACAAAAGCCATGCCCTTCTTCAGCAAATTCAGGACACCAGAAAATTATGCCTGAAGTAAACAACTTTTACAGTGTTTTACAGTGCTTAGAAGTGCATAGTTTCTTTTTTAAAAAAGCAGCACAGCTCTGGTACCTTCACTATGGGTTAATGGATACATGAATTTGCAACAGGTCAGAGTTGTGAAGCTCATGTATGGGTCCAAATTAGCCTTGTTTTGGTAGTCCCGGGTTCAGGACGACCTCACCTAGGCACAATTATCTGTAAGATCCTTTGATACTTTTTTATATGTGCAAAAAATATTACATCAGCTTTGTTATTTAGCCATCTGGAAAATGTAAGCTGCCTTTTAGGAGTGACTGTAAGAATTCAAGTGTCTGTCCAAATGCAATCCATTTCAAAGCTGTTCTCACTTTGCAAAGAAGAAGGACAAAAGAAGTACCTCCAAGAAAAAAACTTGTTCCTGACCCAAAAATCACAGGGATCGTGGCTTTGGGCAAACAAGTCCAACAAGTTGGATGCAAAAAATGGAGTCCTTACTGCAATGCAATACATCCTCTCAGCACCAGCTCTGCAAGAGTCTGTGTTGTTCAGCTAAGTGCCCTGTTTCTTGTACCCTTGTCACAGAAGGGGATTCAGACCCGGGAGGAAAGCATCTCAAGCCAGATCTGTCTCCTGTCCTATTCCAAACAACTGAGGAGTCCTCAGAAAAGGGGCCAAAAGATCAGCCTGAATGAAGTGGACATACAGCGATTTGCACAGTGGTCCAATGAACTTTCAGTTGCAGGTCTGGACTGAACACGTCCCTAAGCAGCTTGCAGGCTAACCAAGAAGGACCAGCAGTGCCACTTCACTCCAAGAGCAAGACAAGGGAGACAAGCGTCCTCTTTTATGTCCTTTCTGTACAGCTTCTGTCAGAAGAAGGTAAGTAGCACAAGGCAGGGAAAATCAATTAGGACAAATCATCAAGTAAAAGATGAATGTCTGCCCCGCCTTTTCCATTTGCCTTTGAAGAGAAGGGTAGATCCATACTGAAAGATGAAGTCTTTGACCTTAAGTGATGAATGGAAATATAACTGGTAATTCAAACCTGCCATGGAGCAAGTTTGAAGGAGGGTTGCCCCAAATGGTTTCATTATGTTTAAAAGCTACTGCCAGGAACATGGATGGTTTTTTCCTATGTTTGTTGGTTGCTTTGCATTTAAAGCATCTCTGTATGTTTGTTTTTCTTCCTGTCTTTTGTGGTTGCTTTGTAAACATCTGGGCCGTTTTTTTGGTCTTTTGTAAAAGAAGTGCATGTGCACTGGTGTTGCCAATGGCTCTTATGTAATGTTTGTGGAGATGAAGGAATTAGTTAAACCCAGCTCCCTTAAAAGGCCACCCCAACCCAAATCTATTATGAGAATATCTCATGAAATGTCCTCTCCGCTCTTCCATACTGTACCATCAATTTTCCACATTAGATTAAACACAGAGCCCTCTCTTTCAGTGGTAATGACCCAATATGACATTTACTTCTTGCAAACCCAGGGTTTTGCTGAGTTTCATGGCCGCCATATGTCACCAAAGAACACAAACCTATGCATTTTCAATCTAAATGAAATGACTCATTTGTGATGCACAGAGGAGTACATTTCCCAAGAATGATGCCCATATATTTCTTCCTCTCTAGCAGGCAACACCTGAATTCAGCAAAAATAGTTAACTCCACCCAGTAGTGTAAGACTGAAGCACTCCAGCCAGAAAATAAATTGTTCAATAATATTTTCCTGCAACAGTCATGAAGGGTTATTTGACAGTCAAGTTCCTAATCCTTTTAAATTCCTTTGAAAGTCCCTGCCACTAGCATTTTTATATATTACTGGAAGCTAACTCTCCCCCAATACATGAAGTGCTTCAGAGCTTTTAAGACCAAAGGAAACATTTTGTCTGTCAAACGCTGGTTTTGTGCATAATCCAGACCATAGATTTTCACCCAGCAGTTCCTGCTACAAACTCAAAGCTTTTGGTTGATCTGCCACAGGTTTTTAACAAACATCCACTTTGACTCTGACCTCTCTTGCTGGTACAGAGGTCTAGCCTTTGGTGCCCTGCACCCGTCTGCTGATCCCTTCCTACTACTTGCTCTAGGAGGTGAGGGCTACCTCCTTTCCTACCTTAAGTGAGAGGCTACCTCAGTCTGGTGGAAGGTCAATCCCTCCCCACCCCAGTCACCTGGACACTGAGGGGCAGGACCTCTTACCACCAAGCAAGGGCAAAGAACCACAGTGGGGCAGCACCTGCTCAGACCTCATTCCACGGCCCTTTGAGGACATCCTCATAGGCCAGCGAGCACAGGCAGCTCACGGCACTGTTCGCAGTCCCCCTGTCTCATGCTCCTCCTGAGCCAAGCGAAAGACACCGGTGTGCATGTACTTGGAGAATACCAGGCTGCAGTCCCTCTTTCAGCTCCTTCCCGACGTGTTGTTGAGGTTCTTCTGACACTTCTCCCCACTCTTCTTCATTTATACCCTCCTCATATCCACCTAGTCATAGGATCTCCTTCCACATCAATCACCCTTTGATCCTGGCCAAAAAGGCTTGGAAAGGCACTCTGGCTGCATTCAGAGTGAGCTAGATTTTTAAACAAGACCCCCTGTCTCAGTTACCTCATACCCCAAATAGAGGAATGGCATAGAGGAGGAGAGAGGTAAAGGGAGGAGACTCTGCGAGGGAGGAGAGCAAGAGACACTGAGGTAGAAAGTTCTGGAGGAAAAGGGAAGTTGAAAGGGTGAAGAGCAGAGAGGTCAGTATTATGGCACTACATGGCTTGTACTTTAAAATTGATTAACAGGCTCCTTTTCAGGAAAAAAAAAATCTTATTTTACAGGTTTTCCTGATTACCAGGTTCCCCCCCATCTAAAAATACCCCCACAAAGCTCAATCTTAATTTGTTTGGTCATGAATGGGATCAAGCTGCATTTTCTAAAAAATATTTTATGGGTTTTCCTTCTTCTCAACAACTGAGTTCATGTAACAGGTTATCTGAACTAAATTGGTTTACAGTTCCCTTCTTCCCAAGTTTCTCACCAGTAAGATTACCAAAAGCAGAGAGCCACCATGCTTCAATACCAGCAGCGTAGATGAGGAAAAATGTGGGTAAATGAGGTTTACTCCATTTTGAATTTGGGTCAGTTTACCCACATTGTATTTACCACTACACCACTAGCTAGTACCAGTTACAGTTCTGCTTCTCTGGAGTTCCGCATACTCCTGTCCAGCACCTGCGTCCTGAGCATTAGCCAGATATACAGTTTTACAGAAAGAGACTTCTACATGGCCTGATCTTAGAGGACAGGTACGGACAGAGGGCTCTGAGACAAACTAATGATTATCCAAGCACAGTCACCATTCAGACTTCCCCGTGTTTTACACCTTAGATCTCTCCCTCTGTCTGTGGTAGCAAGTTGCGTTTGTCTAGATATATGGGGAAGAGAAGGGAAAGCAAAACAAGGTTAAAAAAAGGAGAAAAAAATGCTTTCACCAGAAAATGTTATTCTGACCATTACTGCAGTTAGAGGTAGTAAATAAATCTGTACTGATGAGGAAGGACAAAGATGGAGCACCTCAGCCCTGACCTGAACTTTCTTGAGCTCGCACAACATCTTGGGCTTTGTTACAGATCACCACCCAATGCGGGAGGTATCTGTTCTGGTTCCAGCTTTCTCCCATTATTTCCCATTCTACACCCAAAAAACTGAGAAGCAGAAATAGGGTCATGGTAATGGACTTAACTATTCACAAGATATCAATTCCAATGAGAAAAAGCTGCTCTTTCCAAATGAAACTGGATTACCTACCACTTAAAAACCTCAAAAGAAGACTCTGCGTGAGTGACATAACTTTGGTCCTACTTGGCCTGCCCTGGAAGATCCTGGAGGCCTGATTCTCCCCTCTGACACTGATTTCACAGCACACATATCCAGTATAAACTGAATCAACCCTTCAACTGGAATCCCTCTCTGGATCAGAAAGTGCTTTGCATTTCCCTCCACAACGCACAAACCTGCATACAGTCAGGTCTCTAGGAAAATAAGGCTGCAACAGATATCCTAGCCAACAAACAGGAGATACAATAAAGCACTACATGACTTAACTGTCATACTCTTGCATGTCTGTCTGTGCATGAATTCAAGCCTCATGTCGTATCTCTCACACATGTTACAAAAGTTCATTAAAGAACTTCAGGAACACTGAAAGAAAGGAAAAGTAGTGGAGTAAAAACTTCCAGTTCTATTTCAGTTTTGCTCTCTCTCCATTCTTTTCTCTGACTTAATACAGGTGAAAAGGTAACGCCTTTAGATAGCCAGACATTCCCCTGAATGGAGAATAAAAACACATTAACTATCAAAAAGGACATAAATATATATTGGCAAAGACCACACAAGACTAAGATAGCAAATACAGCAAGGGAACAACCCCACCCACGATGCCTTGTCTTGTTCATGTCATAGATGCCAACAGATGAGAATGACAAACATCCTATTGTAACTCTCCAAAGAGGGAGATTCTCACATTGATTTGAAAAACCTGAGATGATAAACATCGTGGCTGGCAAACACGCTATCAGTGACCCTTGCAGAACTCCAACCTCAAGCAGCAGAAGGTTAGAAAAACATCCCTTCATAATCGCTGGCTGAGATTGATTTGATAAACAACCATTAATCCATTTGGCAGCTTGCTCAGCAGCTCCTTACTTTCAATAGTGAAGGTATGTTACAAATCTAGAACCACAGGCTGGCTTGATGATGGGCTGTGTCACTTGTAACAGGAAAAAGGAAGAAAGGAAAAAAAAAGCCAGAGCTGCAAAGTCTGCAGATGTTCTGACCTAGGAGTCTAGACTGGATATAAGGCAAAATTCATCCAAATTTCCACAAAAGATCATGAGTGTTTGGGTCAGTTTCGACAGAAAAAACACAGCATGAATAGCTGAGAGCCCAAGTAACATCAGCGACAACAAGGAGTGCATGTCTGATTAGAATACTGTACAGGCAAAACAGCCACTAAGGGAACAAATTATTCTTACATAGCATTTCCAAGGAGTGCCAAAAGTTCAGTGCAGTCAAAACAGTTGCAGACAGCAAAGGTGGATTTGGAAATTTCACCTTGGACTCCCCTTTGAAGAGAGCAAGTGAATCTCTCTACCTCAAATGACATTTTCAAGACAGTATGACCTGTAGAGTTTCTGTTACTGGTTGGCTCAGTTTTAGATCTGTGTCCAGAATTGGACCTGGTCAAATTCAGTTCAACATCCAATTGCCAGAGGAAAATTCCAGCTCTTCTGCCTAGATATAAATCCAAATTTTCAGAAAATCTGAAGGAACCATACATTCGACTTTTGTCCATCTCTGAAGATTTTCAGGGCAGAAAAACACTGCATGTTCAGAGTCTGGAGTGTCTACAGATCCAGAACTGAGAAGTAATCGTGTCTGGATCCAGAGCTGAGAAAACATGATTTGCAAATTTGCCAGTGGGAGAGGAAATGTGGAATTCCGAAGTGTTGTGTTTTTAAGCTTGCTTTTCAGGCTGAAACCTGAATTTCAGTAATTTACTGTAACAGTGATTATGGGTTATTTTTAAAAAAGACCTAATTGGATCTTTTGCACATAAACTCTGTTCCCTCTGTAGATACTAGGATATTGAGAGCCAAGTGATTATTGAACTAGAAGTTTGGATTTTAACGAGAAGTCTGACTCAGTAACTTGCCAAAGCTGATCATACTAGCACTGTTCTTTCACACAGAGACAGTGCAGACCTCAGGTAAGGCCTCAAATATTCATGAGGGGACTCAGCACCAGGGGATAACTAACACAGAGCCATTCACAGGGACAAAACTCCTCTTCTCCTGGTGGAGTCATCAGGCCTCTGCTAATCCTCTCACTTCCACTGTGGCTTTCTAAGTCATTCCTGATTTACATGGGCTCATCTTTGGCCAACTGTTACAAATATCATGGCCATGCAAAGGTAATGGAATGAATCTGTCCAGAGGTAACTTAATAAAACATCACTTCTGCAAGAGTCTCTCTTGGTTTTGCACTGTCAAGCAGCCAAGGCTACAGCTTGAAGCTGTGTGAGGTACATAGCTGAGACAGATAAACAACGCTGGTGACTTTTTAGACCAGCTGAGGTAATAAATGAACACTGACCTCCATTGCTATCTCAGATGAGTGGAAAATATTGGCTCAATTGGTAACGAGGTTCCAAGAACTGACTTTGGATAACAGACTATGCCCTGCCTTTTCTGTGTTTTACATCAGAGTTTTGAATAGCTTTTTGTTCCAGAAAACCTTTAAACCATGCAGCACACACGCAGCTCCAAGCTGCCAGAGCCAGAACTTGGGTCAGGAATGCTCTGACCTTGATACAGAACAGATAAGGTGGCTGCAGATTACTATTATTTTTTCCATGCCAAAACTAATTCTTCATGCCGTGTGTACAAGACAGGAAGTCACTGATAAGCAATGTTTAGACAAAGTACAAAGCTCTTTAATGTGAGGAGGGCACAGCCAAGTGATTGGCACCATTGTCTGATCCAGCACGGACAAGCTCCAGAGATCTGGGGAGAACCATTATAAGAAAACTTGCCAGGAGGGAACTATAATGTGCGCTTTGACAGAGCTGTGGAAAGCACAGCACGATGAACTTCCTGTTGATACCCACTCTGGCATTTGGCTGCTGCAAAGCTGTCAATCACAGAAAAACTGCCCTCAGCCCACATAATAAAGGGTTAACCAGACCATTGGTTGAAGCTGAAGGTGGAGAGCTCAGCAAGGAAACAGGTGCACACACACAAAAAGGATAAAAAACATGCAGGGCCAGGAAGGAAAGGTGGTTGCCTCACACCAGAAGCAGCCTGAGTGTCGCCAGAAATTGCTTTTCCATGCTATGGTCTGAATCTGCACTGGTAGCCTTTTGCTGAAACCAGGTACTGACCGATGAAACACAGGTTTTGTCTAGATTGACCTCATGAAAAGTCAGGATGTCCCATTGCTGTAAATACCAAGCAGGGCTGGCTGGAAGGGACATACATGCCCTCTTGAATGTTCACCTGCTACATGTATTGAGGTTTGCAAGTCAGGCCTGGTGGTGAAAGGGTAAACCCAAGGACATTCAAAAGAAACCAGATCCAGCTGGAGGTGTAAAGAGGCAGCACATATCAACAGGGCTGCAAAATGGTATACCAGACACAGTAGTATCAATATGAGTAATTTGGTGCAAAAAGACCCTAGAGACGAAAGAACCAGAGTATAGAATTACTCAAACCTGAACCAAAGGGTCATTCCAATCCCCAGGTTGCCCTTTGGATATTAAACAAGGATGGGATTTGCCTACAGGTTTATGGATTAGATCAGAGTTTCACCACACGGATATGACCAAGGATTACCTGGCCATTCACTCATGCATTGTCTGCATAAAACACTTAAGCTATAGTGGTACCCCAAACAGGATTCTGTGTCTGTCTGTTCTCAACTCTTTCAAGGATGGGGATATTTCCTGCTGATCTGGGCTTTCTTCTCATTCTGAAATCACAGAAACATAAATGTTGTTTTTTTCTTGGCAAAGTTTCTTGGTCTGTCTTTCTGGAGATGGAGTAACCAAAGCAATTGAATCAGCAGCAGGATGAGTAAGTACATATCTATCCAGTTGAGAGCCATCTTACAAAGTTGTTGGAGGGCAAAGAAGTACATTTTCCTGTATTGAATCAGGACTTTACAACTACAAAGTGTTCCAAGTTAAACATATCCAAAAAGTGTTTGACTCATGTTTCATATTTAATTCTATATCTCAAAAAAGTTTACAAAAGCAAAACTTGTCTGGGCTAAACAACTGAACTCAATGAGGCACGTGACATTAGCTCAGGCTTCTCAGGCCAGCTTTCTAAATGAAGTGTTTGGAAATAAGAGAAACACGCAGATTTGGGAGTGGAATGGACAAGAGATTTAGTTTCTCCTTTTATAACAGAGTCCTGTGTAAATCTGAAGGAGCCTGCAAAGCTTCAACAAGACATGCATTAAAAGCAGCAGCTTTGTCCACATATGATGGAATTATTACAAGCAAGGCAAAAGAGAAAGATTGGTAAAAAAAAATCACTTGTAGTTGGAGAGCTGCCCAAAAGCCCACAGTTTGTGATGTAGCATTGAACTTGAATCGTGTTAACAGGGCAATATAAATCTGCAAAGAGCAAGACAAAGTCTAAAGAGAGTAGACCTAGCCAAGACGGTCCAAATAGCGGTCATGGATTCAAGTGGCAGGTTGTCCAAAAGGGAAGCCTTTGACAATCTAATTCTATATAAAATAATGCTGGATGTGCTCATAGTTTATTTTGAAGGCCGCATATACCTTATAGTACCAAGGGAGCAAAATCTGAGTGGCCAGGAGAATAACATAGCGAAGTGCTCTATAAAGACTCAGGTTCTACAATGGGCTGTTCAGCTATTGGCAGTGACAACATTATTTTAAACGTAAAGATTTCACTTTCAGCATAGCCGAACTGGGAGGGATTAAAGCAAGTGATGAATGAACCTCCAAGTATCTCTCCAAGCCAAAAAGCCCAGTGATGGCATGCAAAGCTGAATCCTTCCAATCTTCCAGAAAGGGATGGAGATGATTTTTCATGACTTTTAGTAATTACCACCTCAAAAACTGCCAGCAATGCCTTTTCCCACCCCTCTGTGGTCAAGGCAATTATTCTTCCAGGTTCTCACTCTTGGCCTGCACCTTCCTTGTCAATCAATGGAAGAATGACAACATCCACCAGCTGCCTGGACTACATCCAACCTGGATTATTACAATGAGTTTGCGTGAGAAACAGTGCTAGAAAAGCAGAGAAAGTGTTACAGATGGTGCTGCCCATTTGTTTCTATTCAAGATGTTGAGGTTGTTCAGGGTATCTAGGGTATCTAGGGTATCTGGGAGACTTCCCTGCTCACTGAACAGCTCCATGGCACTTGATTAGCTCCTTTTTTAACACTAAATCTAAAATAACTGAGGGCAATGGCTAGGTCAGTTTCAGTGAAGGATTTTTAGGTTTAGCATTTGCCATATTTTCTCCTTAATGAACTAAGAAACATTCCAAGAAATCACCTACAACATGATGGGGAAGAGAAGTTCTTTGTATTGGATCTCATTGTTTAATATATTGTATAATCATGTTTCTATTCCTGGTAATAACATAAGCTAGTATCCATACTCTCTTAAAATACAGTCCAACCAGATGGAGTTGCATATTTATAAGTCTAGGAAGGAAATAATCAATATGGTAACTGGTTATATCATACCTATTTTAGTAAAAGGCTCTCTGGAGTATTCTTCCAAAAACTAAAAGACCACCCTGTGCTGAAAATCCAGGATATCATTTGACTGTGCACACGAACTTCAGCTTCAGGAATTTATGAACGAAATTGTAGAGCATGATTGTTTATCCCAGAGTGCACAGAGAACGGACCAAATGACCAAGGAGGTGCCCTCGAGGGCTGCATGCCTACCTCCCTCCCGAGTTCATAAAGGACCACAGCTAAAAGATTTACCAACGCTGAGAAGTCTGTTTGCATCTCTGCATAAGGGCACACTAATAGCTTTGAGATGGAAGGGCCACTTCAGGCTTCTCAGGAAGGTGATAAATGACATAGTAGCAGGCAACATTTTATCATTTATATCACTGATCATAATATGACTATCTCTGGTCTACCTTGACGACTTGTAGTTTCACTGTTCAACTTGGGCTGAACAACCCCCATCTGTTCTGTTCTACTTTCCTTTTGCTACTTGTTTGCAAGCCCCTAGGAAAACAAATTTTAGGGAGCAAAATTTGGATGATCAGATGTGAGGAAAAGAAGCAACAGAGGAGAAACTGGTTTGAAGAAAATCATCAAAGATAGTGCTTGGCCAACAAAAAATCCTGGTGTAGGAATCTGCTGGGGTTCACAATCCAGGCCAATTCTGCAAGAGCACAGAGATATTTTCTGCTGTCTTCTGAAGCAACGAGTTTTATGATCTGGAGGATTCTGTGACTGATGTGGGTTTTTTGCAAGAAAAGATCTAATCCTTGGCTTCAGCCTTGTTTTTGGACATGAGGCTGGTGAAAAACTGAAGCAGCGATTACAAATTGTTCCCTGTTCCGGGAGGAATAATGAGACTAAAAAACACAATCCTGAGTGCCAAGCAAAATGGCTAAGGTTAATATTATTTGTCATTACAAGTGCAGAAAGAATACTAGCTGCCAGGAACTCTGTGCAAGGATGTGAAATCCATATTGTACTTTTGCTGTTTTGACAATTGAAAAAAAATTTTTTTAATTGCTAGACCAACCTAAAAATTATGGCAATACAACCTTAAAAGGATTCATAGCCAGCATGACCAGCATAGAAGCAGGGATTTGTGTGCAGCTCCACACACCTACTTTGCCCATCCTTGTAGATTCTGGGCCAGGTCCTGACCTCATTCAGATCTGTATAAATCCACTGCAGTTTCAGTGGGACTGTGGGGATGTGAGATCAGAATTTGGCTGGCTGCACTGGCTGAGTTATGGCAGGAGGGCACTTGCCAAAGAACTTCGTAACGGATCATGTAAACAGCAGGATTGCTCACAACAATTATGTAACCTGCAGTTGCACTTCTTTACAGAAAGATTTACAATAGGGAATGGTCCCCTAGGCTCTCCCCCTCCAGCCCTGTGCCACCACACAGATCCAGTGTTACAGCCACCTCTTCTGACCGCAGCGAGGGTTGTCTTTGAAATTACAAATGAAAACTCTGTCTCCTTGCACAAAGCACAGTGCAATAATTCAGATAACCAACAAGCTGAAAGTGAACCAGCTCTCCTGTCACTCACTCTTTTTTGTCTTTCCGACTCCCCACCTCATGTCTACTTCTCTCTCCTGGCCAGCAAGGAGTTGCATGGTTTGAGAAGAGTGCTTTGCTCAGCTCTGGACTCTCTAGGATCAGCGCTCGAAACCCAAGACAGCAAAGGAGTAAATTTCACACAAAGTAGATGAGACAAGAAGAGTCCTGACATGGAATGGAAATGTGAGGCCATTTGGCACATGGGTCAGCAGGAGGTGAAAGCAAGGCAGGGAGGGGGGTCACCTCTTGAGTGCTGTCGTACCTCTGAAAACCCACCCTTATCCATACAGTGCATTCAGCAACTTTTCAGATGTCTAATTGTTTCATGCCTGTTACTCATATTTTCTCCTTCCGTTCATCCCACATCCTTAGCATTGCACAAAGCCCTACTCCACTCTTCTTTCCCCCACAATTTATGTCTGAGGAGGTCACAGCTGGTGACAAACAATCATAAAAAAGGCCTGAATTCAGACAACCAATATCTCATTCTGAAAGAAAACCGTCCGCAGTACTCAAAGTGTAGTCCAATCCCTCACTCCTTTTGCATATTTCAAGGAACCTGACCACCTTGTAATATAGTAGAAGATTTATTTCTAATATGAACCCTTACTTGGTATCAATTTGTTAGAGGTAGGAAGAAAACCACAGACAGCTGGCACAGACAAAGTGCTAGTTGCTTGATAAACCTGGAGTTTTCAAGATTCCTGATTTCCCTACTGAATCTGTTGCCCTCCAGAACTAAATCTTTGGGAAGGGTGGGTGCCTTTGGAAGAGCTGCATTTTGCTCTTCACACCTCAGCCGCGTGGATACTAACAAGAGGCGTAAGTTGCACATGTAAAATTTCTGTAAGAAACAAGAACTACTTGTAGCTTCTCTAATATTCCCACTGACATCAGCTTGATAACAGCTTTAGATGTATGAGCAGTACATTTCTTAACCCATTTAAACATGAATATTATACACATGGTATCTTACTATTCCTGGAATGGTTTCACAGTCTGAAACTTTCACTATTTGAAATTAGAAAATTCTGACTCTTTTTCCTTTGAATGCCAGAAGCTGTTTACTGACCAACATTCAATATTTACTCTCTTACCAAGTGCAAAGAACTCAGCTTAGTGATGCTGCCACCTGAATGAATGAGGTACTTAACACAGTGTGAAATTTGAATCAGATAGTCCAAATTACCAAATTCATTTCCAGTGACTCACTGAAGTATCTGAGCTTTAAAATTCCTATTTGCTTGGTATTTGTGCTAGTAAAATGCTGGCACCCAAGTGTTTCCACAAAGCTAAAATGTGAGGCTTTTGAACACAGGCCAACCCAAATTCATTTTGGAATCTGAAATAACATCCATAAGGATTTTTTCCTATTTGCTCAGTTCTAGTCACCATTTCTTACTGACACATCATCTGACCTGCAGTAGAAATGGGGACTCTTTAAAATGTCTTGCAATTATTCATTTATGAAGTGTGGGACAGAACAGTGAAAATTGAGATTGCCTTAAAAATGTCAGTGCAGGTGTCTTGACAAGCTTCATTTTCTCCCATATATCCCAGGCACAGGCTCCTTCTACCCCCCATTACACGAAGAACTGCTTCCTCAGCCTTCCAAACTCCAAGCACTCAAGAGCCAGAATACTTTCTCCTTCTACAATTCCCCTCAAAATCATGCAGTCTACAGAACAACCAAAACCGATAACCATCGTATTCTTAATTCTGCACTTTTGTTTCATATATTCCACATAGCTTCTGTTTTTGAACATTTCTGTGTAACTTTGAGAACAACAAACTTGTAAATCTGAAAGCCAAAAACTCTGTGGAATCACTTGATTCCAGGAGCCGGTACTTTAAGGAAAAAACCTCTGAAGTGGTAAGGAGATCCCGGCCTTTCCAAAGGCTTCAGTATCAATAGTACTGAGGTGTGTCTGTGTCCTTTCACAGCAGCTGGCATAATCAGGTCTTTACGTGCCTTTCTCCATTTAAGTGAGCAGATCCACAATGGACGAAGTCACCTCAACAGCCGATCACCACAAAGCAAACACGACTAAAAAAAACCAGACCCAGGAAGTTCCTAACAGGGCATACTGTTTGCTTTTCATGGGAGAAACATTTAGAAAACAGGCTGATATTTAACAAGTAATCTTGGATTTCACAGCTCTAAATGCAATTATATGCCAGATTTTGTCATTCAACCTTCCATTAAACCTCAGAAACTAATAGCAACACATGCCAAACCATCTTTCACAAATCCTTAAAAAGTGACGGCCACTAAACAAGCAGTTCCCTTTTCCCAGCAACATTACAAATGATTCCCATGAGAATGGAGCTGCTTTGGATTTATCCACAACAGCTCAAGTTCACTGAAGGCCAGTGAGGAATTCTCCGTGCGGCATCCGTTTTACACAAGAATCCATAGAAGGACCATGAGTTGAAAACAGTGCTAGTTATAAAGCCTTTAAAGCAGCTCTGGGTAAGCTCAGGAGGAAAGCAGACGTGAGCAAACCTCACGGGTCGGGGATTCAGTGCCTTCGACAACATTACCCACTACCGGCCCTCGCATGCTCAACCTGCCTGCAGCCTGATTACTGCGAGCGGAGAGGACTTCATGCACTGCCAGCTGCCAAGACAGATGTAGGTAGCTGAAAGGAGGCTGGTCTGTGGGTATCCGTTGTTCAGGTGTTTTTCCAACAGTAAAGTCACTGCATCAATCCCCTTGAAAATATTTCCGCCTTTGGCTCACTTCCCCCCTCCCCCCGGCCCCCACTCCTCAGATGCTACTAAATTAGAAGTGAAAAATATTACTTGGAGAGAACATTTAACGTAAGTAAAGAGATTAAGGAGTTTATCTGTCAACACTGGAGTCCAGATGTTTTTGAAGTAGAAGAAAAAACAGGAGATTGAAAGAGATGTTAATTATAAGATCCTTTCTTCCCTTTAAAATGTTTAAAAATATTTGTCAAAATACCTAACTTTTCCTGTAGGTTTTGGAGAGTGTTTAAAAAAATAGCAAAATATATTTCAGACTAAACTTCAGGCCTGAAGAGGATGGAGTCTTTTTCTTATGTTATGCACCATAAGAGTTTCTTTGCATATGCAACCTTCATAGAGGAGCTGATTCACAGACATTTCTGTGCATGATTTTGCCAGTACTAGAGCACAAATCAGCTCCAGAAAGATAAAGAATTCCACTATTTTTCATACTTTTCCCTTAATTTCCATCCCTAATCCAGTTCTAGGAGCACTGAAATGATACAAATAAGTTCCCATTCCTTTCTAGCTATAGACTGTCTTTTAATTTACCCATGTGCTCTACAGTTTAGCATATCTAAATAGCTTTAGACAGTTGGACCTACATCAGGCTCCCATGACACCAATCTAGCTTCCACTAGGATAAAATATAATTTAATGAACAAGTAAAAAAAAATCTAGAAAAGGGGACTGGACTCCTTTAAAAATGAGCATATCCTGAAAGTGGTTTAATTCAAAGGCTCAGTTCAGAATTACACCCCTTGTAAAAATGGGAGCCAGCCCTTTGCTTTTACCCATGGAATGTTTCATGCGGAGGCCGTCTACTTTAATGTTCCTATGGGCTGCTCCAGTGGCTTCTGGGATTTATTTGATCACTTTGTGCTGAGTTATTACTGCCCACTGCTCCAAAAGAAAATCTTGATTAGTGTCCCACATCTAACAAAGACTGTCCTCTTTTAGCCTTCATATGCCCTGAAAGGGAAAATGGAAGACAAGGACAGAACGGAAATCTGTCCCTGTTTCACTGGGATTTCCTTCTGGGGACCCCTCTGTCAGATATATCATAGGGCAGCTGCCATATCCCCCTTGGATATAATCCATCCCTGCTGGATAAAAGTCTGATTCATTCCCCTCCTCCTTCTATGCTTCCTTGTAGGTAAGCTCCTTCTGCCCATCAGCATCCTTGAGTCTACATGAAGACCAGCCACAAACATATAAACACATCACCATTTTCAATTATAGCTCAAGAGTCATGAATCAGGCTGATAAAATTGGGAAAAATTCAGCAAAGCTTGTGCCCAACTGAGCATTTCATAGTTCAAAGGATCTGATGCTGCAGGGCTGGGAGAGATCACTTTGGGTAATAATAAAAGAACACAAAACTTGGGATTCTAGCACAATAATTCAGCTGAGACTGGACATTTTGAAAGAGCAGTCATTAATTCTGTGATAATACCATGCTATTTTGATCAATTAATGACCATGTTCCATTGTTCCTTTGTAATAATTAATTTTAACAGGAAAGAGTATAATTGGTCCATTTTATTTCCCAGCTGTAGATCTGGGTGTTCATTCCAAAATTTAGGATGTGTAAAGATGCATAAAAATTCTCTTGTAATATCATTCTGTAGAGACAAAACTGATTATACAGAACATGGAAGACAAAGACTTCAGTGGTCATTATGGGACAAGATCTCACCACATAGCAAAGGATAAAAACATTCACCTGAACTGGGGATATATTTTTTCATAAGTTTAATATAAATCCTGTTGGCTCTATTAGGTGCTACAGAAACACATTTCATAGTATTTGAACATGTTTTTGGCTCAAAAGATCCTTCCTTTTCTTTCTAGCTTTAGTGCCTTCCTGTCCTCATTTTATCGAACTCCTAAAAACAGTTCCTAAAATTTTCTATTATTGTATCTTTAAAAAAATAATACTTTTTAAAGCTATTACAATTCTTGGAGAACTCAACTGCATTCTGAGTTCCTTCCTCTTATTTTTGGCTCTCCTTTCTGCTCTCATATTTTTTCCCACTAACCAAGCAACTCTATCCCTATTCTTTGGTATAGACAGTTAATGAGACTCCATATCATTGTCAGTTCAGGCAAGCAACTGAGGATCTCAAAAGCTGATCAGCAGCAGTTAAAAGATGCCTATAGAGGGTCTCCAAATCAGGCAATACAGTAGCACCGATGTTGGAAGAAGAATCTATAAAAATCTATCTACAACACAAGGCCTCTGCAGAAAGATGTAGTCTGCAAGAACGCTCATACCATAAAAATGACACATCAATACTCTAGAATGAAAGTAAACGGACATATGGACCATGCTGCTAACCTTTTACACACAAAGCCTGTGATTTCCATTAGCTGCTGGTAACACTGAGAGCAAAGTACTTCCCAATGAGTCATAAGCAATTCACAAGTCTTTATTTTATCCTCAGGATTCATCCTCTCATAAAAATGTTCCATGTATAGAAAACATCAGTTTTTCTTCTTACTTTCGTTGCTATCCTAGAGTAATTCTGCGACATCCCTCACACATGTCTCTTAATGGAGTACCGTCAACTGGGTCAAAATCCCTCTTCCTATTGCCATAAAGACAGCTGACATCTTGAGTTTAGATGAGATACACTGTGCTTTCTCTGGCACTTTCCTAGGCTTTACTTCATTATTTTATATTTAAGCAACAGCAATACAAAGCTTATGCCATATGGATATGCTTGATGTTGAGAAAAGCCAACCAAACTTTGTTGAAATCAGTGGAGTTAAACCAGCATAAACCAATGTGTGTGAAGTTGCAGAGCACCTTAGTAGCCATATAAACTATAGCAAAGACTCAGAGCTGGACAACTAAACTGCTTCTTGAGAAAGTTTGGAGGGACTACAAACACCGCTTTGTGTGTTCTCATGCCTGATAAATCATTAGTTGGGGCAGCCTTTCACACGTGCACAACTGGCAGAAAACTCAGTTTTTAATGTACGATTATTACAAAACACGGTGATCCCTACTGCAATGCCTGAACATGTCCATATGTTATGCTGATTTCATATTGAAATGACAGAAGATCTTTATATAAAGTGCCACAACTCAGCCCTGCTCCCTCTGTTTGTAAACTGGGACAATTTAAAGCCATCTCAGCAAGGAAATTGCTGTGATATTGTCAGAATTGGGGGCAAATTTAGCTTTTACAGATTTGGTCTGTTGTAACTCATTTGCTCTCCAAGGATCAGCTGTAGCTTGAAAAGAGGCCAGTGACTACTTTTGATATGGAATACATCCTGACTTGTGTGCACACTCGAGGCACGAGGGACAGCAGTGCAGGACCGTGTCTTTAATGCCCATGTGAAGGGAAAAAAACATGCTTCTCAAGAGTTGAAGACAGGATGGGAAATGAGAGGATCTTCATCTTGGAGAATGATGCCTGAAGTTCAAGTCAAATCAGTACATTGGCTCCTGCTTTTTCTCAACAGATGTATTAAAAGAAATGGAGCACTGTCCCCTGGACAAAGAACATCCTGTGAATTGGAGCCACAGCACATCTGGGGGCCTCATGTTGCTGCTGAGTAATGCATGACCTGGGGACACTGTCATTTTGTGCTTAACAAGTCTCCAGAGGGAAAGCTGACATTTGAAAGAGAAAAAAGCTTCTTCATGCGATGCCAATGCATCCTCTCCTGTTTCACTGGAAAGTGGGAGCATGTGAACAACACAGACATGAGCTCATGTAGCTACAATGATGTGAACCATGGTCTCCCAGAATAACGCCAATATTGAGAATTATGTGCCAGGACATGTGGCATCTCACAGCAAATTATATTTTCTATTTGCATCCTGCCCAGTTTCCTATCAAAATTTGGGTCAGAAACATCAGTCAAGTCAGAGGGACAATCAGAGAGGCTACACAATCATTGCTTGGGAAGGCGCTCGATTATTTCATTTCTTAACCAATAATTTCCCAACTTCTCAGTCTATAAGCCAATCTTTACAATCCACTCTCCTCATGGCTGGCCATGCATGCAGATCTAGAACGGAAAAATTATAAAGTCAGTAAGATTTGCTTGAGATTTCATAAACCAACTACTTGCCATTGTGTTACACAATGACCTAGATTTATCACTATGGTGTGGAGACTCCCAGTCTCATGAGTAGTTCTTGTTCCTTGATGCTGGACATGAAAGAGAACATGACAGAATACGGGAAGCTGGGTAACTAGCTTCTACACAGGAGCCTGGTATGTGCAGCGAGATGACGGCAATAGATCTGATTGAGAAGATCCTTTTTCTTTGACCTCACAGTGTTGCAAAGTGACAGACTGGAATGAGTTCTCTGAGGTTCAAACTAGAACAAAACTGCCCACACAGTAGGTAGGGGCAGGTGACCAGAGACAGAGTGAGGATGATGCACTAACACTAGAATTCCTTCACACTTTTACTTAAAGTCATGTGAGTATCCTCAGGCATGTTCTAGATCACTGAAATACTTCCTTCCACCTCTGTATGGTGGAAAATTTCCAGGCTTTGTTTAGATCTGGGCTTTGGCAGAGCTCTTCATAGTTTGTGGCGTCCAGGTACAGTGATCTAACTACTATACTGACCTCTTCATGAAGGCTGCTTTGGCCAGCTACATGAAGAAGCGATAAGCAGTCTTGAGCAGAGAAGAGAAGTAAGTCCTTAAATCCAGCTAAAGTTGTTTACTGTCCCTGCTGGTTCCAGTGAAGCAGTGGTGAGAAGAGGTTTCACTTTTTAAAAGGAAACATCTTCTCAACATGGTTCTTATAAATTAAACCACATCACTCTTCAAAGATGACAAAGGAACTGCATGCATGATTGGTGGAATATCCTAAATGGTCTGAGAGAGGAAAATGTAACAAACGCATGGGCAGATCATAAGCAATGCAATGTGCCCCAGAAAGGCACAAGAAGGCTTGGCAAATAGCACAGTGCACTAATAGGCGTTTAGAACTTGACAGTGAATATTTGCTTACTAGGTGTTTACTTATTCTAACTGAAAATAGAAAAACTAAGGGATGCGCCCTGAAGTACTGATACAGACATTTTCAAGTGTTACACAGGCCATGATAGGCTAACTCTTACCTGGTATAAAGCAGCAGAGCTTCCCAGATCTGACTTCCTGTACCAGTTGAGGAAGCGAGCCATTGCTTAGGTTACAAAACTCATTTTGAGGAGATATCGGTTTTCAGCAGTGCTGTGTAGACTCACGCTGGCTCACTGGGAAGCTGGGCAGCCTGTGTGCCACAGTGAAAGCTGTGAGGTGGTTTGTTCCACGCGAGGGTCTGAGGCTGCCAATCTTAAAAAGATCGTTTTTGTTATTTGCAAACACAAAAATTGCTTTAGGCTTGCTGGACATGCCAAAGCCTTGATCAAAATCACGTCCCTTTCATGGGGACAAAACATATGTTCACATTATCCTGAAAAGAAACAAGGGGGCATGGGGAAAAGGGGGAGGGAATCTTTTATGTTGGTTTAGCATGAAAATACCATGCATGGCTGCCAGTTGTTTATCGACTTTTCCAGATCAACAATATGTTCTTTCTTAAGGCCTTTCATTAAAGAGCTTTCTGTCAATCTAACTTCTATTAAATAATGAAAACCAAATGGGGAACAGTCTCAGGCTCTGGACTTGTCACATGACATTGATGTTTAAAGAGCTTTTTTTGGTCACCACCTCACAGCAAGAGTATTCTGGAGGACGATTCATAAATACTCATTGTTGTTGCTTTGGGACACTTCCCACATGACTCACACTATTTTATTTTTTTGACTGTGACATAGAGGAAGGAGGGAAGGAGTATGCTTGTTGTTGGGTCAGTCATCTCCACCTCTCCACTGGCAGCTTCTGCTGATAGGCCCCTCTTTGCGTTGTGTGCTTGAAAGAGAACAAAAGCTCAAAGAAGCATAGCAGGAGGGAATTTCAAGTCATGCAAATAAAATCCAATACTGGCAGAATAGGGCATTTTAAAAGCGCTCCCATCTCCCATTAACTTCAGGCTAAGTTGTTCTACAACTTGCAATATTCGCCTCCTTGGAGAAGTGAAAGCAAATAACAGCATAACAAATGCAAAATTCATTGGGGCAAAGGGCTTCAATATGGTTTATCTTCTACAGTGGAGGGCAACACACAGTATGGTTTCACATATCTTCATTAGCTGGGAGTTTGTTTTGCAAAAATAAGCCCTGGGAAAATGTTTTTTTGATAAAAAAAATCATTTTATTCTAATTCACCATTAACTCAGTCCAGGCCAACTGTGCAGATATGTCAGTGCTTTTGACATCAGCAGTCAATTCAAATGATATTGGAATTCACACCCTAGAGAAGACTACTTTAAAACTGAAAAATGAAGACCAAGAAACCACCTCTGCAGAGAAGAGATTCATGCAAGCTTCCCTTGCCTTTTGCAAGTATTCCCCATTCAAGCAACAGAACCACTGAGGCAACAGCATAGCCTGCACGTTACACAGGTACAGGACGTAACATGGAAGGGCTCTGCAACGCATGTTCAGACATTAATCAAATTTGATAGCAGATGGTCATATCTTTGCCTAGGAAAGGATAATAAAAGAGTCTGTAAGAAGCATGTTTCAATTCAATCTCTTGCTCTCCAGAAGGTATGGGATCGGGGGAATTAGCTAAGCAAAAAACAGCCAGGTAGCTTCATTTTCTAAAAAGGGCAACTATCCTACAGCTTCAAAAGATCTTCTGAGAACAGATGCCACAAAGCAGAAGATAGGAGGGCTTGCTTGGGAAGAAGAGTGAATCAAATAGCTTTTTGACAACTCTCTCCTCTGCTCCAGTGAGGGAAAATCTCTACAAATATAAACACACAGGATGTATCCTAACTGGGGGCGGTGGGGAGAAGCGCACAGGATGTCAGCTTGTGTAACCATAATTACAGCTGTCAATCATTAGGCAAAGCAACTGGTATTCCTTCCTGCCGAGATGAAATCTCACATGGATTGTGGCAGGTCTTTCCAGATGGATGAGCCCTAAATCACCACAGGCAAAGGAAACCATCCATGCTGTTAAACTCACGCTAAGATGGAGCAGGATAAGACTATGAGGGGTTGCATTTGGAGTGACAACAGCAATCAGAAGAACAAAGGAAAATGAGGAAAAAGTCATCACTCATCTCTGCCTATCTCCTAACATCATCTTCCAGGTGGTCCCAAGCTTTAGGCAGCTTTATAATTTAAGGGTCACTGGTATGTACTGGTATGTACTCTCTTATACTATCTACCCTTCGGGCAGGGGCTTCACCTGAAAGCAGCCACAGGTCAAAAGGGGAAGGAGGTCCTGTTAGTTCCTGACAACACCTGCTTTGCAGAGGATGGTGTTACAGCTCCAAGCAGAGCTGTCTTTAGGCATTGTCAGCACTTGTAGGCCAGCACCCTGCTACCCTGCTTCCAGCTGTAGAGCCAGAAGAGTTTCTCTTTTCTTCCCATTTCATGTCCATTCCCTATGCTGGATGGGGACATCAGAGGCCCTTTTACAGACATCAGTATCAGTATCAGACGCACCTCCTCACCAAGTCTGCCTCAGTGCATTCTGACTGCTCAGCCTTCCAGAAGGGATGTTACAATTCTCTTTTTTAAAGCATATTTCATACATATATATAAATACATTTTTATATATACACACATACACATGTATATGTGTATATATACACACACATATATATATGCTTAAAAAGCATGGCACAAACTGCATCTAATGACATTAACCTGCTTTTATATGAGGTATGAATCTCTTCCCTCAGGTTCACGCATTTTATCAAAACAGTTAATTGAAAAAAAAGATTTTCAAGATACGACATTTGCAACACATTCCAACTGAAATTGCTGGGAATTGTCAGTCCTCAGCTAATCTGAAAGAAACGAGCCACACTGAATTCATAGTAAATGAAGGGCTTGGCTTATGCTTTGAGTTCCTTTTCTCCTTATTACCAGAGCTATGGCATTTTTGTCCTTACAGCTGTCTGTCAGCAGTACTCCTACATAGAATATGGCCCTGAGGGCTGTCTCCTGAATTTTTATTCCAAATTCTGGCTTTTGAGAGAACTTTAAATGCAGTATTTAAAAATTAATACATATCCAAAGGTAAATATTTAGGCATTTGAGTTTTTTAATAAAGGAAGATGGAGAGGTTCAAATTGGGCAATGAAACCCAGTGATGTTCCATGACTCATAWGTTCTCTGTCCATGCTGCTAGCATACTCTGGGACTGAAACACGCTTAGGAGGAGACAAGCCAATAAAACCTCTTGGAGAACAGGCTTTTCTGCGCTCAGCCCTGCCCCGTGCTTAATTCACCCAGTGTCCCTGACCTGGAGGGTGAGACGATGCCAAGCCTGCTCAGGTTCCTGTCCTCTGGCAGAAGGTCTGGAACTCCAGCAAAGCCCAGGCCTCCCGGCTGGATTTATCAGAGGGCCCAAGGGGTCACCCCCTCACTAACACTACTAATATTCCTGTTGCAGCGCTGCCACTCTAACATCGTAGTACTGGCCACTAGGCTTCACTGTGCACCACGTTAGGTGTGAGATACATCCATCTTTAGTCCTGCAACTTCAGACCCATACTCAACCATCAACACAGGCATATCTTAAGCCTCTCTCAATCACTAAGGATTCACAAACCCACTCACTCAATTCCAAGCTCGGTGGACAAATTATATATTGCATCAAAAATCATTTCTGAGTCAAGACACTTAGACACACTCTTAAATGCTGCTCCCTTGTCAAACGCAGCAACATGGTTTATTTAAACGCTACCTAGTAATACCTGACATCACATTTATCACTGCTTCTCCTCCATATTGTGTTTATTCAGACCACTGAGCCTTTCTTGTTTACTGGAGACCAGGTTTTAAAAAGGAAGATTTACTGCACATGTTGTAAAAGTAGAAGGAAGTCAAAAGACCTGCAGTTCTTACTGTGCATTGCTCTCATTTTTTTCCAGTGTTTCCATGCCCAAGGATTTGCTAGTAGAGAGAACAGCTTTCTTCTGGCCATTTTCAACTCTGCACTTGGCTCTCAGGCTGCCTGTGAGCATCATAATTTCTGCTTAGGACAGAGGTTGTAAGACATGAAACTACAGGGAATTAGCAGAATATACATTTCAACTCCTACAAAGCCAAATGCATCTTTCATGCCAGCAACATCTTCAATTGAATCTTCAGCTTCCCATCTATCTTCCTTGCTGTGCTCTTTAAGCAACTTCCAGAGCATTCAGCCAACTGGTCAACAGCTACCAGACAGACAAGGGCTTCTGGAGCACAGAAGCTCACCCTTTTCTCCTACTGTTTCATAGTATAGGACTGCATTTTAGGAGTTCCCACTAACTTTGGTCCATATTACATTGCTCCCCTGAGGAATAACTACCAGGGCAATTCAATACACTTAAAGCCATCACTTTCTACGCCTCTGTCAAGCTGTCAGATGCAAATTAGCAGACACCAGCATGGAGAGGAAGTGTGAGCAAACTCCATAAGGCTCAGGATGAGTGGTAACTTCATAACTCGAACCTATAACCTGAAGATACCTGTGATAGAAATACCCAAGTCACTACCATAAGAGGCTTTCAACCATACCAATAATCCAACTCCTTTAACATCAAGTTCAGATATAAAAAAGGGAAGAATAGAATAAAATAATGCTTTCCCTCTGTCCCTGTTCACACTTTTAAAAGGAAATATCTGAAAAGGATTAGCAATAAAGCTCCTGAGTGAGCTCAGACAAAGATGCCCAGTTTAGCAACTTTTCTTACCCTAGCAGCAGCCTGAAATGCTAAATGGGCGTTATCTCATCAATTCATCACTGAGAGACACTGAGAGGACAGTCACTTAGAGGCCCTTTTAAATCTTGTGGCTACACTTCCTGCCTCTTTGTCCATGATGGCATGTGCTATATCCGCTGCATTCAGGTAGTCAGATCTCAGCCTGAAGAGAGTGACCATGCTAAGCAGTGCAATGGAAGATTACACGCCCCTGCCTCCCAGGCCAGTCAGTAGATGCTATGCTGTTACTTTCTCCAGGCAATTACTGCTCTGGTACACAACTGATTAAACTCCACAAAAATGCTATATGATGGCTGACGTTTTGCCCTTCATTCTTGCAATGGTGCCTCTCCATTCCGAAGTTCTGGGTACATCATCAACCTTATCTTTGAGCTTCCTGCCTCATGTCACAACCCTACTGTTATTTAAACATTGTTTTGTATTTAATTTAATTTCCTTGTTTTTGTTTAGCTTTGATAAAGAAAAGGAAATCTTTTCTAATCGGTTCAAAACAAGACCATTGACTCAAGACCAAGTTCAATGAGCTATCAGGGGCAACAGGATACTAATGGCTAATGCAAAAGTCTGAGAAAGAGGCATGGGAACAAAAGCCACTAGAGGAAGAACAATTTTTTTTTTAAATCTGTAAAGAGGAAGTAGGATGCAGAGAAAAGTTCCGAGTTGAAAAACCACTGCAAGAGGGACTGTGACAGAGGATAATCAAAGGGCCAGGATGAGCTGAGTGGGAGATCACAAAGGAATGAATTGAGACTTTATATATATAGTTATGAAAAGTTAGTGTATACAAATATATATGTGTGTGTGTATACATACAAATACATACATACATATATATATTATATATATATGATTTTTTTTGCCAAGAAAGGATACTTGGAAATAATACTGGCCTATAATCACAGAACATTAAAGAATTTAAACCAAAGTATTTCTGGACTTGGGAAATGTCTTCACACTAGTCCTCAAAAGATGTTATCGTGCATATTCTCAGAATGCCAAGGCACCCACCTACAGTGGCAACACTTAACACTGGCTTGACTAGATGTCAGTGTAGAATAAAAAGATTTAAGAAATAAAAAATATAAAGGGGCCAGTTTTACTGAACTGGATCTACATCCAGAATTTGAACCTGGCAGACCGTCACAGAAATCTTTGGTTCTAAGAATCAGCCATATGACAGGGAGCTTCATCCACAAGTCTTCCCATGAGCTTCAGGGAACTTCATCTCATTCCAAGAACATCTATTTTCAGGCTAGTTAAGGACAGAAGTGCTCATACAAGTGATCAGCATGAACAGTAAGTCCAAGTCATAAAAATATTGTGTTAGACGTTGAGAAGGTTATAACACAGGAATAAGTGATAGAACAGATTAAGGCCAAACAGTCATATCAGAAATATCCAAGTCTCGCTCATTTATACCTCCTTATCTACAGCACAGACACTTTTTATCTAAAAATTCAGGTGGAAACCAAAACACTACTCATAACTTACAAACACAGCTCAAATCATCAGAATCCTTCCAACGATCAGTGTCCAGACTTCCAGCCAAACTGCCTTCTCTCACAGTTGTTAGTCCAACAGCTCTAACTTTTTAAAATCCTCCCAAGCATATTCGCCCTGATTTTTATTTCCATTGATGCAAAATAATTGGGTCAGATCCATCCTCCAAACTACTTCATACAAAATCCTCAGTGCACTTTTACTGCATCACATCTGCTATTGCAGAAACTCTGTTATGATATCCAACTTTTAATGTACTGCTAGTTACTTATTTACTAGCTCTACAGACCCAGAAATCCCTGGTTGTTTTCATAATTTGCTAAGACTGTCAAAGGGCATTTTTTCTCCATTGCTACTAATTCATATTAAGGCCCCTTGGTCATGCTCAGTAATGGTTGTCTCTTTGATCAGCACCCAGATCAAATACCATGAGAATTGCCTTCCAAGAAATGTTCAGCTGTTCTGCCTTCCATCATCCTGAACGTAGGCCATGCCAGCAAAATGGCTAGGGATTTCATTACCTTTACTATATTAGGTTCTTTATAGACTTCAAGCTCATCTTTGTTAAATATTCTCCACACGTTTTCCCTTACATTCTCCAAAAATCTATTTCAATGCTTTGTTTAAAGTATTTAATGGTGATTCTTCCATCTGAAAAAAATGTCCAACATCTTGGATCTCTCTACAGCTTAGTCTCTCCCTACCTGCAGAAGAAGTAACACCATTCCTGCTTTTAACAAGCCTTAGTTTCCTCTCAGGTGTGATTTAACATCAACATAACCTAGTGTAGTTACCAACTCCCAGAAAAACTTTGCTAAGATCTTCTTAAACTAACAACTGGGCTTTATTTTCTCCCAATTTAAACACTGTTGGGAATTGGCTTTTTTATTTTCAGTACCTTCAGGTCTCCAACCCTCTTTTGAGTTATATTTCCTGTCTCTCATGATAGTTAACTCACCAGCACAGCCAAAAAAGAAATGCAAACCATTTAAACTCACGCCATTCCGAGAATTTCACAATGAACATATGAATTCCTACATAGTCACATTAAAAGTATCAGGGATGATGCATGTCCCTAGCTTAATCCTTCATTGAAGTCAAATATAACAAAATGTGTAACCTCTGCCATTTCAACTAGTTCACATTTGCACCTTTCTAATAAATTTTCAAGGCATCCAAATCCTTTTTCTGCCTGGAAGCCAATTGTGACAAGCACACGAGCTGTCTTAAACCTCCATAAGAGCTACACAGACAGTTCAAACAGACGTGCATACACAAACAGATAAATATATTCTGATTAAATTCCTGACCTCTGTTGAACAGTTAATGGATCAAGCCTCTCCCCGCTGTGAAAAATAAGTGTCTTTATAAAGCAGATTGGATGTTATCTGTTGTACCATGGAAGAAAAATACTGCAATATTTCTTCCATTTTGTTTTCCCCCCTTTTCAGAATTGGGCATATGCACTTGGAATTTTTTCAAGCTTCCAAACCAAATCAGTTTCTAAAGTTTTTGAGTTCGTGGAGACTCTCCTGTTTTCAATAATGCAGCAGAAACACTGTCAGCCCCTGGTGCTTTATTGGGCCTGAGAATTGTAATTGTCTCTTGAAGCTCCTCAAAATGTGGTATTTCTCCAGAACAGCTGAGCTGTCTGGATTGCAGCCAGGATCCCTTTTTTCCATCTCACTATTAAAGAGATCACAGTATTTTCTCTATCTTCTTATAACTACACTATAATTACCACTTTTGTCCTTCATCATGCACAGTCACTCCTCCACACATGGATATTCTTGTAAAATGCGTTCACATTATTAATACTTTTCTTCTCTTCTGTCAACCCTAATGTTTTTTATTATCATCTAGTGCACCATCTAACTAGTCCTTCAGCTTTAYTGTAATTCCTAGCATAAGGTGGCTTCTCATTTTGAAGACAATTTTTTCTGCAATAGCCCTCTCGGTTTCATCTGCAAGTTTCCTTTCTATGTCTCTAAAAATCTCTCTTTCAGTATCAACAAGCTTCTAAAACCTCAAACCTGTTCTCAGCCATTATTAGCAATACCTGCGTTTTTTGGATATCTCAGGTATTCTGTCTTGTCTTATGGGCTCACACATTTTATTCTGGTAGGTCATTCTCAGGATTGTTCCTATGAAGTAATGCTCCGAGCAACAGTCAGAAGACTTTCTGGATATAACTGTCCTTTGAATAATAAATAGAGTCTCAGACTGACTGATATCAGCCCCGTCCAAGCTTACAAATATTCTTCTAGTGCCCTTCACAACTTTGTTATATAGATTTCTTTTCCCCAGTTTTCAACTGAACATTATTTGTCCTTTATCCTTCAACATATGCAGCCTAAGAGATCTTTCTGGCCCCATCCCTACTACCAATATTGCTCTTGCAGTCATGGTAGTACCTTTCAGAACATAATGATTGCAGATGCCTAGGTATGAAATCTAATGCATCTTAAAGGATTTTGATGTTGAATGTTTATTCAAGCCAACTTAGAAATAGTCTGAAGCGGAACATGCTTGATCCAAAATTCACAAAACTGTTGAATATGAAATAGTTTGAAGCTAATAAGTGACAAGAGCGATCTTCCCAAAGATATTTTCACACCATTCTCTCTAAGTGTCAGAAATCCACCAAGATTACTTTTTGCTGCTTAAGTGAAACACACACACACAGCTTTGCTTCAGTCTCCCAGAGGAAAGACAGGGGATGTTTCCAACCTCTTTATACAAAACCTGGGTTTAGAAACAACATCACAGTGAGCAACTAGTGCATGCCTATAGCATTGTGCTCAGCTGAATGGAAGCAGCCCAGTTCATTTCAATGCCATAACAAATCCTTCAAGGCTCACTGCTGAAGCAGTTATTTCTGTTTCAAATGGTAATTCCTATGGTTTCAGAGAAAGAAGTTCTATCCTGGTACTGATGAGAAGTTCCTGCTACCAATGTTAGTTTTCAGCCCGTCCACTTCTTTTTAGTAGGATCATGTTCTGACTGATGAAAAGCATATCAAATCCTACAGTTGAACTCCTTCTCTGTAGAGAATTTTTTTCTCTGTCCTGATGCTTCAAATAAGAAGGCTTCTGAGAACCTCATCTGGAAAAAGGCACCATGTGCTTACACACTTAGTAAGTCCAACCTGCTCCTGATATTCAGCTTAAAATTCCCCATCGAAACCAACTGAACACAAACAGAGGGGGATCAATATCTCTGTTTCCTTACACCTGAGGCAGCATCTTTAAGATGTTTCAAATGCTTTTGGCATTTTGCATCTGAGCAGTGAGAGTCACAAACTATTTCGAATCACTTCTGTCTATAGTCTGGGGCACCTCCTTGTCCATGGATGTTACTGAGGTTTGAGAAGGCAGTGCATACTGCAAGAGGAAATTGCATTCAGAATGCAAAAACACTTTAAAACAAAACACTTTAAATCTAAAGTTCTCCCAGTTTGTTAGGTTATGAAAGAGCTCAAGAATAGGGATTTTCCATTATGTATTTTACCTAAAGGAGAACTGGCAAGGCCCCTTGAAGATTTCCTTTCTTTTAATCAAGATACTGATACAGAATTATCTAATCTCTTTGTATAAACACAGTAGAAATGGCAGTGGGCGCAATTCTTCCCCCTCTTGCAAAAAGGCAGCATGGGATACCACCAAAGCCAATGGTTAATTTGAAGTGATCTCATCGACATGAACTATGCTGACACTTCTCCTGCCAAGAGCAATTCTCTACAAAGGGACTTCCTGGACAGATAAGGGTAAAGAAACCTACTGCATATGTTGTTATTCCAAAGCCTAACTGATGAAATATATGGATGTTGAGCAACTCCTGGAGACCAGCTAAGTAAATGATGCAGCCAGAAAGAAATCACATTAGAATTAGCACCTCAAGCTTGGGTCCCAAACACATGCAACAAATTCAGATTTTCTCCCTTGTCAAAGAATTTTTACCCTAACAAATCCATGCCTTTGCCACCAGGAGAGAGCTGCTACAAACAGGGTTGAACAAGATAGGCCATCATGAAACAATTACAAAGTTTACAGTATCAGTACCATCTTTCCTATATATATTTTAAGAGCACCTGAGCAAGACTGTATAATGAAAATCTGACATATAAAAGTGTCATTCAACTGTTCTGTATTCACAGTTCAGAGCAGTGTAAAGACCTTGACATACAAACACTGAACTCAAACACTGTGAATACTTTGTGCCCACAGCCATGGGGGGGGGGGGGTTAATAATTGCTTCTGCTTAAAAAAAGTAGTCAAAGACAAAAGGGAGGCTCTGAGAAAAGTTACAGTAATTCCTTGAAAATAGAAATATTTTTCTTCTAGAAAGCTTCTAAACATTCTTTTTAATAAAGAATTGTAGGGTCATTTAGAAGTTTAGCAGGACTGTAGATAGCAATTACAAAAGCCTACGAAGTTTCAACTATCTGCCTAGATTTGAGAGATTCTGTGACACTTTCCCTGTCTTCAGTTCTGGAAGAAAGGCTCCATCCATAAGGTTGCTAAGGATGGCTTTGTCCTTCCCAGAGCCCCCTCTCTGTTAAGCAAGCCAGTCTCCATTTGCTTCTGCAAGCATCATTTTCCTATTAGAAATGATGTTTTTATTACTCTCCTATCATGCTGAGCAGTGGGGGATATTACTTCTCCAACAGCTGGAGTGCAAGGCCTCTTACCCTGTGGGGATTTGGCAGTTACCAATTGCAAACTAAGTGGAGCAGTGAGCAAGCTCTGCAAAGAGGATGTCTTTACTGTCAGCTAATAGCACACAGATCATTCCATTCCTGCAGAACTAAAACCAGGCCACTATTTTGCTTTTTAAGAGACAATAGGTCTCTTTCTCCCCTCCTCCAAAATAGACCAGGCACAATAGCTCCAAAATGAAAACCTTTTGTGTGCACATATTATTTGATTTCAAGCTGCCTAGAGTATAATGATGATTTTTTTCAGCTCCTCATGGCAGCTGCCAGCATTTCTGACTGCCTGCACAAGGAGATGGGGCCACTGAACAGCTTTGTATGGGTTATTCGCTATGATTTTTTTCTTTCTTTCAAAAGACTGTTTAAGAAATTGCTGCCAGCCCTCCTGKTAACCCTACTACATTTTCCTTACAGAAGGAAGTTCAGTAGAGAGAGCCACCATTTAGTTTAGAGAACACTAACCTATTCTGTGCTAGAATAGAAACTTGCAAAGCCTAGGGGAAACTCTGGAGATAAAATAAGAAAAGAAAAACCACAAAGTCTCTCAGAAACAATAGAAAGACTCTTCTCAGATTCTTATAAGGAATAATATTATTCAGAAAGGAATAAAGCTCGTAGGGCCTATTCTTTTTTTTTCCTCCCATCCTTTCCCTATCTCAATCCTTTTAAAAAGAGAGGCTCCTGGAACTCATCTTTTATACATTCACTGGGTGTGGTTACAGCCAAATGTGAGCAATGGCTCTAAGGCTGCCTCAGGGATCTGGCTATATAAGCTGCTCTGCAGGGCTTTGTTTCTTTTTTTGTGGAAAGAACAGTTTTGATGTCTTAGTAAGTACTAGTTAGGAAGGAAATAAAATGCAAATATTTTATTTTGTTTTCTTTTGTTTGTTTTTTTCTCAGGCTTTTTTTTTTTTTAAGACATCACATCTTTGCAGAAACTTTTTAACTAAGTGAAGCTTTGCTTTAGACTGTGCTGGTTAAGAGTGTCTTGAACGATACCTGCAGAACTGCTAGATGACTACATCTAGACAGGCCATCATGTGAAAAATTCTCTATGTTTGCAGGAGGGAAGGCTAGGTCTGAGGTCTAATATGCTTTCCCCTTCTTCCCACAGGATGAGATCTGTGTTATATTTGTGACACCTGAGGGCTGCGAGCTTGTGAAAAAGCAATCTTCTTAAATCTCACTAGACTACATCTTGCTATAAAATTTAATATTTCCTTAGTGCTTTTAGACTTCATTCATATGGGAATTTCAGTTGCTATCTCATAGGAAAAGTTTGAACTCCAACCTGAGGGAAGTACCATAACTGCAAACACCTTTTCTTCCTAGGAAAAAGATTACTACTTCTTTATACCTTGCATCACTGTAGAGGTCTGTAGGTTCCTTGTTTGTCCTGCTTTACCAGATTCCTTAGTCATGTAGGCATGCTGCATCTCTACATCTTGCACCACTGTAGGGATCTGTAAGCTTCTTGCTTGTCCTGCTTTAGCAAACGCCTCCGCTGTATCATGCTGCTTCTTTCCTCGTTAGTTAAAATACCTGTAGCAAATCTTAATGTGTTTCTCTAGGCACAGCCAATTTTCTGGTTGCTGTCTTACCCTAAACATGCTTCATTAATTCTCTGAAATTTCAGCTTACCTGGGTAATGCAACTCCACACACAAAAGCACTTCTCAGACTTGGCCAAAGCAGTCTCTAGGTTCTCTGCAGATGATGAAACTGAAGCTCAGAAGTCTGGAGTTAAGCTCAGGGACAGGATCTCAAGAGAAGACAGTATGCTTTAAGATACAAGGCCCCAACTTTAGGAAGCCGGTGCTCTGCACAAATGGCTTTGAAAATCCCTACTTTGGTTGTCAGAAGTATTGAGTGTCTTGGAGCAGAGTGCTCAGAGCCATGATGTCTTTTAGTCAACAGTAATCGTCATGTTTGTGATGACAGAACATGTTAGAGGCCTGTAATGTAGTCTCTCAGCCTCTTGTAGCAAGATGGAAGACTTCATCTCTAAACTTCTACATGCTGTCACTTGCTACTAGGAAAGCTATTAATCTTGCCACTTTACTCCCAGACAGAATAGCACAGGGACTTCACTGGCTTCACTTTTCTGCTGTGTCATGAGAATGGGACGGGCGTGATCGCTTGTTTTTGGTTTCTGGCACATGAATCCTTTGGCAAAGGTTAGACATCTGCCTTTTGAACAGATTGCTGACCACTAAATCCAAGGGCAGCCATTCAACCATGCCTGCACTAACTGAATTAAAAATGTTTTCCAGTTCTGAATTCTTGAGAATAAACTGTCTCAATTGGCTATGAAAAAGCTCCTCTGCAGAAACTAAGGTTATAGGGTTCTCTGTGTCTGCTTTGTGGTGAGGCTGACCCAGGCTGGTGATGGAGTGCTCTAGAGACCATACAGCTATCATCTTATAGCACCAGATTTAAGCTTTCTCTTCCTACAGTTAATAAACTTATTTGCTCAAGTTGGGCATATACAAGTGCAGCTGAACTGATTCATTCTGGGGAAAGGCAGGTGTTTGCAAAGGGCTTTTGGTTCTAGGTTTCTCCTGCTTGGAGAGGGAGGAGAGGATGCAAACCCAGAGCATTGCTGTGCCCCATCTTTGACGGCGAGAACAGGATCTGAATGCTGTGCTCTGGCTCACAGCAGTGGGGCTGAACTCCCTCAGCCATGTCGAGTCCCAAGCTCTGGTGGCTTTTAGCTCACGCCTCTCTCTAGCAACAGTCCCCAGTGCTTGCAAGTAAGGGAACAGAACTGCTGCTATTCAGCGTATGCTGTCAGAGTCTAAGCCAGAGGCCTCCTGCCTTGTGATTGCTGATTTCAGTTCATTTCTCTGATTTACAGTTTCCTGATTTGCAGGTTGTTAAAATACTTGTAAAAAACACTGGTCTGGAAAATGTTCCTAAATAATTATGTTGATGACTAAAAATCAGCCTGAAAGATCTTTAATTCATAGCAGCTTATACAATAAGGGAGATTTAGGGAGAGCTTTTATTCTCAACTCATATTTTTAATGTTTCATTCATGTTCATATCCTGTACTACAGGCCCCAAAGTGAGTTTATATGGCTAAACTCTAATTCTACAGTAAGGAATTGATTCATTCTCTGGAAAAGCTTTCTTGGGCAAATAAATTCTTCTATCTGAAGGTTAGTGTTGTGTTAGTGTTGTGTTTATGTTCTGGAAGCTTGTGGGGAATTTAATAGAGTCCTTTCCCCCTTGGATGGGGACTGTGGGAATTGAAAGGTTAGAGGTAAAATTGGGAGTCTAAGCATCAGTGAGAAACTAAGGTCAAGAGTACTGCCCAATTTACTTGCTGCAAGTAAAAATCACGGTTGTCCGTGCAAAGGGGATTTGTGCAGCATAGCCTGAAACATATCAGATCTGGGAATAAGTAGGAGACATCCAAGACTATTTTGACTGTTACCTTTGGTGCTGAGAGGAGAGAGATCTGTTGTCATTAGCCCACACTAATGTTTAGGCCTGCAATAGTGTCATCAGTTTCAAGTTTCTCATTTAACCTGTCCCAGCTGTGTCAAATCCTGCCTGCAACAGAACTGGAAACTGAAATTAACCATTGAACCTCCTCAAACTTTTTGACTATTGACTCTATTGCAAGGTCTAGGTAGCAACACTTTGACATGTCTTCCTCTGGAAAAAGTCTTTGTTAAAACTCTTGAGAAATGCATCTGTAAATGCCAAGACAACTCAGAATATCCTGAATGAGGCCTGACCAGGGTGGAAGATGGGCTTTACCACATCCCAGGGGAATAAATTTAGTCTATTGTGAACTGTTTCTGGTTTTGTAATGACTCTCAGCAGGGAAAATGCTTAATTCCCATTTTCCAGGGGTTGAGAGAAGTATTCTATGCTCAGCTCTATTTGGAAGTCTTACGTTATTAAAGGCCTCAGCTTGCAGCACAAGAAGTTAACACAAATATCTGGCTACATTCGAACAAGCTTCTTTAAGCAGCTAGGAGCAGTTTCTGCATCAGTGTCATATGCAGGTACAGGAGGTTATTTTGCCTGTCAGACGCAGGCAGCCCTGAAGTAACTGAGGTATCTTAATGCAACGTTGTAGGTCAAGGCAACTGATGTTCATATGCTCTCAGGAAATGTGACAGGCACTGCCCTGAGCTGTCAGAGGCTCAAGTGAGATTTCACTCATTTACAGGGAAATAGAGGACTTGTGGAGGTCTTGCTAATACAGCATTCCTGGAAGCTTGGATCTTGCCAGCCTAATCTATTAACAGGAGCTTAAAAAAAGCCCTGGCTGGTTACTGCAGGTGTCTGCTTGGTCTGCCAAGAGGCAGGCATGAAGGATTGTAGCTGGTTTCAGCTGAAACCAATTACCTTGATGAGTGAAGTAACTAGGGCTATAAAAACAGTGTCTCCTGGTATATTAAAAAGTCAAATGTGTTCAACACCTGGATTTGTCAGGACAGCTCTAAATGAGATGACCTACCACCTGCCATGACTTGCTAGACTCCATTCTCCTTGCCCTGTTGTCAGGAAACATTTCTGTCGGGCAACATTTGCTCCATTTCATCCTTCTGCTTCTCATCACACCACCTTGTGCACAAGGAAACGCTATAKAATAGCTTCTTGAAGACTACTGCAATAAGATGCTTCTGTAATATGATCTTCAGTGTGACAGTCATTTGCAGGTAAGGTTTTTTTGAGCTGTGGCACTTTTGAAATTGCAAATCCCTTGTATGCTACTGGGACAGTTCATGGAGTCAGTTCTACTGCACAGTTATCTGAGAATGAAAGTAAGGGTCTGCGCTAACTGTATAAAGACTCTGACCCACAAGTGTGCTGCACACATCCCAACCTTCCTTGAGGGAAGAACAGCTCAATGAGCTAATCTGTTATACTAGATCTGAACAAAGTCATAATTCAGGAGTGTTATAGACTTCCCATAAGTGCCCTGAAGCAAGTGTAGCAGATATCCTACCCATAACTCAGCAAAGAGTTGTAAGCAATCAGCTTGGAAATGGTACACTGAAGGAGTGGCCTTTGGCACTGCATTAAGCTACTGAGGAAAAAATGGCCTTMTCTACTAGAGGAGCTGATGAGCAATGAAGAAAAAATGTCTTTATCAAAAGTTTGCATCATATTTCAGCATGAAGAACAGCTGAATGGTAAAAGATGAACTAGTTCTGGGAAGGGAAAATACATAATGTTTTAAGAATTGCCATATAATGGCTAAAAAAGTCATGATGGACACAATGTGATGGCAGGATAAAAGAGAGGAGCAAAAACTTATGAGCAAAACAAGATGAATTTGGAAAATAGATAGCATGTTTCTGAGGGACAGAAGTGTAACTTAGGATATATGTGCCAAATAAACAATCTACTTGAACACATTGCTGAGATCAGTAAAATTCACCCTTTACTTCAGCAATTTCCACTCCTGCAAGCAGTCAAATCTGTAGTTACACTGCTGCTCCTTGTATCTAAATGAGGATGAGAATATGGCCCTGCCTGGTTCAAGATCTGGCTCTGATGCAGATTCATCTGTTCAACTCATTATCTGGGGGGAAGCATCAAGCAGAGAGTGAACAGGGACTCCGAGTCAGCTCAGGTGGCACTGCCTTGGAAAAAGGTGTGGGCCTTCCTGAAGTAGAGAGAGGTCTACATTGCTCTCTGTCATCAGAACTTTTGCCACTTATATCCCTTAAGAAACTACTAAGCAGGATGCAGCATAGACTGAGGTTGAGAAGTTTTTAAAAGCCATTTCCACTTTGATATTAACACGTGTGAATATTGGATTTTATGATTTCCTCTTTTATGACTACTGCAGATTATTCAAAAACAAACTGAAAAAGTCATTTATTGCCTGGGTTTGTTTGGTTTAAGCATCGTGAATTGTTTCAGCTCATACCCACAAAAGGGAGAATGCTTAATGAATTAAAACCGAATTTGTCTGCAAGTCTGAACACTGTAAATGGAGATGTAACAGCCGACCTTGCAGCCCCACATGGACTAGGGTTTTGAGAACCCAGTGAAACTGTTCCATAACTACTGACAAAAGCACCTCAAAAGTTCAGTGGCTTTGCTAAGCCTTCCTGCCCTCCCCAAATGACCTTACATAACTAGACTGACAGTCTGCATCTGATAACGGGTTTACTTGGTACTCTTCCACAACTTCCTGATTTCTTGGTTCTTGCTAGGAAACCGATGTGTTTGGAGTACTTGACAATCTCACTTTGAATACTGTCTGGAACCAGGAAATTGAGAGGAGCATAGAAATAAGAAACCACCTTTTTTCAATTGCACCTGATCATTGTTGAACCTTGACATTGGGGACTGAGATCTGGGCAAGCATCCAAATTGGCTCTTCCCACCAAAATCCATCCTCATGTCTCTGCATGCACATTAAGGTGAGCAAAATGTAGTATTTCAGTTTCAAATCTCAATTCCCTTGCATAGGTTCTGGGCCAAACATTTGCTAGGGGAGAAACATGTACAGCTAATTACTTGCCTTCTTTCAGGTTACCTGTTTCCACTAAATGTGTGATTAAGTTCCAGGTTATATTGAATGACTCTAGATGCTTGGTCCAAGAGACCAGCTAATTAAGCAGCTATGTAGCCCCATCTTAACTTCAAGCATACGGTTAGCACTCTTCACAAAATATTGCCAAAGTGTAACAAAGCCAGCAGGCAGGACCATGGCCTGAATTTATTGCTCATGCCTCTTCTGGATTTTTAGATAACTAGTCTCAGGCTGTGACCTGAAGAATGGCTAGGTATTCTGGCTGTTTGGAGGTGTTCCTTCAAAGGAGGTCTGAGAAGGGAGATGGGAATGGAGGGCTCAGTAAAAGCCTGCACTGAAATGAAGCATTGAACTGAAGTCCAGGCTGTACCCACAGATGTCTAAGCACACTTCCTTCTGTCATGTCTCCCTTCTCCAACCTCCCATCTCTGTAGGCCTTTCCTGCCAGAAGCAACTGCATTTTACTGTTCATCTTGTCCATGAGACCTCCAAAAAATGCATCTTTTGTTCTGAAAAGGTGTTTCAATATAGTTGGCTGCTAAGCAAGTTTTTCATGGCTTCAAGGACCATCTTATCAATGAAAAATCATGGCTGTTTAGCATGGAAATCATCATAACTTATCATAATTCTGATTTGAATCACTGGGAAACTCTCATTCAGTGAAGCAGCTTATTTCAAGAATATACACTAGCTTTATCAGGTATTCTGTTGTCAGCTGTATGCATATTGGATATAACTGTAATGCTTCTGGACCTCTGGGGTCTCTGAAAGAAATGTAAATCCATAGATATTCTTATAGCTTGGCTACTGACCAGTTTAATATGAACTGAACACACCATCCAACTAAGGGGCTCCTAAATAGACCATCAATAGTACAGTGTGAACTTGAGGCCTCTGGAAGTGAAAGCAGTGAGCTCTGGTGCTCTGATGTTAAAGTGGACAGCCAAGACCTAGGAAAGTTTTCCTTCTACTGCCCTGCCATTGCTAGCTGAGGGCAGACTGTACCACAAAGCAGATGCAGGTTATACTCATCACCACTACTTAATTTTTTGCATCCCTCTCTTTATTTCACCCACCTGTCTTAGGCCAGTACCACTGCTGGAGGTGCATGACAAACAATACCGGGGTATGGATCCAGATTTAAACAAAGATCCTGTTTAACCAGCAGGCAACACAACTGCTTGTATTGGCATGCCTGATGGGGAGCATGGAATGGGCTTGGTAAAGTCCATGCTGCTGTGACAGGCAGTGCTTGCAGCATGGGGGACTTAGACTTGTCAGGTGGTGGCAATAAAATTCTGAAGTTAAATACTTCCACTGTGTCATGCCATTCCTGCAATATAAACTCTGTACAAATTGTGACAGAGCTCTAGGTCAAATATTCTGTAGTAATAAAAGGAGAGGAAAAGGCAAAATAAACAGTGACTCAAATGATGCTACTGGCTTGCTTCAAATTATTCCAAATTAAGTCATTTCTTGAACTTAAAACCTTTAGTTTAAAATAAACCATAGAGTCATCAGGGAAGAAGAGTGCCATGAAAACTGAGCTGAGTTCATGGATATGATTCATCTTTTCCCTTTCCATCCATGTAGGGGCCAGCAAAATTCATCTCGTACCCAACCTTCCTCTATTCTGAAACTCAGTAGTGGGAGGAACAGAGGAGGTAATGAGATGGGATGTTAGCAGAAGGCTCTGCCACGGGCATCCTGTGACTTGTTCTTGATACTCCTGAATAGGTATGTTTCTTTGGGTACAGACAGGTATACTGTAGTGATACAGAACTGGGGCTTAAATGGTAGGCCTGGATGGTGTTAATACAGGGTTTGGACTAAATCATCTCTGTTTCTTCTAAGCTAGTATCTCTGTGATCCCCCTCACAAAACCCTTCGGAGTATAGCATGAACATCTGAAGGCCCTGTAATAACAATTTAATTGTTGATGCTCACTTTCATCACATCTAGTGTTTGCTCCACATTGTCTATGTCTAAGAACATCACTCTTCGCAGTGTGTGGACATTAATCTTCCAAAGAGGAATTTAAATGGCAGGGTGGACCCTCAAGCTAACATGAGGGAGGTGATGCCCTGTCTGTTTCTAATTAGAGCTAGCTTTCTTAATGAGGTAATGTTCTGTTGTGCTGGGTTATCTCCTAGAAGACAGGGCAGCAGGCGAGCTGTTGGGGAGGGACACTTGAAAAACATCACAGGCAAGCTGTTTAACGTTAGCRCTATCATTCATCACCCAGGCTCTTTGGAGGGCCTGACAGACGGAGCACGTCCTGTGGGGATTCCATCAGCCTCTGGTGCGCTGCTTAATGCAATTTAGCCAGATGTATCAAAGCGGCAGGCGAGACCCTGCTATTTGGACAGCATTTATAGAATCCTGGGCAAATAGTCAGGAAATGTTCAATAATGTGCCTTGCACAAGTGTGGCAAGAAGCAGATTTTAGAACGACGGGTTGCCAAGAGAAATTGTGGCAGTGCCTCAGTTCAGCCTTCAGTCACATGCTGGTTTTGTTGTTATTGTTTGAGGGTTTATTTTTTTTAAAGGCTGTCTCAGTTTGAGGCTTCCAAAGAGCAGATTTAAGGTGACTTGAATACACCCATCTGGTTCCYGATCAAGTGGACAAATGTGTACAGCAGAATTCCTGGCATGCGCACACACAGCATGGATCTGGGCACTGGGCCTGTTGGCAGCCTTGCGCTGTCTTCTCTGCGTTGCTCTTCATCTGTTATGTTATCTGCTGCAGCAGCCCCAAACACTCTGATCATGATGCAAAAGGGATCGGTGCTGTTTGGGCAATCAGCGAGCAAATGCCATTACCACCAGACAGGGAATGTAGTGGAGACTCTCCCCACAGAATGGGATCCAGTCTGGTACCTTGGCAGCCTCTCTGTTAGGGAATTCAAGTGGGGCTCTGCAGACCACATTCAGCATTAGTTCAAGTTTGCTCAACTGTCTGGTGTTCAAATATTATTAACTTCTAAACTTTGCCAGTCTAGCCCTTTTTCCAAGTGCTTGAATATACCCAAAGATCTAGCTCCAGTTCTCCTCTTGGGGTATCAGGTGTGTGAAATCTCTTCAGCAGTTACACAGAAAGATGATTGCTCTCTCAGGAAAGCACAGTCTGCACCAGGAAAGGCAGATACCCTAGGGGAGATAAGTTCTACACTTTGCACTCAGTGTCTTGTTGCCCAGACCCGGTGCCACTGCTACCAGGTGCCATAAGAATCCTAGCCGTAAGTCATGCAGGTGGTGAAAACAGACAGTATGTTTTCATGGCACTGCTGTTCTGCATTTATGTGTCAAACTTCTTTGCCAGCAATGGGAGAAAAGAACAAGGTTCAAGCACAGCTCTGTGGGCTGCTGGCAAAAAGCCATGTAGCCTCTGGAAAGAAAAAGCTCTAATGGGGCTGGAGAAAGAGTAGCTGTGATGTATATGTTCAGCCTGAAGGAGGCAACTTCATTAAGTTTCCCCTGCAGAAGCAAAGCTGTCCTTTGCCCCATTTTTGGCATTATCAAAAAGGTCGGAGGCTGAAGCAAAGTACTCTCCAAAACCACCTTTCAGAGGAGACCTCCACTTCTCCTGGGACCCAGAACTCCAGCTGGGGTGAGGGACTGAGACATGCAACCCAGGCACTTCCCTGTGAGCTGTGATGTTGACTTCACCTGTGGATTCAGATTTGGCTCAAGGCTGATGCACAGAAATGTAAAATCCATCTGGGCCTTGCAGCCCTGGAAAGCTCTTTGATGATATTTCCAGCAACAGAAATGTAGCATGTGCAGAGCCTTGGATCCTGTTGCTAAAAGTCTGCTTTTACACCACTCTGCTACACTTATTAACTTTCATTTACATATTTTTCCAATAATCTTTTTAACATGTGACYAGATGGCCATAAATCCTGGAGGGTGAGGAGTGCAGGGTATGTTGGAAGAACAAGTACTTGGGGCTCAGTTTAACCCTTCAGTTAGTACTGTTTGAAAAAGCCAGATCCTGAGCAGCTGGGTTCTGCTGTTATCCCATTAGTGACAGGTTGGCAGGGAAGGGTAAGTGCTTCTAAGGGCCCAGGTTTTTTCCTTGTGGTATCCCAAAACAAATACAAAATTTGGTGCTGGTGCCAAGTCCTACAATGCAAATTAATGCAGAATGGGGCATTTGAAATGTTTTGCTAACAAGTACATGCCGTGGTTCTGCATTGATGTTTAGCTGTTGATGAAACCCCATCTGTGGATTTTGCAGCTAGGTTCACTAAACCAAAAGGCTTTTCTCTCTTCATGGCACATGACAAGGCAAAGGATATCTGGCATGGCTTTTTAAGGCAAAGAATGGGGGCAGTCCATCAGTGTATGGGAAACAATCTCCCATTGCACAAACAAGAGCTCAGCAATATCCAGAGCCATATACCTCTTTGAGCAAATGGGAGATTATCTTGGGGGGGGGGGGGGGGAGAGGGGACTGAGTTTCTAGACTTGAGTTCTCCTTCCTAATACCCTTGGATTTCAGACTTCTCATTGAGAGAAATAGTGACAGCTAGAAGGATTGTGCAGTACATATAAATATATATGCATATATATTTATATTTGCTTCAAATTACCTAGGAATATGTTTCCTCTATTGAGCCAGCTGCATAGACGGCTGAACAATTTTTCTGTTCAAACATCTCAGTAAACTTTCCCTAAGCTGATTTGGCAAAATTTCTTTCTACAACTGGAGCTCCTCCAAAAACAACTTAGACCTTTTGAATTTAGGTCATGGATGTATCACACTGAAGGGCTCCTTCCAAGTGTGTCTCTACAAGTAATAATGCAAGAATCAAAGGCCTGTCTTGCCACTAGTTGAGAAGGACCAATTTAATTTTGTGCCACACATTCATGCATCAGTTGGTTTTACACCATGAGCATGATGCAGGAGGGATGACCTCAAAGACAGGGTTTTGGACTGGGACTCCTGGGTTCAAATCCTCACAAATGTCCTGGATTCTTGAATGAACCCCATAATAATCTCTATTGTAATCACCTGATTGTATGGGGATAATTTCTAACCTCAAAGGTTTGCTGCAAGGAGCAATATCCAGTTATGACCAAAGGGCTCAGAGTAGTGATGAGTGAAACAAATCTCAATCCCTGGCACCTAAGAAAGATCCCAAATAGAATCTGCCAGCAGCAGCCAGGGTGAGCAGAAGGGAGGATTGCAATGGCCAGAGGAAAGCTGAGGTCCGTTCTACCTCTCCTAGTGTCACCTTCATGTGACAACTCTACTCAGATTGCAGCCATAAAGACTGAAAACCTCTAGACAGGGTAGAACAAACACATTTTACATGTATAAATATACCCTGCTCTCACTGAACTTCAGCTTGGAACAACAGCCACTTGCAAATATTTCACATGTCTCAACTACAAGGCTAGAAGAAAACACGGCCTTGGTCATGATCTCTGTGAATCAATTTCCATCTCAATCACCTTTTGTCGTTCCAAGTACAGGGTGAGGGCATTCAGTTTATAATGTACCAAACGCTATGTTGCTGCTCTGTGTGAGGAAATAAGATGCCAGTCTCCAAGGCTGTCATTCTAGGGACTTTCACAAACAGTAAAGTGCTATTTTCACAAGATCAGCACTTTACTTTTCTGCAGCCTTTTCCTTAATGAGGCAGATGACTTAGGACAGCCTGCTGGGACCCAAAGTTTGGTAAGGGCCCCTAATCTGTCTTAAAGCAGCTTAATCTCCCAAAGCTGCATTTCAGCACYACCTAACTGCATCAGGCTCTTTTGTCTTTGCCAGTCCATTATGCTGCTGCAGCGTTGTAGGACCTTGGTGACATAATGACATCTTTAGAACTAACTTTAGTATATTTCCAAACTCACCCTGCAATCCCATGAGGCTCAGAGCCTATAATACTATTTTTAATTGGGAGTTCACTGCTTTAGGGGCACCTTCTTTTATAACTTCTACCTTGCTTGTAATGATGAGATGTCTTGCAGATGCAGTTAATCAGAAAGATTACAATCACTCTAGAAACACCTGCATTGGAAATAAGTCTGGCTTTTATTACTATAAATTCCTACTGCTGACAAGCTCTGGGAGGGGAGGATGGGGGGAAAACCCAAGATCCCTTTGCACAGCTGGAATATAAATGTGAATTTTTCTTCCCATTTATTTTTCTTCTGTAAATGATTTAGCAGCTATTGATCAAGATTACCACCAAATAAAAAGCAGAATCTACTAGCTTGTGTTGTTGTGTGTAGCACAGTCATAAATCTATGCCTCCACCTCCAGGATAGGCCGTACTTTTTAGCATGACATGCAGAGAACTGGAAGTAGCACTACAGATAGTGCCACTTCATTGTGAGGGGCTCAGGTAACAAGCATTCAAGAGCATCAAGGACCCTTGGTTGGGACTCCATAACACATATGGAAGACAAACTAAATTAGTCATTCCAAGGGCCTGCACACTCTATCCTTATGATGTCAATGATAGATATACAAGACTGATTTCATTAGTTGTAATGAACAGGTACAATAGGAGGCAGAGAGAAGTCTTAAAGGAGCAGAACAAAGATATGTACTTGAGTGCAGAGTAAAAGGACATTCTTAAGCCTGAGGCAAGTATTTTGAGTCATTTTGTTACTATGAATACTATTACTATGAATCTGTGTATTGGGTAAGCGCTGGCATGTTGTCTCCAAGAAATGCCCTGCATTTGAACAAAGCCCTGCAGAGTTAAAGGTAAAGCAGTGTTTCAGAAACCTGAGGTTCCAATAATAAAAGATCTTAGGATCCTTAGAACTGGCAAACCTAGAAATATGGGAGACTGAAGGACATTCAAGTCTTTCAAAGACAAACTGATAACTGTCTAAGAAACAGCTCAAGGAGTTCACATTTTTTATAGAATATTAATTTACTGAAGTCTACTATTATCTCAGTCTCTTTAAACAGTTCTATCTCTGTGTCCAAATTAAATATTGCATTTAAAAACAGTGGAAGATGTTCACAATTGTTTTTATTTTTTAAGAAAAATATCTGGAAAATTCTGCATCTGTCAGTTACCTATTTGCATAGGAAAAACAAAAACAAAGAAGTCTCACTGTCTCAAGCACTGAATGTTCAGTCCATGCAGAGCCAATGTGAAACATTCCCAATCCATAGCATCCTGCTTTCTCTCACTGGGTAAGAACTCAAACCCAACGCATGCTAAATGAAATGATACTGTGGGGGAGAGTCTGTCCCATTACTTCTGCTAGAGTTACCAGGATGAATATTTAATGAAAAACCAAAAAACGTAGCCCCTTTACTGAACCTTGATAATAATGTTTTCTTTCCCTTTCCCTGGGTTCTTAGCTTATCTACCTTTTCAGCCCCCAAAATTTAAACATTCTCCCTTTCAACCATCAGAGATTGAACTGGCACAATTCCTGCCTGATTTTCAATAATAGATAAGACACAGAAACCCCATGTAACTGGACAGTTTCTGCATTTTGCATTAGAGAGTCACCCAGTGAAATAGGTACTGAGCTTTAAGAATGGGGACCACTGGAAGCCAAAGGAATGTTGTCTTCTGTGGCTAGAGCAATGCCCTCTCATTCCTTCCCTCTGACCCCTGACAGCTTCAACAGCTGGAAGAGGTGGATTAGAAACTGCCTTTGGGCTAAAGCAGTTGTAAAACCCACCTCTTCCACTTCTCACCAAGTGTTGCAGCTTGAGGTTTATTATGGAGAAGACAGTCACTACTGTGACTTAATTTGGCTGTATTTTAAAAGAAAGCCTATCTGATGGAGCAGCTCAACAGCCAAGTGTACCAAACTGCTTCGGACGGCAAAGCCTCATAAAGCTGGTTAAATACAGCCTGTAGGTTCTTTGAATAACCTGAGGTAACTTGAGGGGAAATATTTCAGACACCCTTTTCTGTTTGATATTTTCCCTGGCTGCTTTTGCAGTCCCTTCTACGAGCTGGTTGTCATCAGTCCCAGTTTTGGGTGCCTAACTCTTCATTTACTGCACAACTGAGTACCTAACAAACATTAGAAATGATGATATAGAGGTCTGCTCGCTACTTTGGTACATGTTCATCCGCCATTAACAACCACTTTTTTTATGCATAATCCAGTTCCATTTCTTTTTCCCAGTGCACTGTCAAGGTTGTATTACTGAGGAGTGTCACAATGCAGGCTGCAGAAACAGAAGGACTTTGCCTAGTAGGAGATATGAGGTCACTGAGGCAATAGTCATTGCTGACTTCAGTGTACTTAAGTCAAACTTAGCCTGTGGTTAAATATACAGGTCCTTTGCCCTTCAAAGCTTAAAGTAAATTTGTCTTAAACTACTGCATTGGCTTACATTACAAGATAAATTATGAAAATTAAGTTGGCCTCAAAGCATAGGTTTGTTTAGCTGCTCTGGGCATGAACCATTTCACTTGGATTGTGTTTTTCAGACCACCTATCTTCCTCACCAGGAGGATGAAGAGAAAATAATCAAGATGGGCTGGAGTCTATTTAGACAACTGGTCTGCTCATTGCAAAGGGGTCCCTCTGTTCAACGAAAGAAGATCCACCAGAAAGGAAAAAAAAAAACTATTAAAGGCTGAAGATGCTATTGATGCAATGGCATGATGTCACTGGGCAGAATGGACCACAAGCACTGCTTTAACAAGGAACACAGTATATGATCAGCTGGTCTAAGCTGGTCACATCTGATCAGCTTTGCGCCTGATCTCTCCAACCTCAGTTTGTCATCGCCATAGCTTAGCTAGCCTGCGCTCACAAAACCGGTCATGACTAGCGGCAAAAGAGCCACTTCCAGTGTCCAAACTTGACAATGTACAGCCAAAGTACTTCAACAGGAGACCGCCTGCTGCCTTTAATGTGCATTTACTCATTGACAGTCTACACCTTTCTTTTTCTTACCTCATCCTTGTCTCTCTCTCTCTCATCCGCAGAGCTTTGTCTTCTTTCTTGCCTTCAATATCACACTTATGTACCTACTTGAGCATGTGCATAGTATTGTGTGCTACAGCTCTCATCAATCCAGGAACTTGACAGTGAGGATCCCAGTGCCCTTTATGAAACCTGTAAACAATTATAGTTGAAATTAATATGAATCTATCAATATAAACTCTTGAACTTTACAACCAAGCAACACTCACATCTACATTTTGAATTTTGTTTGACAGCAACTGATTCAAAAAAGGAATTGTACTGAAATATGATACTGAAATAGTACGTCCTATATCAGCTCTAGCGAGCRGGAACTAGTAAACTACAAAGACACTTCTGTAATGGCATTATTGCACTGTTACTTCATTAAGCCTTTCAACTTCTTTAAAAATAGTGAGTCAATTATGTGCTCCCTTAAACTTATGTAATTACAGAAATACAATGTCTCTAACTCCTGTTTGCAAACATTCTTCCATGTGTAATGCTATCTTCTCAAGTTTTATGACAACTCCTCAAAGGTGACCTACTCCTCCTGAGCTTGTCAGCAAACTTTCTTTAACAGCATTGCTGCTACCTCTTCTGGTCAATCCAGGCTACTCTTCCCGAAATTGTGCYGCATTTTGGGTTTATGCCTAGGCTTGAATCAAAAAGAAAAAAAAAAAATTTATGATCTCGTGAACCTTGAGAACAGAGGCCCAGAGCATCTTATGAATGACAACAGCACTCTTAAGTCTGGATTCTAGCCTAAGTTTTCAATCCAAGAGGACCAAGTGATGTTTGGAATTACATAGCGAAGAATCTAAACTAAACCAGGTGTTTTTAGTTTTGCCAAAAATATAGTTTGACACATACTAGCTTATAAATAGATGGTCCTGCCAGATCAAACAATGATATATTGCACTGACCACTCAAACAGCCCCAACAATGAAGCAATTTTCATGAGGATGCAATATTTTTTTACTTTTTTAATTTGAAAATAATAAACAGATTGGTTTGTATTATCAGGAAAAATGTGCTAAAGGCTAAGGTCTGTGAAGAAAAATCTGACAAGTCATAGGTCATAAAAGTTTCAGTTCAAGCTTGTTCATATTACGGTGAAGTAAATTATTGTTGAAAACTTCTTTCAGAGAGTACYTCTTTGATTGGGTCTTGTTTTTAAGATGAGCAAACACTTTAAATGTGAGCTATTTCAATTGTTTGTGAGTAATAAACAACAGAGTGAATAGAAAAGCAGAGACCATAGGTCATTCCCATTGCTGTAGAAGAAAGGCTACACACTGTTTTCTTCTACAAAATATCTTTTACCCAACTATGACCGCACACATCTTCTGCCCATGCACAGGCACCTAAAGAGGGAGTTCTTAGCATCATATGAAGTTTTTCTTTCTTGCACAGGTAAAACTCATAGACCCAGCCGTCACCTAGGAAAATCAGACTGGCCAATACAAAGCAGACATAACTGACTATAACATCTGTCAGCAGTGAGGTACTTTCAGGGCATAAGAAGTCTTTTTCTAAGATTTAGCTCCCTTTATTGGAACTCTTTGCCATTCAAAAGGGATTTCTTATTTTGGTTCTTCTAAAATAAGACTACTTTGATCATGATGAGCAGGTTCTTTCTCAGGACAAAAAAGGTTGCGAGTGGAGATAAGTATTAACTACATCAAGCCACAGGACCAAAGAGTGCCTTGCACTTAGGGTCTCTGCAGCAGAACTGTCTGGTGCAAGTGATTCATTGAGAAATCTCTTTTTCCTGATATGGCTCTGGAGAAGAGGTGTTTGAATACGGTGATAAGGAGATGACAGGGAACCAGCCACCCGCAAAAGCCTTCCAGCTCATCTAYAGAAGAAATCTCCTCCCCCATTTAATGTCTTTGGGACCCTTCCAGTCATGTCTTTCACTTCTGACAGTCTTCCCAGCTGCCTGGGACTTTCTGGCCCTCCTCAATATCCTCCTCTTTCTCCTCCTCTGCCAAGAACAGTTCCTTTATTCTCAGCCCTGTTCTGCTTCCACTCAGTAGGTTCCTGGGGAACAGGCAGCAGGTGGTGCAGCATGTGTACGCAGCGCTCAGCCTGTCGCTTGGACACATGCTGCTCTCAGCTGCACCTCTTCCTCTCTCAGAGACCCACTAGATGCTTTCAGACAAAGATTTTCTCCTACACAGCAGCTGCAGCTCTCCCCCAGTGGCTTTTTCTAACAAACAGAGGYGTACAGCTCCTGCGTGTGAAAGTGCTCTAACGCACAGCACATACTTTTCCAGGCTCCACCGCAGCATCAGGCAATACTTAGTGAAATACTTAATTATCAGACCTCAAACCTTGGGATTTCCAAGCAAGACAAAAACAYGTCCTGCATCAAGGTCTAGCTGTGCAGTCCTTCCTCTGTTGAACACTTGCTCCTGGGRACAGAAAAAACGAACAGCCTGAGAAACCAAGAAACTACATGCTTATTGATATGAATGGGACCACGCTGGTTACAAACTGTTCTGCTAGCATAAGGAAAGCCTGGTTACAGCATCCAAATAGCTGCTTGGCATCTGAGAAGCAAGGAAAAAGATCTGCAAGGACTTTTTGGTTCCTAACTTCTACTTCAATGTATCCGGGAGGACAAGCCCAAAAAAGGGGGGGAGAGGTYGCACAGGCAAAATCTTTGGAAATGTCTCTCTGTCAGAATGAATGGCTTGAACCATACTGTGGCTTTAAGATCTGCAAGGCATAAGTTCATTTGGGAGAGCTCCATAAAAGTCTCTRCCCCCTGTGTTGCAGAGGCAGAAGACCTAAGCATTAGTCCAAGAGCTGGAATAGGAAATACTGAAATCATTGCACCTACTGATTAAAATAGTTTCACCCAGAACAGGGAGATCTCACTGGAAGAGAGAAGAGTCTGGGATGACTGAGTACAAGCAATGGATGCAGATGAGGAGACACCACTGAAAAGAGAGAGAAAATTTTTGATGAGAGAGAGATGAGCAAATAGTAATGGCAAGAATGGTAAACTGACAGCCAAAGGAACTGGATTTTTTTCTTTCTCATTCTTTCCTGTTGGTATTTCTGGTTTAATCAGCCCTGATCACTGCACTTGTCTTCTGTACTTTTCTTCCCCAGTTTTCTTCTGCAGTTAACAGAGAYCTGGCCAGGTTTTCTGCTGTTTTTTAATACTAGACTATTGCAAGGCAGCTGCAGCATGATGTACTCACTCCTTGGCACCTAGTGGACAAATGAAAGGAAGGGTGAATGAAGAGCAGGGCAACCTTCTCCCTACTCTCTCTTCCTCTCCACGCCTGGGAAACCAAGGCTCTTGCCCCTGCTTCCGCTGTCAGAGTAGTTCAGTGAAACCCACCAGCAGCTCTCTCCAGGCGCTGGGGCACGTGAGCAGGCGCTCGGGCAGCTTAGCTCCACTCTAAATTCCTAGTTTCCTGAAAGAGTTGCATAGTCTGGGCCGAAGAACATGCATTTCAAGCCTTGGTGGTAGTATACAGGTTTGACCCCATCCACGTCACAGGGTAGCACAGAGGTTTTGAAGTGCTGACCATTTATTTTATACTGAACACAACAACTTGCSCAGAAGTCAGAGGCGCATCACTTCTCCCTCTCAGTCTGCCAGCCACAAAACACTCACCAACTTTCTTTTACGTTACAAATCTAAGATCTACCTGCAAAAAATAAAATGCCTCCAGCATGACAGAATGTGCAAAACAAGAGCAGAAGAGCTTAGGGCTGTCACCACTGTTTGTAAATCTCTTTGGTAGCTGGGAATTTGTGAGGTGAAAGGTTTTCAGTACTGATACGCTGTTATCTGAAATAGATTGTATGGCTCTGATTTTTTTTATCAGATCTGTAAAAGCAGTAAAGCAGAACAGTTCTGGTCAAAAGAACTCTTCCAGGGTGGAGAGAAAAACAAGAAACCATAGCTGAAGAATATCTGGTGTGGATCACAAGCAGAAGAAGTACTACTTGCCCAGAGAAAACAAGATTTTCCCACTAACCTCTTCTGCTTTCTCAGCAATTTTTTCTCAGTAAATTTTTGTTTTCTCTAGTCTGCAGCCCTTCTCTAGCAAGTAAATCTAATATCTTGTGAGATCTAGGAGAACAAAGTGAGCATTAGACAGACAAACAAGGAAGGGGTCAATTATTGTATTAAAATCCCCAAGTGCATTGTTTTAGCACAAATTTCACATTTGCTTGTGCATACTTTTAAGTGATTCCGTATTTTGTACCTTATAAATGGGCACCAGATGCCAGAGGGAATGATTGAAATTGTAGTGAAACCCGAGATCAAATAAGTTTTATCCTGGCCTAAACCTACTTAGGAAATATCATACAAGCTTTTTTCCCCCAACAAAAAAACCTTTCCCCTAATTTGTCCCCTTAAGGAGTCGACAAGGAGAAGCATGCATGCAAGTTGCAGGATCTCAAAGACTTTTTTGCTCTTGGTCGCTCCCCTTTTGAGGAAATAAAAGTCTGGAATTATCCTTGTCCTAAAATCGCTAGCTGCTTTCCTCTCTCAACTTTAAACATCCAACAGCTGTAAAAATGGCATCCAATCAACCATTGATTTTGCCAATTTTGCAATGTTCCCGCTCAGATTCCACCTCTCTCCTCTTGCCACATTGCAGCGCATCAGAGTTGCAGAGAAGAGTTAGGGCAGAAATTGGCTCACTACCCATGTGTGTGGGCCAGTAGCCAAGTGATTCTACTTAACAGTCTGGCCACAGATCCACCTTTCATGTTGAAACATGGGGAGAATTAGGAAACTTTTTAAATTAAATAATTCTACATTGATGTTCTTCTGCTGTTTTTTCTTTTCCTGAAAACTTTTTTCAAATTTTTAATTAGAAACACTTTATTTCTCTCCTTTTAAAGCCCTCCTGGATTGAGTTAGTTGGATCAAAGAACAGCAAGTTCTATACAAGAAGGATCATTTTAAGTTACTGAGWCTTTTATGAACTATCTGGCTGCCTCCAGACTGGCTAAAATAGTGTTTTGCCACCACGTAGCTGCAATCCTTTCATCAAATGCTGCTTTCTAAGAAATAAGTCATTTTAGATATAACCTGCTGTCCCACATTAACCTCAGAGTCTCTCAACCTGTATTTTTAAAAATTTGGCATATTGGAACTGCTATGCCAGAGCACTGTGATGAAGCCAGAGAGCTGGTCCCCACCCAAGCAAGGCCCTACGCAGCTTTCTAGAAGGTGTAAGTKACCTCTGTCTTGCTGTAAAGCATTGGGTACACCGAGCCACTGGTGTCTCCCCTCCAGAATGTTATAGGAGTTTCATTTTCCCACCCCTTGGACTGAAAAAAATGTTCTTTTCCAAGTTTGCCCCTTGTCTGACGGGAAATGTGTTCCTCTTAATTGTCCACTAAATACATCRACTTTAATGAAATCTAAACCAAATGTGCTAGTTCCTGCTGCCTTTTCATCTAATAGCTAGTTACTGCTGGTGTACAGAGAAGCAAAAGCCTGCTGCTGACAGTGACCCCAGACTATATCTCCATTCAGGACAAAGCGTCACTCTCCACCCTGCAGTGTGAGCTCTCCATGGATCTCACTACGCAGCTAGTCCATAGAGAACYCCCAACACCTAAGATTCATAAGAGAGAAAAGACTTGTGCAGCCCCAGCAGCTCCGGCTCCACTCACTAGGAGGCTCAGCAAGCATTCCCAAGCTCTGGAGGCAAGAAGACACGGTGTTTTCTCTCCATCAGCACTCCAGCCACCTCTACTCTTCCCATGCTTCTGGAAACACTTTATTCCTCCTGGGCATGCTCAGAAGCCACCACAGCTTCTGCCACATCACAGATATGATTTTGTTTGTGCAGGTCTCACTTCAAACTTGACACCTTCCTTACATGAATAAATGATTCTTGTAAGTGAAAGAGACACGAAAGAACTGGACGTTCCCACCGTTTGTGCATGAGTGTTTTACATGGTCTGAACTGGAGGGTGCCTGCCAGGTGTTCAGAAGCTGGACTGCTTCAGAGGGTCCAGCTCTAAACTGGAAGGTGCCTGCTGATCATAAAGTCATCTTCCAGCCACAACCCACCTTAAAGGACAGGAGAAGCAAAACCCCAGCGGCTGAGTGAGCATCAGTCTATTCGTACTATGATCACTTACTGATGTAAACAAAAGTTACAGTTGGCATCATGCTATTCGAAGCTGAAAGAAACAATGGCCAAACACCACTGTGTGTGTTGTTCCCTTAGGATACTGGGATACAGCTTATCTCCAACAGTCAGGCATAGAGAAAGAAGAAATGGTATACGGGTGTCAAACTTCCAATTTCAGTATTCGCCTATGAACGTCATGACAGAAATCCCTTCCCCTTTCTGTCAGGCAAAATGGCAATTTAAAGGAAGCCCCAGAAAAGATAAGAGAYGCTGGAAAACAACAGAAAAGAGAAGCTCCTATATTGCAGAGCTTTGACACACAAACAATTGCAACATAACAAACTACCACACATCGGTTTCTCTCAGTCCACGTGCATGCTCTTACCCTTGTGGGACATCCTGTTAAATGTAGGGTAGCTTTCCCATGAGTTAAAGAGAAAAACACTAACTCAAATTATTTTCCATTTCTTGTGGATTGCCACAGGGTGAGAATACACAAACGGCATTTTTTATTACAATTTTGTTACTGAGCAGCTGACAAATGGTAACTAGTGTGTCAAAGCCTTTAGATCAGAAGCTGAGCCGAATTCTGTTCCTTTTTAAATCAGCAGAACTTTGCTGAGATCTTTCACTGTGTCCTAAGTAACACTGCTCTTTATGGCAGTCCTAACYGTAACTATGATACAGTGAGGATCGTCTAAGTAAGACACCTGGCTTTACATCAAATTTGAGTTAACACAGCCCTTAAACAGGGCTGCATGCTTAATGCCTTTGAAAAGCCTACCCCATATTTTTTTCATATATTTGGATATGCCAGAGGCATGGGAGTAGTTTGGAAAGTCGCTTGTGTGATTTCTCACTAAAACTCTAAGGTACTATTCAATAACCCCACCTTTCAGAAATGTCTGCATGCTGCTTACCTGATACACTTCATCCTTTTGACATAAATATGAAAAGTTGTTTGCATCAAAGCATGGTAGATTGGAAACTTTCATCTCTCTACATATAATACATAACAGAATAACTTCCGGAATTGCAGTTGCTGAGGGCCAAACCCCCTTTGTGGGAGCTTTGCCATTTGCTTCATTAAAACCCCATGTGGCCCTACAAGAACAATATATACTTTATAACTGCAAGTTAAATTCAGTGTTGTTGCCTAAAATATTTTCTCTCCAACTGACAGAGCTGGAAAATTATGCCCTCTACTGCACCTCTGTATTTGTATTCTACATGAAGCCTTTCAGGCCATGCTCTCTTTCTCTTTGGGTGCTGGGCTCAGTTTGTCAGCCTACAATTCTGCAAGTGACAGTGATGAATTTAMCACTTGATCTTAACAAGCATTTGCATTCCACCCCCTGCTAAAAGACCTCTTTAWTCTCCTGCTTAGGTTTTGGAGAGGACCTCACAGGATCAAACTCTTCCACCACCTCGACAGCTATTAATGATTTGCACCATCAGAAGCTGAGCTTCGCATAGAAAATGTTCTTGGATGACCCACCARCAACAGGTCATCACTATATACACAGCTCTTTAATCCAGCACTTTACCTCCGATATGCCTTCAGAATTTGGCATTTCACTCAGCTGTGTAAAACCTTTGGACTCTCTGGAATTTAGAACATTTAACCTCAAAGTTTAGGCTCATTTGCTGGTGATGGGTTGTCTCAYTGAGTCACCCAGTGTGTTCACTTCTAACAAAGTCTGGTCAAGATCCTGTTTTCTGGAGTGTTTATAAGCACTCTTGGGATGCTCACTGCATATCCCTCATGCAGACAGAACAYCCTAAATCCAGGTCCTAACTGGGATGACACACTGGGATTTGGAAGCTAAAGGATATCTCATTCCAGCTCTGTGGATGTGCTTTCAACTACCTGATGACCAGAATATCGTAGACTAACTACTATTTGCCAGGTTTTCTAGTGTAAATTTTGCTACTGCATTAACCTCCATAATACCACAGCTGGACAGCTACCAGCCCCCAGGTTGGTCCACCTGAAGATACTTCCAGATACTGACAGCCACAGCCAGATCTGCAGCCACAGTACAACTATCGCTACTGCCATATCTTGCTAGGACTGGATTACACAGGACTACAACCCTGATGCAAATCAGCTAGTGCAAATAAATTTATTCTCTGGTTAGCCACAGCACCCATCTGGTGTTTACAACTAAAACCAGTGTAGATATTAGCGAGTAGGCAGGTGCYTATGGCACCAGGCTGCAAAGGGTCAGCAGAATAGTTTTAGCCCCCTGTGGCTTAATTTGCCTGTGCGGAGCCCTGCAAAGCAAGACTGGCTGGGAAAAGGGCAGGATAAAAGCTTCTTGTAACAGCATTTTGTATAGTTTGAAAGAGGAGGAGAGAACGGGGTTTGAATAGCCAGAGGCAAGGAAGCTGCAGCACTCAGATGAATGAGTGAATCCCAGACAAAGGTAACCACTGAGGACAGTTAATAATCCAGCACACAAGGATACATCAGAGACAACCTCTCCAACATGAAATGCTGTTTGAAAAAAAGATCTGCAAATGAGCTAGCACTAATGAAAACAAGGGGCTTGGAAACCGGATGGTGGCAGGAGGAAAGGGGAAGTTGATGTATATAAAACTTGCTCCTCATGCCCAGACCTGCCAATGCAGCTGGATTCTGACCTGCAGTAACATCACTTTTCCGGTCTTGGACTCCTGAACCTGCAAGCAGCCCTTTGCAGTGACCTACCAAACCTTTATTATCCAAACTTTGAACAGCCTGATAAGGGGCCAATCTGTGTAGTAGCTTCCACCATGTCCCAAAGGGAGAATACAGTGTCACCTACAAAGCCAATTGCACTTGTTACCTGAGGCAGCTTTTGAACTCTGTATCGAGAGGTTGGAATGCCCCCTTCTACTTAACAGCAGAACAAAGGCCAGCCAACCTGCAGGGTTTCAAACCTGAAAGTTAAACATGAATGTGATTAATGCGCAGCTTTGAATTTCATGTATTATTGAATTGTATACATTACTCCAGGCTTGGAGGTTTTTCCCTTTTATACTACAACACAAATGTAAGATCCATTTGGGAGGGGCGCAGAGAAGAGAACACCATGCAAAAGTATTTCCATATGTATTTCCCAAATTCTCTGCCTGAAGGACTTGAGTGAGCTGGGATTTATACTGTGTTCCACTGACCCCCAAAACCAACTTGAAACAGATTTAGTGAAGATGCATTGGAGCTCATTGCAATAGAAATGCTGGATGCTTGCTTAACAGCCTCCAGGAATCCTTCCAGGTCCACCCTTTCCTGTGAATCCGCTAAAGCTCCAAAAGACTATCAGAGTTAAGCTAATGTGCATGATGCTGAGTTTGAGGAGATAGGTTCCCCTTGTAAGAGTCATAATAATGATCATCTCTTGTAACTAATGCTCAGACTCAAAAACAGAGTCCTTGATCCCATTTAAGTCAATCCTCAGATAGGAGCCAAAAGGCTGGACCACATCACTCCTGTGTGACCTTACTGGCTTCAATGGCATGCTGCGTGACCAGAAGAGTATTCTGGATTGTACTATTGGGGAAATGTGGAGCATATTTTTAGACACGGTTAATTAAGCCCATTGTTTAAAAATGAGGGACAACTTTAAAACGCACCTGGACATTTCCATTCAGGACTTTTTCATTCTCTCTACAGCTTTGTCATAACACAAAATTGACAAAGGTGCCGAGAAATACTTTAAAACTTTATTTAGGGCAGGTAGTTCATTTCAATTAGAGTGTTTCCTTGGAGAGATCTTAAGTACAGCGTGCCAGATGGTCAGTATCTGACATGCGCTACCCACTCTTCTGACACAATGGATCTCCCTTTGCGAGTCCTGGGCATTTTTGTTTATTCATCCCAGCCTCTTGCTGTGCCATGTGGCATTCTCCTTACATTAGTGATACTGTATAAAACTGAGCAACACATCCACAGAAACGATAAAGCTGCACAATATTAATGCCCTGACACTTTTACTCTATGTTACAGCTTTGATCTCCTGAGAATCACCTTYAGGTTTGCCTCAGAGACAAGGCACTGACTTCTTACTGCCTTTCCCAGTCTGTAAAGACAAACCTTTATTCTCACATCTGCCACCATCTCACTTGGTCAATTAGCACTGATGTTATCTCAGGTCTTAACAGTGTAATGTATGTAGTGTAATCACAGGCCACAGGGTGATGAGTTTATTAAGATCATTCTTTAGGGAACTGTTTCCATTTTGAAAAGTCCAGTGGGAGGAGGGATTTGCAACTGGTTCATATACTACCATATGACTTGTTAGGTTTAATCCTACAAGGACCACTATCCAAGYATCCAGTCTGAATTGGCCTTTCACAGGATGCTCTCACGGGGCTGGGCAGGGAAGATTTGGAAGAAATAGGAGCTGATATAAAGAATTCCCCTTTTCCAAAGCTCCRATCTAGAGTATTTCTCATAAATTTCCATAAACATTTGCATCTAGAATTTCATTTGCTTGTGGAATGGAGCAGGGCTATTACAGAAGAGCTCTCTGTCTCAGGAAATTGTTTCTGGCCCAGGAAGATGACTGACCTATGTTCTGAACAGGAATATTAACTATCACCTTGGACACCTTTGAATCTTTGTCTCTTATGCTTTAGCCATTACTAATCCTATGATTTAGGAACATCCATATGGGTTTATCCTAACAGCACTAATAACTTTTCTGCCTTGACAAAGCTTATTACAGAGCAGTGCTTCTTYAATTCTTAGCTTCCCAATCAAAATGTCCAGAGAGTGGATATGGGAGCTATAATAGTGATTCTTAGACTTGATATACATCCAATGCTAATTTTGCTAGACTCTTCCTGAAATATGCATAGAAAAAATAATGACCAGTTATACCTTTTGGGAACAGGGAAACCCAAAAGATGATACCATTGATTTGTGGCCTGAGTTCAGCTCTGCAGCTTTATCTTCAGCCTGAAATCTGGCAAATGTTGAGCACTCRCATGGAGCTTAGAGAATCCAGCTGAAGCTCTGATCTCTTAATTGCAAAGACTAAACCTGCTGCATCACCAGCTCACCTTGGTTTGGTACAAATGTAATCCAGACAAAGCAGACAATCTYATTTCTGTCAAATGAGTGAAAACACATGGTATGGTGCTTATCCTGACTATAGGATTTATGCCAGGGCCAGAAGGACAGATGAGCTTTGAGCAGGGGCCTCGGCTAGAATGATTCTACAATTTTGCGATCCTAGATCTGGCCATAATTTAGATTACTGTGGACACATGATGACTTATTAGACCTGAAATCTGCCAGGATGAAGTTACTCCTCCAGGAAAAAAAACATGTTGAAATGTTGACCAAGTTGAGAAAGCACAGTGATTTGGGACCTGTTCAGTGCTTCACTCTGTCTGGCTGACAGCACTGATCTGGCTGATCTGGCACCAGGTGCTCCAAACTGTGGCCTGACAAAGCAGCTTTCTGTGGATTTTTTTAATTCTAGCACAAATCAGTGTTGCAGTTTACACATTTTGGTCAGGGCTCCAAGAACTGAAACAATCTCCACAGCTCCTCTGCAAAACAACACTTGCAACCCTCACATACTGCTCTCAAGCCCAGAGAGCTGCCTGTTTGGTGGAGTCATCCGCATCACTTTTGCTAGTGTCTGCCAGCAAGGAGGCCTGACCTGCATCTGAACTCGTTCCAGGGATATTTTAATAAATCTGCAGTTTCCTAGTAAACTCAAGAGTCTTTGGTTAGGACATCGCTGCCCTGTGAGGATTCAACCACCTCTCCCATTTTTAATCTGGCATATCTGGTCCTCCCCCAGTCTCTTAATTAAACCTAAGAGGTGAAAACAGAGTCTGACAAGACCCATCAAGTGGCCTCTCTTTCTGGTAACTGCCAAACATGTCTGCATGCTCATGTGGCTCCATTCTTGGAGGCTGACCCAGGGCAGAGCTCTGCTCTTCTACATATATTTTTGAGGGGAAGCATTTTTCTTCCTTCCATAGATTTATTCAGACTCCACACTTCAAATTCATCAAAATTGTCATGGACCATTTGTAGGATGGGAAGAGTCCAATCAGCATGGGTGTCATAAACAATTATCTGCTGCAGAATGATCCCAATTAGTAAACACCCCACTAACAGGCCACCTCGCCAAGGACACTGATTGCCTGTGACAGTGTTTTTTTAGGATGTCTGCTGGAAAACAACTCAAGCTTTTGTGGGCTGGCTTCTGGCAAATTCCTTGTTAACCCTACAAAAGAATCTACACATGAATAATTAAAATAGATTGTAGTAGAAATGTAAAGTACGTTCAGCTTTGTCACCCAAACCCTTTATAACAAGACCTACTTCTTGTCTGTCTTGACTTGTACGAGGTATTCTGYGTTTTGATGTTTTGCTCTGGGCCTTTGAAACTAAATAAAGATTTCAACATAAACACTCCATTCCACTTTCTCCTTTCTTCTCTCCTTTTCTCTTGGTGCAAAACTCTAAGAGTTGCCTGAAGGATCCAGCTCAGTGAGTGTTTGAAACCTAGCTGCTTACTGCTCGCTTAAGGCATGTTGCTTTCTATACTGTATACCACTATTTAGAAGAACAGCCTTTAACAATTACAGAGCTATTTTAGTGGGTGGAATCACAGCAAGCATTTTTTTAAAGTAACCTTTTGACCATGCATTTGTCTCCTGAAGATGGACTGGGGAATGATCAGTCACCCCTCTTCAGTCTGACCTGTTATCAAATCAAAAGATAGCAAGCCCAAATCTGGTGTAACCCAGGAATAATGCCACTACCAGCAGTGGAGCTACATTGAGACTGAAGAGAGAAAGGAAACACAATTCTGCTTTCCACTGTGTGTACTCAACCCCTGCAGTTAATGCAATACGGGCCAAAGGACAGTTAGCTGCAGCTAAAATTCAGTATATGGTAAGCAATGTCATGAGTACTGAGGAAGTTTGCTGCTGCAGCATAAGATCATGCTATGAACTACCAATGCATGGATCAAGAGGTTTCAACCAAATGGCTTTCACAGGCATTTTCTGCCTGCACCGAAAACATCTCATATTAGCATTACTTCCGATAACGCAAAGGCTATACTCTGACCAGCTTTGTACATCCTTTCAGCAGCCATCTCTTTAAATACTGTACTGTAAATACTTTAAATACTGACCAAAGTCATTATTCCATGATGCTGTCAACAGATGCCCCAGAAGAATAAGCCAAATGCCAGGTAAAGCAATATAAAAAGCCATACCTCAAGCAAAATACACTGAAGAGTAGCAGTAAGTTGCAATTTCCTCACCGGTGGCTATCGAGAAAGGCAAAGGCAGTATTTGATACAAACTGCGTGGAACTCAGATCAGAAAATCCTCCAACCTTCTCCAGTTCCAAGAGCAGTGACCCAAGCTCAGTGACACAGGATTGTTTCAGGTTTAGCCCTTGCATTCTCACTTTCCTGACTGTGTTTGACAGACCTGCTGGGATGCAGGCGGAAGCTCACCCAGGGGTGGAGGGAATGATGAACAAAGTATTTCCATTCTCCAGCCAGCCGTTCAAAGCTTTTTAGATGCAAGTTGGCTGGGAAAATGTACTGTTGAGGCACACTGAGGTTCCTTCCTGAACCGTCCATGGCACATAAATGACCTGCATGCCTGCATCTTTCCAAGGATGAGAGTTGAGTATGGACTATGCATTAATGGTAAAGTCATCACAGTTGGACTCCTTGGATTGCAAGTGGACAGCTGTCTGAAAGAGAATCTCATACTGAACCACAACTGGTGGGACTGGACAGTATTCATGTCTACTGCAGGGCAGAGTAATTCCTTCTTCTGTCAGATTATTGGCTGAAATCTCATGACCTGCCTGTAGTGAAATCTTAGCCATAATCCGCAGAGTCCAATTATAAAAGGTAGAAAGACTGATCTGGTCATCAAGGCTACCTCCAGCCAGCACAGACTTGCTCCCAAGGAATGGGCTTAAGTGCCATATTCCATTTCCTTGCGAGTGTGCCAAGTTCTCCCATACTGCTCAGTAATTCTCCCAAACCTCTCAGATGCTGGCAGGCTCTTGTAGAGCCTCCCTCCTTCATCTCTGGCCTGGGGTAAGCAGACTTTCTTCTTTAATACGTTGGGAAAAGTAGATTCATTTAACTCATCCCTCTTATTTTCAACACCGATTCCAGTTCAGTTGATTGATAATTTCCTGGTAGCAAATTCTATCCCAAACGTACCTCCAGCACAGGTAAATTGCCAGACCTTGATAGATTTCAGTGGAGCTATACTGCTTCCCCCAGTTTAGAGTCTGGCCCAATATTCTAACTTCAGTCACCTTGTTGTTAGTCTATCACACACAGCCAAGTATGCAAGCCCAAACTACACACAGTTTACTTTGCTGCCTCTCACATTAAAGCTTCCAGGGTTCCTCCTTCCGAGAGGATTTTGATTGCATATGTTTTTTCCCAGATAGACAAACTTTTTTCCCCCCCTCTATACTTTCATTAGCTTGCATTATTTCCATCCCACATTACCAAACTTCCTGATTCCTGCCACACTATATGTTCAAGGTCCTCAGTAAAGTCTGTAAAACTACTGCATCTGAAAATTTCATTAAAAGGCTCTTTGCTGCTATGCTAAATCACAGAAGGAGCCCTCAGTAAAACAGACACACCAACTTCCATCAGTCACGCTGATCCAAAATCTGCGTGTTCAGAGCCATGTACCACTTGACAGTTCTACTAAATCACATGACTGGGTTACTATCCAAAACAAGCCAATCAATTCCGGTGGGAGGGCAAGATCTTGTAAGGCCCTGTGTCAAGCACTTTAGTAAACTCCAACTGCAATATATCTAATACAATCCCTTTGTCCAATAATTTTGTCTTCACATGACTGAGGATGAAATCGCATAACTATTCCCTCCCTGCCTCGCCCTCAAGCACAATACCCTGTGGTTTGAAGCAATACGAGACTTAGTCTGAGAATTTCTCACTTTTCTCCCACCCTGGTGGTCCATACTAAATCCCAACTCTTTCTCCTTTAATTTTTTATTCCTTCCTTTCTGATCCAGTATTGACCCAGCATCCAGAACTTCACCATTCTTTTTTTTTCATCTTTAGACTGCAAATTCAAAGGCAGGAAATGTGAGAGAAGATCTCAAATCTGACCAACTCAGTGTATGCAGATCTTAGGGTAGTATTATTTTTCTGCTGGGAGCTTTCCTATCCACCCTCTTTACAAAGGATGTTAAAAAAGAATCTGAATTCCTGCCTTCGTCAAAAAGACTGTTCAGTCATCTAGAAAATGGCAAGGGGTACAGACGCCTGTGAACTTGGAAAAACAAGCAAGCTGGCTCTCTCCCGTGGGAAGGGCTTTGCACAATCATCATGAAGAGAGAGAATCTGACCCTATTTTAAAGAGAGGGGACATAGTTCTATTTCTAGCAGGGACATTATGTGAGTAACTCCCGCTGCAGTCAAAGGATTTTGCCCTCAAATATTCATGGGAAGAAACTGGAGCCATAGAGTCAGTTTTTGTGCCAGATGATGGAACAAGCACCCTCCAGYGGTAAATAAATAGCTCTAAACAGTGGAATATAGCTGGAGCCACTGGAAGTGTCCTTGCAGCCACAAATGGATTTATGATCCAAAATCCAAACAGGAATTATCATTGCAACCACTGCTGATGCTAGTAGGCATTCATTCCCTGCCTATCCATCCTCTTTGACTCATAGATCCCAGTGATTCTCCTCAGGACATCCATGCAATCAATCTGAAAGCATTTGGCTTCTGCATAACCTGTGGACATCATGAATTTTCTGCATTCCCTACTATGCTACGTGCACACTCGCCATGGAAGTCTTGATTTAGCTGCAGCAATCTGTGCTGCCCGTTCCCACGGCAAGAGATATTTATTTTATAGGCTCCTGTCTCAAATGGATGCCAATACATAGCTGACTGCGTCAGAACCAGGTCACTGACCCAATCTGCTGTTGGAAGTACTGCACATAAATTCAGCCAACCTCAGCACTGCCGTCACAGCTAAGTCTGCCGCTAACCACCCTGGGCTGCCAAGCTGGCTGCCGTCTTGTGCTGGTATACTGCAAGCAAGGAAAGTTTGGCCTGTAAATTTGACTTGAGAGATGATGGGACATCAGGGAATTGCACCCTTGGAATGACAGCAGGTTTTAATTGCTTTCGCTACTGCAGATCCGATACATGCTACACAACCAAAGGGGAGTGACTTCACAGCTTGGCCAGTGGCCAGCAGTAGCTTCCTGAACTATGTATGAGCAACAGCACTTTGTCCTAAGAGGGAAGTAGCCCATACGCATAGCTGGATTGACTCGAGCCACCTCTCCGGCACAGGGAAAGTGCACTGAATAGCTGACACACCATAAATCAGCTTGAGAAACGGGAACGTTCTGGCTGAGCCTGCTTTCTGCAGTGTGCAGCTACAGGTCACACCCTGCCATGCTTCCAGGCCAGGGGACTGGCACGAACGTCTGAGCTGGGCTTGAAGTGTTTTACTGTGACTGGCCGCTTTGACAACACCCACACGCACACATACCACCATGTTTTAAAGCACAGCCACAGCTTCACAAAGCCTCAGATCCAGTTAGCCAGCAATTCAGCAGCTGGTCACTGTGCCTTCTTCAGCAGCTGTTCCATGATCAGATGATCCTGAGCCCTCTGGGACTCTCTGGTGTGGGCCCATGATCACGTTTCTGCCAACTCAGCCAGGACACAGGCGATGGAGTTTTCACCACCTTTATGATCCTATGCCAGCTGTGGGAGGGAGGATGATACCTGATCCAGCAGAAAGCCTGTCACCATCAGGTGAACCCACCAGTATATCTTGAACATGTCTGAACCAGCAACGAGAGTTTATACTGGACCAGCATGTTGTGTCTTGTGGCTGCAGTGTTTTGGATCCAATACTGACAGCCCAAAAGACAAGTTTACTCTATCATCAGAGTAAGGACTTCACTTGAACTGGTTTGGTTTAAGCCTTGATTTAAGCTTATGCATAATTCATAATGGGGATGATAACAGATGGCAACTTGTTAAGCCACAGGAACGCAATCAGTTGTGATCACATGACAACACTCTAAATAATTTAAATCATATCTTACTGCAAGAGCTGTTCTACCGGGGCCAAGTGTTACAGAGAGACTCCATTGCCACACTGTGGGAGACAACTTACAAGGCAGTTGTTAACAAGTCCCCCTGGACACCACAGGGAGAAACTGAGGCACAGGAGTTAGGGGCTTCCACAAGCTCACTCCACGAACGCAGCTCACCAGTGTCCTCCTGCTCCCCTGCCCCACATCCCAGCCAGAAGGCCCTGGTCCCTCCGTCTATATTGCGCATGTTTACACAGATACTTGCAAGAGATAAATTCAGACAAAAGCATTACTTAAAAAACTAAAAAAAGGGTGGTTGTCTGTACTCCACAGCAGGTATATGATACAACCAGGACCAGAGGCTGATTCAATCCATGACAAAATTGCACTGAAATCAATGGACCTACAAACTAGATTCAGATCCCAGCTTTCCACTAGCAACAATCCACCCTTGCTCCTGGTTTACCCTGCTCTATCAGAGAGGACGCAGAGACAGGGGTGGGAGAGGGATTGAGGCTATTTCTGACTCCCAGTTTTCATGCTCAGCTGAGGAATCTAGTCAACACAGGAGCCAGCGGGAAAAGGCTTCATAGAAAGTGTTTCAAAACTGGAGCAGTGCTAGACAGGGTACCCCGAAACATTTAACGCAGCTCTAGGAGTCCTAATACTGGGTCAAAAAAGCCAAAACTGCATGATGCAAAGTGCTGATCCAACATAAAGTCACTCTGCAGTTAAAAAAATTCACAGATTTGCCTTTTGTGGTGGCAGGTTCTATGTTAGGTCAAGGCTTGGCTGTCTCCTGGCAGCAAGAGCAAGAGGATAAAGCCATCTCATCTGCTCTGGCTGATTTATCAAAAATGCATGCATGTCCGCACTTGCCACAGATCCCATTTGTTCTGTGGTATGACACAGCAGTGAAACATCGACCCCCATTCTCATGTCAGGATACTTCTTTCTCCCTCGGCTATAGGAGGAGACTAGCTTTTCAACACATGGCCTACAGCTTGGTGACATGAAGACCTTTCATTGCCTCTACCAGAATCAGGAGGCCCTGCCAAACTCCTCAGACACTCTGGGAAGAAATCTGGGGCTGAAGGGAGCAGGGAGTTTTCTCTGATGAGTTTCAGCACCTTCCTTTTCTCTCCATCAGTTCCTAGGCAGTTGTACACACTTGAAATGTGGAGCCCTGCAGGAAAGTTTCATTCCCAGTGAGTCAATGCAGACTCTGAAATGTGAATCCTCTTTAGGAAAGAAATGTCCCAGGAATATCTGAACATGCTCTGGGTTACAGAAATGTTTCTGCCATCACAGGGGGCTTGCTGCCGCTCTGCAACAAGGCACCATAAAGATTATAAAAGGTTACYGAATTATTACTGTCGTCCTCAGCATACTTATCCACCCCAATGAGGAGACACACTGAATTTGAATCTTCTCTGGAATTCCAATCAATCATAATCAGCACAGTTAGGCCTGGCTGAAACACAGGCATAATTAACACGGACTGCTGCCTCCCGCCTCCTGACGTATTACAAAGAATCACTGCTTACACTACTTTCATCCTTAAACATCACTTGACTGCCAGACCATCTTTACTCTTCATTTCCAAAATCAAYGTCCCCTTTTTTAAACACTTTGCTCATAAGCTGACCAGCTAAATTCCCCCACAGTAACTGCACTGGGCACTTCGTCTCCTCAACGGGCTGTACAAACAGTAGGAAACTGCCACCTAAAATCCTTCCCTTTCACAGAGGTGCTTGAAGCCCTGTTAGTATAAGCACAATGCGTGGAGTTCTTCAGCATGCTAGGAGCCACCAAAGCACGAGTATGAGGTTTCTCTCTTGTGCACTATTAACACTTTGTAAAGTTGTTTCCAGAAATCACATTACACAGAATAAAGCCCTGTTTAGTACAAGATGGACCAAAGTCTCAGCTGAGATAAACTCTTTGAATCCAAGGCATTTATGCCAAAAGACACGAGCAGAGAGATGGCTCCATATCATTCTCTAAATCTGTGTGTTAGCACTGAAGGACAAAACAGCAGATCATGACAATGACCCTGCCCTGGTTTTCAGGCAACTCTGCAAATCAGAATATACATCGTGACATGGAAGAACCTAAAACRTGGAGGCACTGCCCTCCACAATGGTAATCATCACAGAATTTCTCAGAGATGAGGCAGCTTCACATTCAAAGGCCCGGCAAAATGCCCCCATGCTGGGACAGGGTCAAATTCACTTTGCCAGGTGAATCCAAGCCTCTAGAGAAACTGAGCCCAAAAGCAGCCGATACCCAAGTAGGCCCCAGGAAAAGTGTGAACTGTGGGTGTAATCACAGAAAATCAAGAGAGATTTTGTCCATTTGAATTTGGACAAAAGAAGCCCTCTTTTTAAGGAGCAAACTCCACTTTTGCCACCACAGGTGACTAGTCCCCAGAACATATAAGGCCTAGACCACGCTCACAATCTCTCCTTCATTTCCCCACCCTCATGGTTGCCTAGATGAGAACAAGCAGCCAAGCTGCTCTCACCTTGGTGGTGAGAGGGGTACAGAGAAAAACTTCTTACAGGCAGTGATGGAGACTGCCTCTCTCYGCGTTGCTTCAGGCCCAGGCTTCAGCTACCAGCCCCAAAGGGAGCCCCATTTTACAGACAAGTTATTCAACTTGCCTCTCTCAGATAGAAATCTGCAAGGAACCCRCATCACTCTCATGCCAACCTATCCAAGCTTCTTAAGGATTGACTCTTTCAATCTGAAAAAGCAACTTGACAACTTTTTTCTTTTTTTTCCCCAAGCAAATGAGGTGTCCTTATAACATGAAGCATCAGGGCCTTAACTTCAAAAAAAGTGAACCTTACAGTTTGCTCTCATTACAGGGAGCAGASATTATAAGCCATTTTTTAACTTAACAGGGAACTGGAGTGGTCTGAACCCAGATTGAACTTAGCAGTCTCTCAAACAGGCCCAAACCTGAATCTCCACTCTGAGTGCTTCCAAACTTCAGGGCAGGTCATACCTGGCTTATGTCTCTTGTTCTGAGCATGCCAAGTCCTGCAGTTCCATGCAGGTCCTCRACACGCTCCCAGCTAACCGGTGTATTGGCTACCTGCCTCTGGGGAGGAGATACAGAATGAAATGCAAGATACTGCAGTGCGGCGACCTTGTACGATAAAATTGCCTGAGGAAAACGAATAGCCAGCGTTTCATGGAACAGCTCTAAAGAAACCAGTGCCAGAGTGAAGGGTGCCAAGGACAASGAGGTTAACAGAGGTTGGTGGAGGGAGGGAGACAGAGGCTGGGAGTTTGGGATAAGCAGTCTGAGACAAACCAGAGAGGGCAATGCAAAATGTCAGGCCAGTGGAAGGTGGTTTATAGACTATCCAACAGTGTCCCCTCGTGGCAACAGCTAAAGCCTACCATCATAGACACGATTCCTTCCTTTCATCCAGGGACATACATAAAATGCATGTCTCTATCTTTAATTACATGAGTGACTAATGTAAATGGATAAATAAAGTTGTTAAGTCATTTTGATCTTGCCTGTAGCTATAAGGTCAGGGTATGTTTTCAGTCAAGCTGAAGCGTGAGAAATGCAAAACAAATTGTTTATATGAATCCACACACTCCTGCTCTGGATTCCCCCGTGGCTACCTGCAGACATGCCCAGGCTGATCACCTACAGTCAGACCTGCACAAGCTAATCATCGGCTTACTCAGCAAAGAGGCTGCCACACATATAATGAGAGTATTTTGTGCAGCTGGGAAACAGGAATCCAAGATTGTCTTCAAAAATTGGCCTGTTGCATTGGAAAAAAAATTCTTTGGCTGTTTTTCCAGCTTTCCCTTTTCATGTCAGTTCTAAGGAAAATTTTGGTTCAAAGGCCCTATTTCAGAAAGGTGTAAATCACTATAAAAATACCRAGTCAGTATTTGGAGCAGAGTCAGCCAGGCTTGGAGAATGCTTTTCCCTCAAGTTAGTCCTGTGAGACAGCGCCAGCACAAGAGTAGGTTACCACTAGGAGTGAGGTTAGATGGCCACAGAAAGGAGAAGTGAGGCTGTGTACAAAGTCAGAAACCTTCTCCTTTCAGATGGTTTCTCACCTGCCTAGGAGCAAGGAAACCACAACAAAACATGTAGACCACTGATAGATGTGAGCACTCACTGCATGGCAGAGTCCCCCCAAAAAAGTCCAAGAAACTCAGAAACCACARAGGTGACACATACACACTCCCCAAAGGGAGGAATGGAGAAGCAGGAGGGAAAGATCCAGTGAGACAGAAGTCCTATCTTGCCATGATGGCAAATCTGTTCTGAATTTTTTTCATGGAAAAGTTCATCTTCCTGGCACCCCAGTCCTCCCCCTGTAATCTGACTTCTGGTGGTTCATAGGCCAAAACCCCCAGGTGTAGCCCATGGCCTGAGGAAACCCATGGGCTGCCAGAGGAAAAGGGAAGTTCAAGAAGTGGGCATGGGGCTTCCCTCAAGCTCACCGACCCCATGTGCCAAACATGCAGGGTCAGTCCAAGCAGTGCAGAGAAACCTCAGTGCTTTGGGGCTGTGGCAGAGCAGTTCTGCTAGTGGAGTTCCTTAGCTACCATCTTGCCCTGGGGCCTCCTCCCTGTCATATCACCCAGGGATACACATCTGTCATCTCACTTGCATCTGGGAAGAAAAGCTATAAAGAACTGCAGAAACTAGCTAACTGAAGCAATGAAAACCTGGGAGAAGATCGAAAACTTGACAAGCCTCGCTGAAGAGTGCTTTACAATGACAGGGCTGTATTCTGTAAACCATCCCGCTTACCCACCAGAGGGGACTTACATTTCTCTGCATTAAAGGAGCAYGTGGGATGCTGGTTCTGTGGATTTCAGCAGAGCTCTATTAGCCAGCACACGCTTTCCCCCCTAATGTTGTGTTTTCAGCTGTCACAGGACACCAAGGTCCAGGCAGATATAACCCCACGTTAATCTCAGTATCTCTTTGCACCTAGAGGCCTCCCCCCAGAATCCAGAACCCCAAAGAACGTGCCTAAACCCCCACAGTGAGAGTTAAGCATAAAAAATTATTTCTTGTAGTGGAAACTGGCAAAGGCAAACCAACAAGAGACACCACTTGGATGCCCCTTCTTCTACTTATTATGTGCTCTCAGGCTTCTTTAGCATCCAGAGCTGAGAATGCTCTTGAAGGGAAGGCACTTACTGCTGTATGGTAGTGTGGAGAAGAGCTGATTTTTTTCCTTTTAAAAGCATAAGAAAGAGTACTAGTCTAGCAGTCAGAATGCTCAGTGGGTGTCCCGTACCCCTAGGACTGGGTTCCTAGGAAGAAAACATCTCTTTGGGATCTTAGCAAGGCACTGCTGAAAGTAGGGCCCAGAACCTGCTCCTCCTGCCCAAATGCACAAGACTTTCTGTTGTGGGTAACTCTGCCCTGCTCTGCCCCACTGCTTCCCGGTAGGCGCACCCAAAACCCTCCTGCCAGGCCCTCCGCCAGCCTGCCATGCCTCCCCCAGCAGCTGGTGACTTCCACAGTTCAGGCAGTCTCAGGAGGGTGTATATGAACTCCTTTGCACTGAGGAAAATCCAGCTCTCCAACTTTCTGGGTAGGTATTTAGACTTTGACTTTGCTTAGGCTTTGACTTGCAATGTGGGCACAGCCTCCAGGGGCTCCACGCTTCTGGAGAGCCAGACAGTGACAGCTCAGAGCGGGCAGCAGCGGGGTGGTGTAGAAACAGAGCTACAGGCACATGAGGCRATTTTCAGTCCAGGCTTTTTTGACCTGGCTTTGTGGCCCAATGTACATTTACGTTAAAGGCAAGACATCCATCAGCTTGKGCAGGCCCAGACCACTCACTGTTCTGGGACTTGCTGACCCAAGCACTGACTATTTCCATCTGTTGCTCCTTCAAGAATACGTGCAGTTAGTACATAAACTTCAAAGTGATGTTGGGTTTTCTTGCTGACAAGAACTATTTTGATAAAAGACAAAACAAATGAAACAACTGTTCTGAAAAACAGCTAACTTTTCCTAGCTACTCCTGTCTTGATTTAGAATGAATCTTCACCAATYTAGAAATGAGACAGTGCAGATTAATAAGGTTCTCCAGGACACAAGAAGGATGAAYGCAAAGTCAGACACTGCCCATACAAAATAATCCACACAGGAAGAGAAATATGCACAACATGTAGCAGAACTGTGCAAATCTGAAATCRTTACATCCCACATATTAAGACAGCTGTACTGAGCAGTTCAGAGCTCAGCTTCATACTAAATTACCCAGTGGCCAGCCAGAAATGGATTCTGAGCTAGTTTAACTCCAGGGGGCATGATCCTGAGATCAAGTCAGAGGTATCTCTTTCAAACAAGTCCCAGTCCACAGATTGCTCCTCCAATCCCATTACATCCAGAAGTGTAAATTCTCTGAAATGTTTATATCATAATTATGTTTTCCAATATTTACATAAAACTCATCTAAAAGATAAACTAGATGAAAGTCTTCCACTATGTGTTCATGATTYCAGCTAGCTGATTTATGCAGCTTCTTACATCTCTTTTTTTGCATGCAATGATAAAACTGCTAGAAGGGTATTTTTCCCACAATTGGTTTCGTGCAGTGGTGAAATTCCACATAAATCCTCTCATAAGGTCCTGGAGYGGACCTTAAAATTGCCTACAAAGTCCTGTAACTTTGATTGACTTTATAAATCCCAGCCTGAACCAGATTCCCCCAGAAGGCTCCAACTATCACCCTTTGGTCTCTCTGACATTCATAAAGGGCAAGTTTCTCAGCCCAGATCCACAACCCATCAAGGACCAAGAGAGGGCAGTGTGTCCTACAGTTACAGTCAGCACATCAGGAGCTGTCAGGACAYTCAGGAATTGTTTCTTATGGCAATTAGGCTCATACTGTACCATTTGTGGTGCATCTGTGTCTGTCTAATCATCCTGGAGTACCTCAGTCAATTCCAACCAAGCTGGACACCAGGGTGCAGGCCTCAAAGGCAGCAAATTCCYCTCAGCTTCATGAAAACTGGGAGTCAGGCAGAAGAGAGGGACTCAATTCTTGTTYCCATTGATGACAGGCTGAGAGGCTTGCCTGTTATTAGTCAGCAGAGAATCCACATGTGGAAAGGYGAAAGACAAACAGACACACTGGAAATCAAGCTACAGTAACCCTGCTGTTCAAAGAACTGCATGCTTTAAAGAGTAAGCTAGTTTGCACCTTACAGGAGAAAAATAATGAAAGCAAGTAGCTGTATCTACCTTTAGAAGAATATTTGAGAAGCATAAAGATTAACTCCTGTGTGTCTGGAACCAGAGTGCTCCAGCAACAGGAAAAGAGTCATTCCCCTCTGCACACCAGGATGAATCCAGTCCAGACAGGAAGAGTAAAAGAAAGCAAAGACTGAGGCTGAATACAGACTAGAACAGAGCTATATGTATCTGCCATGTGGTGGGAGGGGAGAGGGGGCTGTGTAGCACAAGAAGTGTCCCTCTTCATCCTGAGGATGGGAGATCATGCTGTAACAGGCAGCGCTAATGGGGGAACAATATGACTCCTCCCCACTTCCACTCCTGCCACCATAAATCYACCCCATCATAAAGAAGAGACTGAGGCTCAGAAATGGATTACTTTCAACTCTGCACGAACCYGCTTTGCAATCCTGGACAGATTCTCCCCTCCTGGTGGGGACTACCCTTAAATCTAAGCRAAAGAGAGAGAGAAGGGATCTCTCTGTGCCTTTATAAATAGCTCACCTACACATTTCACAGGAGGGAAAGTGCCAGTAAGTAGCTTTCATGGTAGCCCCAGCAACAATAACAGCAGCAGCAAAAACACCACCTTTCTCCAAAACATCCTTATTTCCAGCATCTATCATACTAATAGAGACAATTAAAACCTGGAAAAAGCCCCAGGACGCTGACGATTAGTGACTGTAGGCCAGGCCTGAAACACAATTAAGGATCAGTAGTTACGAGTCTGTGAAACAGGCCAGGCAAGTCTTACTAAGTCAGCACACGACTGGCMTCTCTGGCCCCCGCCTCAATCTTCCCCATGAGCCTGGACCACATCTCTCACGTTCTCAGCAACAAGCTGCAGCCYTTCTCCTGCCCACACACCAGGCAGAGCTTTTAACTTGCCAAATACTTTTGCATAGATCACAGTGTGGGAGAGAAGAGAGGTTTAAGACATAAATAAAATGAGCCCAACCTGGCCACTGAAAGGAAAGAAATCTGAGATGCTGCAGAAAGTGATGCATCATTATTAGATCATGTCAGGACCAGCAGACTGTAGTCAGGACTCTCATTGTTGGAGATATGCTGCAGATAGGGGCTGTGTCACTTCGCTAGACCACAATAAGAGACAAACACCGTAGCCACAGCTTTGCCTATACGGCATGACCAAGTGCAGCAGATAAATCCTCCACCCAGAACCCAGCACAGTTCTGGCTGCTGCCAAAGCCCACCCCTGAGTGAAYGGATGAAACAGGTTGGATCACTGAGTGAGTAACAACAGCAGGAATGTATTGCTCTGTAGCTATGAGTTGACATGTGCTTCTTACATCAAAGTTCCTGCCTGACATCCTGTGAGTTAGGAGAGTTTTGCTAGGTCATCTGAAAAGCATCATCTCCAGCAGAATTGGCTCAGATGCTGCCAATGGGCTTGTTTCCAACGCTACTAGGATTTTTGATGGTTTTAAGCAAATAAGTTTTATAGCATTGTGTTATCTCTGCTTTTGCCCACTTGTTACTTACCTACCCCATGCCCCAATAACTCATTTGCCAACTTCAGCCAAATTTGACACAGAAACAGAGGTCCTAGTGCTACTGAGCACTGATAAATTTAATTAAAATAAGCAATCTGATATATCTTGTTGATATAGCCACCAAGAGGCAAGCTGCAATGGGAGTTCAATTCTTGGGCAGAGACTACCTACGTGCAAGGAAGCCACATGTCTCGATGTCTCAGCTCTACCAGAAATTTGTGCCTCCTCAGACAGCAGAGAGCCCACTTCTGAGGAAAGTAGTTTCTCCTATCTAGACTCTCTGACATCTAAAATGTCAAACTGGATTCCCAGCTTAACAACTGTAAAACACAGGAAACTAAGTTTCATTAGTCCTGCTGCACACAGAACTCCTTTCTTTCCATTGAAGTTTCTAGCTTTGACAGAATCAATCTCTCATTAAACAAGATCCAGCCAGGCCAGCAAAAGGGGACTTTCAAGGAACTCCCAGCTGCTGCAGGACACAATTCATCACTGCTTAATAACATTAGGGCTTATGGACTAGTCAGGGCTCACAACACTAAGTGCTGTGCAGATGGACAGCCCCTGCCCCACAGTTTATTAAAAGCACCAGCCAGACAAATGCATCGATGAGAAGGAAGCGAAGAATTAACCATAGCATGATATCTCCATGTAAGCTACAAGGGTGTGTGATGCAAATTGCCATCTTGTAGTAAATTAACTCAAAAGGAGAACAGAAAGTGGCTTCCACTATGATTATTTGAGGAATGAGAGGGAAGAGAGTCAACACCACGCATTAGAGAGGATAGAATGGATACACTTGTGAGAGCAGGGACGGGAACGCTCACGGAGCGCTGGTGGCCTTGCACAGTGTAATAYAGCAATAAAAAACAAGAGCGGAGGAAGATGACTGAAAGGAGGAAGTTATGTTGCAGTATGGTAACAGATCAAAGGCTGGGAACACCCTAGGAGTGAAAGGAGCAGCTGATAACATGATACAGCAACAGAGCTGGTACCTGGGTGCAACTCAGCCCTGAAGCACCTTGCTGGTGAAGATAAGAGATCCTTCAAATGAGTCGCTCACATATCGAGCGCAATGTTAAAGGGACAACACAGCTGTGAGTGCCAGCAGGCAGATGAGACAGGAGAAATCCAACACTTAAGGCTTTCACAGCCTTTAAGAACCTCTTGACATTTCTGAAAACTTAACCCTTGTATTTTAACCAAAATTAACCACATGCTTCCACCTCCCCTGTAGTCACACCTGCAGATCCCTTAGCACAGCAATAAGGCATTCCTCCAGCACCRAATGGCTGCTGCTTCCCACCCCAGAGCTTTCCAAGTTTCAGCAATTGCCATCAGTCTGCATTTAATAATCTGCATAAAGTAATGGAATCCACCTGAATGAAAAATTCTGTGGAAATGCAACCAAGGCAACTGTAATGTTAAAGAAATTCAAAAAGGAAAGGGGCTTTTTCATCACAACTAAACATACTGGCAGCCTCTCTGCCTAAATACCCCCACATTTTCAGTCAGAATAGCAGTTTCACTTCTCCCATCTCAAAACTCTTGTGTGGGACTGCTGGTGCCAAACAGCTGCAGTGCACTACCTAGTGCAAAACCCCTACAGGAGGAACATGATTTAGGGTTTCCACATCACTGAGGACAAGTGAGGTAGTGTTTTGATCAGGAGGTACAGGTGCCTCTGGAGAGGTTTTGCGGACAAGTACTTAATGTAAACCAGTCTTTTGCGCTGATTTAAGCCTGGCACTACACAGGCCTGTGTTGCAGTGAAGCAGAGTAAAAGCCAAAATAAAAGGCACCAGATCTGTAAAATGTTCTCCATTCCCCTCACATCTCAGTTCTATTCGGTGGTTCATCTCTTCCTCAACAACCTCTTTCCTACCTATTCTGTGTTTCACTAATAAGAGCTTAGAAAATCCTCCAGCTTTACAGATTTGTTTCTCAAGCTTCAATGCAGAACTTCGACAATGAGAAACTGAAGAAGCAGGTTTTGCTCTAAAGGTCAAAACCTAATTCAAAAGGAATCTGCACAAGGCAAAAAGCCAGCAAGGAGTTCCCTGTTGCTCTAACATATTGCACCACAGCATTACAGCTGCATCAGGGAAATGCCAACTGTTTTTGCTCCTGGATATCAGCTACACACACACACTACAGGAAACAGCCTTAACCCTCAAAGTACTGCATGTTAGTACAATCACCATTGCCACACCGTGCTGCCCTTAGCTAGATTACCATAGTCCGTAAGTTGATGGTACCCCATCAGCATTGGGCTCACTGTACTGCTTCCCACCTGCCTAAACGCAGTTTTGATACTGTTCCCCTCAACAGTTTCTTGCTTGCCTATACCAGATTCATAGCTCCTATTCACAGTTCTACTTATTATAAGATTGAAAACTCTATAAATGATTGGATTTGTACTGCAACAGCCATGATGCTCACGCACACAGAGTGGTCCCTTTACCACAGCTCCCCCTCCTAGGGCATTTTGCCAGCTTCAGTGGTTCTGTATCACAGGATCAGAGGGATCTCTGAAAAGAGAAATCAGTGAGCAAGGCTGAGACAACCRGAGGACAAAATAAAAAGCTATCTTGTAAAACTGCTTGGTGCCTCACACACTTTTTCAGTGCATCAAGGACATCTGAAGTTTCTMTTTCAGGTTGTTTCACCTCTAAAATGTCACTGCATGACTTCGTCCCTGCTCAGGCCGAGACCCACAATCTATTATTGTGGCAAGTTCCCTCAGCTGACTTGGCTGAAGGATAGAGTGCGCCTCTGGGTGGGTCAAGGTGCAACTGCGGCTTGACACTGAATATCCTGTTTGTACAGTTTCTCTGCTTCACCAGCAGCTCTACAAGAGCCACTGTAGCATCAGAAATAACTCTGTCATTGTAATTCATCTGATACTGAACTCACATGTCAGCAATGCGATTTATCTCTAATGACAGTAAAGAACTCTAACCAACATAGGGAGAGAAATGATCTTTAAAAGAAGTAATTTTACCTAGAAGCGCACACATTAAAACTGCATTAGTCATGACTGCAGGGTTTTTCAGGGCTCTTTTCCAAATTTGATGCTTTTGAATGGCTTCACTCTGCATTTCTGCGCTTTCAGCTTGTTTTAGAAGTTCAGCCTTAGCTTTCATTTTCCACAGTTTGTGAAGCTTGTTTCAGGAAGAACGAACAACCCTCTTGTGATTGTTTCATTTCACAGCTCAGAGATGYGGAGAAGTGTTGTGAGACCCATGAGATGGTCTGAGTCGAAGGGCTGAAAACAAACCCACACAGTAAAGCAGGAGGGGGCAGATCCGATCAGCCCCTGGAATCAGCTGTTCTTTCCTTTCAGTTGCATTTCCCTTAACATACTGTTCCGTGCTTTCCACAGTCACATCATGCTGTTCCCAGTCAAGGGAAACAGTTTGAAACTTCACTTTTATACTCAGGAGACTATTGGGTACACAACTCCTGCTGAATTAAAGAGAGTCATGGTTCAACTCCCATCTCCTTTGGGCACTAGGATGACAAGGGGGACAAACTTGCTGGAGAAGGCACATCATCACCACAAGATCTGCTCACCTTTCTTCCTTCCCTATCAGCTCCACAGTGGTCTGTGGCAGTGGTCAAAATTAATGCCTGCAGAGGAGCTAATGACACCCCTCCACCCCCCTTTAAGGTGTGTTAGATACCCAGCTTAAAAGCACTGTATGAGAGCTAAATATTGTARTTTTGATTACACATATAGATGAGTAATCCCAGCTTGAAACCAAGGTAAGTTGCCTCTGTGCAAATCACTGCTGACAGCAGGCTTTGCTTTGCAGGTTACCCCAGTGTGAATTTCCTTTTTAGCTGGCCAACAGCTGCGAAGGCAGCAAAAAATCCTAGTGTAAACAAAGTCTAAACATATATTGCACGAATCTGTCAGTTGATGGTCGTGAATAAATTCACACACTTCCTGAGTCTGCTAAAATCTTTGTTTTGCCTGAAGCTGTGCGCATGTCTGAGGAGCCAAATGCATTTGTGCATCTACTTTGTGTTATCTGTCCATTGCAATTGTATTTTTCAGGCATTTTACGTTGTTCTTCAATACACAAATGCCTTTAAGCCCATTGCTAAAGACAACCAAATATTATTAATCAATATCTAAATATGAAAACTGTGATTTTCAATAATTCAGAGGGATTTGCGCTATCTGTTCATTAAGACACTTTCTTAAATCCCACCTTTTGCATTTAGCTATAAATAAAGCAGAAGCAGGAAACTGGAAAAGACTGGGTGGGACAAGGAATAATAGGAAGGAAGGAAGGAAAGAAGGAAGGATAAAGTCATTCCAGAAAAGCTAAATTAATTCTGTGCAACACCACTACAAAAGTTGGGTTCTGTGATATCTCAGATATCCTTTCTTCGAGCAGTAAAGACTTTCTGTGCCCCAACAATCAGCTATACTAAAAGCAAGAAGTGTCTTGCCCATCAATGGCAAAAAATTAGGCAAACCTTTGTATATATGTTCCTCTTGGCAGTGCTTGGTATGTTTAGGGGTACAGAGAAGGGATATTTCTCACCGGAATGTTACCTTCTCCTCTCAGGCGATGGGCTTTCCTGCAAGATAATACCACTTGATTTGCTGCCTCTTCTGTTAGTTTAATTCATATTCACAAAAAACATTTACCCTGCAGCCTGTGGAAAGTGTTTCTGTTCATTTGGCAGACAGGACAGAAGCCTCTTGTTATCACCATGAGATCCAACTGTATTGGGTGCCTAATCCCAAACCATTAACCTCAGTGAGRAAGACAGTGTTCTTCCTTTCCAAAGAAATGAGCTGGGTTTCATACAGACTCACACACACTCCTCATTCATGCAACAACTGGAAAGAAATTCCTTCTAGCTATTGTGCAGACTAAGAGTCCAGTTTTCATACAGCTCCTTCTGCACCTATGTACCATACAGTGGTGGAGTCTTAAAGACAGCACTGTAGTTAAAATTTATTCTGATTTTGCACATTTAGTCATTATTTATAAAAGGTTTATGAAGAGGAAGTTTTATCTCCTACCAAGTTCCCCTGGATAATATATTGCTATGCTACTTCTAACAAAAGATGAGAAAGACAATCTTGTATCCTGAGTAAAACACATGTGAAGCTAAAGATTTGGTGACAACATAAAATTTTACATTCTCTTCTATCAAAGTCTCTAGATGCATAGGTAACAATCACGTGGCTGGAAAGTGTCTTTTAACACAAAGAGGGGAATAAAACTAGGGTGGCAAAGGATGTTTTCCAGTTAGTCAGAAGATTTTTGGATGAAATACCCCAATAGCTGTAAGCAACATGGAAAACCTCCGACTTCAACAAGCCATAGTCACCTTTTAGTTTGGCCGCATGTGTATGTTCCACCAGAACAATACAGCTGTTTCTCTTCTTTGAGTGAAAATGCTGTATTCACTGTTTAAATAAGTGAGCCGTAAAACACGGGACTGGCTTTAAAATGGGCTTATGAAGAAAAGCATATCCAGTTAAAAACACAAATTAAACATTCCTCCTGTAATATCTCCACAGAAGTCATTGCAATGGTCTGTCAAACCCTATTTTTAGGCTACCTGGCAACACCATAGTCAACCCAAAAGGCTCTGTTCAATGTCACAGCCTGACCACTTACCAAAATAGTAGTTTCTGTTCCAAAATGTCTCTTTTCTGAGTATGTAACCCAGGGGTTCCTCAAATCCAGAAATGCTTCAGGATGTATATATGACGCATTCTGTAGAAAGTAACCATCTTTTTTTAAAGTAATGCAATCAAATAACTAGTAAATGAGTGCCGTATCAAACTGGATAACTTGGAATTTGTGCCTGTGCAGTTGCCAAAGACAGATCTTGAGGATATTTGCTCCCTTATTCAGTTTCTTTCCTTCCTTTGTTTCCTTGCACCTTCTGATACCCCATCAGGGCTCCCTCTCTCCTTTTCTGGTCCTCGATTAGATAGGTTTGTTGTGCTCCTCCCTATAACTTTTCCTCAAGCGATGGTGCACGAAAAACATTTGCTAACTGAGACTTTCAGTGTGAATAACTTCTAGAAAAGATGCACCCATTCCTCTGCTAAGCTGGAATATACAATCTTGTCCTTTAAGCAGTCTCAAGAGGTATGCTATCACAGAAGTTTGTAAAAAATAACTTTAGGACCAGTATACCTCACTGTCAAAGTTACATTGTGCTGCTGTGTTCAAGAGTTACCCTTACATSTTGGCAAAGTCCCTTCAAACTTTTTTTTTCAGGACAGACAGGCTATTGCTGGCTAGAGCCTAAAGTCACTAACTGTAGAATATTCTCTTCTGCTCTTATTCACCTGGGATTACAATCAGTACTTCTATTTTTTCATTAGCTAACTCAGTGCAAATTTACAGGAGTACTTCCATGAAATAAATCTGAAAGCAGTAATGACATTAATAAAAGATATTACTTTTTCCAACAAATTTCTCTTCCATTAGTAGGGGAAAACAATGCCAACTGACTTCATCAGGCTGTGATGATTAAACCTTATTTATAACATGCTTTGAAAATGAGAAAGCATAATTTAAACGTTCTTCATGTGAGTAAGCAGTGAGTCAATATTCAGCATATTAATTGAATGCATTTGAACTGCCGGAATTTTTCTGAAGCCTGCCAAGTTTGAGCCATAACAGTTTCTTTCATAACTGGAGAGCAGCATGAATGAAAGGACCTTCCTCAGATCCAGAAGCCGAAGTTCAGAGTGATAATGTACATTACATCCATTCCACTGAATATCAGCCTATTAAAAAAAAAAAAAGTCAAATGAATGAGCAAGATAAAAGAGCTGTGATTACCTTTTGGGTCAGTACATAAGGAATATGAGACCACTAGCAATATACTGAAATTTAAAAATGAATCAGAAATCGTGCCAGTCAAACAGACTGAGCTATCATCTGCCTCCCATAAACAAACACTCCCCAGAACAGACACTGAGCTCTCGCTGGAAGCTTGCGTAGGTTAGACACCTAAATGTTGTTTGTGCCTTCAAAAGTCTCCTCTACACTGAATGTGATTGATATCTAGGACTTCAGACAGCTATTTCTCGCTTCCTAACCCCAGTGCTTTCACTGATGGCAGCCACCGTTAACAGAAAACGGTTTGCCAGAAGACAACAGTCTCCAGAGACAAATGCATATGTGCAGATACTAGCACTGATCTCAACAAATCTTTTATCTGTTTCCTCCTTCCCCCTCTTTTATGGGCATTTAAAAAAAAAAAAAAAAGACATTGTTAAAACAAAGTGATAAACTTCGCCTCAGCAGTCTTTGGACACCCAAACCTACTGCCTTTCATGGAGTTATCCCACTACCACCAGAATTTGGAAGAGCAAGTTTAAGAAACTTTTTCTGCTTTGGGCACTAGCAATTTTTTTTTTCCCCCGACTGCACTCTGCTTCTTCTCTTACAGAACCGTGTCCCTATCTCCCATATCCTACGCTTAAAAGACACATTTCTACAGAAGAAAAACCTGCAGGCCAGTACAGACAGCAGCGCTCTCMGTCTGAGGGCGAGCAGCCACCTCTCAGGGTACTTACACGAGCCCCTTCTCCACGCTGGCAGGGGTGTAAAACACACGAGCTTTTTTACCTCAGAGACACCATGGCGGAGCAAGGCCTTTCCCGCCACCTGCCCTCCCTTTCCGCAGCCTCCCCCTTTCCCTCTCYCCTTCCCTTTCACCTCTCTCCTTCCCCCTGGGGCTGCAAGTGCTTTAATTGCAAAAACGCAGCTACCTCCCAGCCGGCTGTAGCCCCAGGGGGCTCCGCTAATTAGCGAGAGGCGTAATTACAGGCGGCACCACGAGCAGCGGGCCGGAGAGCGGGCCGTTGGGAGGGGGCAGGGCCGCGCCCGGGGTCGGGGCCTACTCCGGCCCCCGCCACCGCCCGGGCCCTCCCGTTGCCCTGGCAACGCCCCTCCCGCTCACGTGACGCCCTCCCGGCGACGCCCGCCCGCCCGCCCGCTCCCGTTCCCACGGCGACGGCCGCTCCCGCGCATTCCTCCCCCCCCCCGCTGCGAGTCCATTCATGCTCCCTCCC